>NC_135821.1:56662480-56993408 GCF_964213995.1 Mustelus asterias | reverse complement strand
GGGGCCCCGTGGGGGAGGGGGGCCCCGTGGGGGAGGGGGGCCCCGCGGGGGAGGGGTGCCCCCTGCGGGGGAAATGCAATTTCTCTGAGCCTTCCCACCTTCAACTCATTAAGTTAGCAGGCAAACTGCTGGAGTGCTGAGTCCAGGATGGAAGATGCATGGAAATTTCAGTTGACAATATTTAGTTTTGAACCATCCAGTTTTATAACTAGTCCCTTACCTTGTGCAATTTCCAGCTGCCGTTTGGCGTCCCCTAGTGCAGAGAAGAGATCCAGCTTGATTCGGGTCTCGGCACTCAGGCTATTTTCTAAGTGCTGTGTTTTATCTTGCATGGCTGAAAGTGCCGACATCAATACCTCTGTGTCTTTTTCATTTTCTTTATATTTACGCAATTCCTTCACATGAAAAGTAAAATGCACAACTGCTCAGGACAAAATATAAATCATACTTTAAACCCAACATGCTGACTAGACAAAGTTTTTTCCTTTCACTTGGGTGTATATTTTGGTTAAATGGGACTTTTTGACCATAATTCACTTCCTTCCTTACCTGAAGCAGACAGTTTATATACTGGAATATACATAGAAACCCTACCGTGCAGAAGGAGACCATTCAGCCCAATGAGTCTGCACTGACTCTGATGGAGCATCCCACCCAGACCCTATCCCCGTAACCCCATGTATTTACCCCACTGAACCCCTAACCTGCATACCTTGGGATACTAAGAGGCAATTTAGCATGGCCAATCTACCTAACCTAGTGGTTATATATAGAATCCCTACAATGCAGGAGGCCGCCATTCGGCCATCAAGTCTGCACCAACTCTCCAACAGAGCATCTTACCCACATCCTCACCTCCAGCCTATCCCCCACTCATTTACCCCAGTAATCCCTTCACATCTTGGGACATCAAGGGTCAATCTAACATGGCCAATCCACCTAACCTGCACATCTTTGGACTGTGGGAGGAAACCGGAGCATCCGGGGGAAACCAACTTGTACATATATATTAGCAGTATTCTAGTATTTTGACCATGTGGCATTTTAACACTGAACTTTAGACTAATATGATAATGGAAGTATCAGTTTCATGGGGGTTAAAAGGAAAACATTACAGATGCTGGAAAACCTGGTCAGGCAGCATTAAGAGAAACGGAACGATTTCAGGTGGATGGCCTTTCAACACAGGCCGCCTCTGTTTCTCTCTCAACAAATGCTGCGTTATCCGTTGAACCTTTCCAGCATTTTTTAAAAAAAATTGATAATTGTTCTTGGGAAGAGGGTTGAGAGAAAAACGAAAAGAAAAATTCTACACTGACCTGTTAACCGATGTATTACAGCCACTCTTAATACTTTGAAGTGGGTGGGTAATTACAATATAGAGATTTGCAATTATATCACGTGGTTATTTCTATCTGACTTTGTCCCAGAATGTTACCTAGACAGGAGACATACCTGTACTTTCATCTCTAGTTCACGAATCTGGTCTTCCTTGAGTTTCATGTCCATTGTTAACTTCTTACACTCGGTCTCCAGGTCTCGAATACGACTTCTAAGAGTTTCTGTACATTCCCCTCTTAAAAATAAAATGGTGCCAAATCCTTCATTTTCTGCATTCATGAATATAAACTTTTCTTATTTTGTAATAGGAGTTAATACTTCACATATCTGCGAAATGTGAAACCCCAGAACTTGATCACTGGAGCTTGGAACTCACAGCATCAATACAATCTTTTTCAATTAAAGTGTTAGCGGAAAAAAATGATTTGATTCCTGTGTCATCAGGTCAGATGGTGCAAGAGAAAATTGGAAAGGGGAAAAATTAATACTTTCAAAAATGTTAGAGAGAGCTGTTGGTATTAGAGGAGGGTTAATTTTTTCTATTCTTTTGAGTAGACAGTAGAGATACTCAGATCCAGCAAGTCAAAGGTTTCACTCTACTTCGTTATCTTTGTCACATCCAAAGGCAATTAACTATCCTAATGAATGGGTATGACAATTTTGGACACCAGTCATCCGTATGGTATCCAAATGAGGTGTTGGACTCAACATTGTTCACTCTTGCCTAGTAGGATCGGCACGGAGATTAAGGCATTCCTGCACTGTGAATCAGCCACCAAGTATGCAAGCATAGTTTTATTTAATTCTTGCTCTCCACAAGATAAATGCTTGACTTCTGCTTATCATCTCCCCATGGCATGAAGTCAACAGAGTGGTGAACCACTGACAAGAATCTCAACATACAGGAGTGTGAGAATGGCTCATTTTCTGTCTCCTTTCAACCCTGCTGTATGACATTTGAAAAATGGGATAGGATCACCAAAATATTCAGTCATTAAAAAACTTAACGTGCTTCTACTCAAAATAATTAAAGTGCAAAATTAATATAGAAGTACTGCATAATGTTAAGTGGCATAAAAATGAGCAATCACATTGTTGTAAAACATTCATGCAAGCAACAGTTTGCATATTAATAATGTAATCCAGTCTAAAGATTCTGCATATTTATTTTACAGTAATTGATATGCCTCGTGCAATCTTTGGTGTTATTACCTTGTGGCTGCAGCAAGTGCCACAGCTCGAGCTGCAGTTGCCTCCTCCAGCTTCTTTCTCTTCTTCTCGTCCATCAACTGTTTTTCAAGATAGGTCTTTGCTTCTTGTTCTGCTTTGAGTTTCTTCTCTAACTGGCTTATAGTTTGCTTGTCCTTCTGTTTGGCTTGCACAGCAGTGTGTAATCTGGATAAAAATAAAAACTCGATTGAGTTCAAACTAGAGAGAAACCCAGAACCAAAGCGTAACAGGATCCAATTTAAAAAGTCAACAAGGTTCCAATCAAATTCTGCTTAGGTTTGCACTGAAAAAGAGAATCAAAGATTTGTCACCTAACCACTTAGAGCTGCATCGTCAAACTTTGATTTTCAATTATTCAACACGGTTTATTATTCCAACATCTACATATAGTCTTGTTTCATAAATATGTTCAAAAGAGTGTCACAATTTATGAAAATAGGTCACCATTACTGGCGTGTCTAGAAGTTGTCACATGCAAAATGGACATGTTGGAAACTGAAAAAGAAATCTGCCAAAGATTAAGCTGACTGAATCTAATTCTTTAACTTTCTGATAAATATCATTGGGGCGGCATGGTGGCAGTGGCACAGTGGTTAGCACTGTTGCCTCACAGCACCAGGGACCTGGGTTCAATTCTGGCCTTGGGTGACTGTCAGCATGGAGTTTGCACATTCTCTCCGTGTCTACGTGGGTTTCCTCCGGGTGCTCCGGTTTCCTCCCACACTCCAAAGATGTGCAGGTTAGGTGGATTGGCCATAGTAAATTGTCCCTTAGTGTCAGGGGGATTAGCAGGGGTTATGTGGGGTTACGACGATAGGGCTTGCGTGGGATTGTTGTTGGTACAGGCTCAATGGGCCGAATGGCCTCCTTCTGCACTGTCAGGATTCTATGATCTTTGGCGTCTTCTGCATCACAATTTCCAAAATTTTAACTAGGTTACGGCATGCTAATTAATTTGAATATTTCTAATATATGATGTAAATCACAAACTATCACAAGTGTCTTACTTGTTCTGTAGCAGTTCATTCTCCTGTCGGAGCTGTCCTACTTCTGAACGGATACTTCGTTCGGTACTGGTCAGTGAGTTGATCTGACTGCGCAGTTCTTGTTCACACTGCCTGCTTGACTGCAAGTCTGCCTTCAGCTTCTTGATGTCCTGCTCCAGCCTGAAGAAAGAAAAAGCATCAGTACAAGACCTCTGCACTGCTGCTCCTAATCAAGTTGGGTGTGGGGGGGGGGGGGGGGGGGTAGATTTAGGCTTCCACGTGGAGGGCTGTTTCTGCTCTTTTGAGTTTAAGTAGCAGGAACAGCCTTTGTGAAAACAGTTGGCTTATAGTCCCCACACAGAGCGAGTGTGGACACTTCAGGTCTCCGCTTCTGCCCCGCAGCAGATTATTCTAGCTGCACAGACATAGAATGCTCCACTAGTCAAGGCGTAAATATAAAATGGGCCCTTGGGTGAGTTCAAGTCATTTTATAGCACCCATTTACACAGGTTTCTGGCACCAACTCTCAAAATAGAAGGAAAAATGATGGGAGTTTGGCTTGGTTGGTATTAGTCTTTGAAATCTAACTGGCGGTCTTGATCACATAATTAGCATGGAACAATCAGAAATCTTGGAGACACTTTACAACAAAAACTCTTTTACAGGCAGAATTTTAAGTGCGCATATGCTCACAAAACGAAAAATCAAGCAACTCACATAACAAATCTGCAATAATGATTTGTCAGCAGAAGCCACATCACAAAATATCTTAACATTTCATTGCATAAACGGTATTATAAATACAAATTGTTCTTGTTAGATGTTTAATGTTCCAAAAAGGTATACTAAAACTTAAGTATGAGCACTTCAAGAAGTTTATCCTAATTTTAAAAGTGAAATGTTTTCCCACTTGCCAGGTACCAACCATTATTAACTATTCTGGATTATGTGCTTTCAGCTTTTTTTAAATTCACCCATGGGATGTGGGCGTCACTGGCTGGCCAGCATTTATTGCCCATCCTTAATTGCCCTTCTCGTGGGCCATTTGAGAGTCAACCATATTGCTGTGGCTTTGTAGAGAGTCAAATGCAAGTCAGACCAGGTAAGGACAACAGACATGAGGGAGCCAGGTGGGTTTTTACGACAATCGACAATGGTTTCGCGGTCATCATTAGACTTTTAATTCCAGATTTTATCCATAATTAGCAACAAAACAGACCATGCACCATCTGATGAGCACACAAATAGCCAACAATTATGCTCCCCACCAGATGAGAAAGAGCTGGAGTGACCCTTTCCATTTATTGATCAAACCACCCAAATACAAATAAAGCACTTTTGCCAATAGGAGCGTGAAAAGATAATTGTACAGGCATTCCTTGGAAAAGTCCGTACACGACAAATGGATGCATGAGAAGCAGCGACTTCTTCTGTAGAGATCTTCGGCAGCTTTTTGTTATAGAATAATTACACACTGCTTGTTAGAACGCAATAGAGATGTAGGAGCTTGTTGTGATAACAACCCTCAATGATCAGGAAACACCTCTTCTGCTTAATCACTAGCAAAACCTGTAATTGTGTTTAAAGGAATTTCTCTTTCACATTATTCAGGCCAAATGCAAATTACCTTCAGCACAAGTTAAGCTTTAGCATTGTGTTGCTAAGCAAATTGTTGCCAAGCTGATGATCGCACTTCATGTTTCACAATTTTCTACCAAATACGGTTTCACGTGCAAGTTTGAGAGATTTGTCTTCTCCAACACTGGATGGTCATACAAGACAGAAAATTCAGCTGATGGACAGTCTTCTGACAGATTACAGCAATTTTTCCTTTCCATAAAATAACACTCAGTTTTGAGTAATCAGCTGGCACTGATCAATTAATTCCTGAAGTTCAGTTGCCATTCTTGACATTGCAGAAATGTTGAAGCGGAGAGAATCAATGATACAGCAAGTCAAGAATTGAAGCTGCAACGTTATTCACATTGCTGTTGGATTTTACACAACATTTCAACACATGACAATTCTCAGCATCCTTTACACAAATCACAACTTCCTTTCATTTTTCATCGGGTGTTCCAATTTCCTCCCACAGTCCAAAGATGTGTGGGTTAGCTGGATTGGCTATGCCAAGTTGTTCCTTAGTCTCCCAAGGTGTGTAGGTTTGGGGGATTAGCATGGTAAATGCATGGGGTTACAGAGAGGATGGGGGGGGGGGGGTGCCTGTTGGAGAGTCGCTGCAGACCCGAAGGGCTGAATGGCCTTCTTCTGCACTGTAGGGATTCTATGATCTTATCTTATACATATTGGTTATCTGAAAGTGGTAAAATAAGTCCCCTTTATTGAGGTATTTGGCTTCCATTTGTTGTTATAATACACCGATGACATTACAATCAAGAGCTTCCCATATAGGAAACTACAGACACGAGTACACACTCTCATATGCAAAACCTTGGTACACAAACTGCTATGCTATCAATGTGCCAGGTGCATCCCACTTCAAAACAAAGAGAACTGATCCAAAAGCAAGTCATTCTCCCAGCTTGAGACAATAAAACGGATCTCTATGCTTGTAAATTCTGAAAAACTTGGAAATAGTCAATCCTTAGACTTCAAAGGTAAATGAGGGAAGCGCCTAGAGACATACAAGATAATCAGGGGATGATTTCTATCTGAACTGCGACACAGATTGAAACCAGTTCAATGTAATAATGAAGAGATTGGGTGGGAAGCAGCAAGTGATCTAAGCAAGGATGAGCTAGCTGGATTAAGGTCCTTCCTTATTTGCACTCTAGATTTATTTTGTAAGCTTGCATTCTTAAGAAAAAAAAGGTTCATGTGTTCTAAATCGGTACATCCTCCCTCATCTGAGCAATGCTGCATGATGGAAGCAAGACAGAGAATAAGACAAATATAGTAAAAATACTTCGGATTTAGAAGTAAAGATTGCATATGGAAGTAGCAGCAACCTGCCAGGCGAAATTGCCATGGACTACAGCAAGATATGAAAAGGCTAGGATGAAGTAGCAGCAAATCCTATTTAATATAGGAACGGTGAGGTAATTCATTTTAGGAATGAAAATGAAGACTTGAAATATTCTTTAAGTAGCCGATATTTTACTGCAAAGCAAGGCAATCTTAGTGTGCAAATACTTTAAAACTTAAAAAGAGGGTGCATGGATTGAAAAAAGCCACTGAGGTTGGCAAATGACATTTATAAATCAAGAGGAATGAATGATGGCTATTACTACAACAAAATGCATTTAATGTGTGCCTTTTGTGATGGAAGTCTGTGGTTTTAAAGCTTGCATTTCTATTCAAGACAGACCCCAACTGAAAAGGGAAACCCAAAAGAGAAACAAGGGAAACTAGACCTCTTGTTTCCAAGGCAACAAAAAACTGAAACTGCAATTAGAAACCAAAACTTCAAGGGAGACTGAACTTGGTTGAAAGCAAATATAAGGACACAGGTCAATCCAAGCACAGAAGAAATAATTGAATCCAGGGGCACAGTACAGGCAAGGTGAAGATGAGGAGGCTAGATCCAGAAGCTGGGAATAAGTTGCTACAGTTATTTCTGTTATGTGAAGATAACATGGATGGATCTACAACATCCAACCTGAATTGGAGGAGATTCTGCAGACGTGTGCCACTTTTGGTGAAGTGTGCGCTAGTGCCCATGGAACTTGGGATGGTTGTGCGCTGCTATTGGCCAGGAATCAGACAAGCTCCTAGGAGGGGAGCTGACATTCTTTGTGAGGAAGAGTGTGTTCAGGAGGTTGTTTGTGGCTGAGATTGATGAAATGCACGGAGTGGACTGCTGGCCAACTCATAAAATCTGTCTTAATTGTATGTCATTTAATGCACAATTGATAATTCATAATCAGCTGCAAATGTGCCTGTGAATTCATGTTTAACTCTCATTGATTCTGGATTTGAGAGTATGGGGGAGATATAGTACTAAGATAAAATACTAAGATAGTATTTAGGGTTTGCTTTAACTCTTGTATAGTAAAAACTCTTGTTTTAAGCCATGGAATTTTGCAATTATTTTAGTAAATAACAGATTTCAGATTTAACAAAAGTTATCAGTCTCTCCTGGGATCGTAACATTTTAGCATAAAAATGCAGTTCAAAGGAGTTTGAGCACAAGAAGAAAATTGATTGCATGCAGTACAAAATTAGGAGGTGTGATCAAACATTGCCTCCATATCAGCCCAATTGCTGCCAACACCCTCAACTCAATCTTTTTGACTACAGACTCGATTGTTCCAAAGAACCCCTGAACCACCACCTAATCCATAAACACCATGGCTTCCAAAAATTGTGACGTATTCTAAACTGCGCTTTGTTTACCTGGTTCCCAGTTCTCCCATCACCACAAATTTAAAGGTTTAACCCTTGTTTAAATTCTTCCAGGGCACCCCTTCCCATTTCGATAACCCTCTCCCGTGTTAGCACTGATCACCACCCAGCACCCCCACCACTCCACCCAACAATACCAGCACTCCTCCTCTGACTGGCCATTTGCATGTTTCCACACACACTCCACCCTTCTACTGGCAGCAGTGCCTTCAGTTTTAAAGTCCCACATTCTGGAATTCGCTCTCAAGCTGCAATGCCACTCCAGTTTCTCCCTACAAGAGCCATTTTAAAAGCCAACGCTTTGGACAATCGTTCATTTCATCATTTTCTTTGGTTTCAAAGTTTATCCGTACATATGCGCAGATTACTCTAGGCAAACGTAAGCTATTGTTATTAATAGACTCAATACACCTCAGAAATCTACTTGATATATTTTGTCTTGCATAAACAAAAGGTCATATTTTTATTTACTGTGGACAACTACTTAGCGATGCAGGGAGATTTGCAACTACTGATTATCATACAAACACTGAAGTATGGGCAACATATCCTGGACTGCCTCACTGACGAGGATCTTGGTTGGAGTAAGCAGCCCACTAAGTATCGTTCAACGGCTACAAAACTGATTAACAAGATAGTTAAGGATGGGGAAGGCAAATCGGCCCAAATTGCTAAATCCATCAGAAAGATCTTGAAAGTTTGTAAATCTCTATAAGATGACATCTTGGATACATGTGTTCTAGGCTACGATGTCCAACATTGTCCAGTAGCCAACGCCCATAATTTCAAGCTTTGGCATTGGAGACCAGCCTCGTGACTCTCTAGGCTGCCTCATGCATTTGAATATCTCCTTTGTTCACTAATTCACCAGAGTTTTTAGGACATTGGTGCCGGCTTCCTTTGGTAGAGCATTTGAGTGACAGTATAAAAACCAGGAGCAGGCAATTCAGCCCCTCGAGCCTGCTCCATCATTCAATACAACCATAGTTGATCTCGTCTCGGCCTCAATTCCACTTTCCTGCCCATTCTCCATAACCCTTCAACCCATTACTAATTTAAAATCTGTCCATCGCCTCCTTAAATTTACTCAATGTCCTGGCATCCAGCGCACTGAGGTAGTGAATTCCACAGAATCACAAACCTTTGAGAAGTAATTTCTCCTCACCTGTTTTAAATCTGCTACCTCCTATCCTAAAACTATGACCTCTCATTCTAGATTGTCCCCATGAAGAAACATCCTCTCTACAACAACAAAAACAGAAAAATGCTGGGAAATTCAGGCCTGACAGCATCTGTGGAGAAAATAGAGCCAACATTTAGAGTCTAGATGACCTTCATCAGAGTTTCGTCCGAGAGCTCTGACGAAGAGTCATCTAAACTCGAAGTGTTAGCTCTATTCTCTATCCACAGATGCTGTCGAACCTGAGATTTTGCAGCATTTTTCTGTTTTTGTTTCAGATTACAACATCCGCAACATTTTGCATGCATCCTCTCTACGTCTACCCTATCAATCCCCTGCAGCATCCTATAGACACCGAGTCCCAAGGTACCAAATTATTTTCATTTTCTACCATGATACAAAATATGAGAATGTATCGTGGGTAATTGTAACTTAGATACAAGCAACATTCTAATAACTTGTGCTTTTAGACAAACCCCGTTATCTAACCTCGCTGAAGACAGTACTCATCTTTTCGTAAATATACGTAACTAAGCAATTGTAGACAAGGTACCAGCTAAGCATAAGTCATTTAAAGAATCAGTTAAGTGTACCTGCATAAACTCTTAACCATTTGAACAAATAGAAACATTTTACACATCACAAACATCAGTACAAGAATTACTCTCCTTCCACAGACGTCTATCATCCCAACACCCAATTGCTTTCTCAGCGACTTGAGATTTTGCCCCTTCTACCCCTCTGTATGAAGTGCTTCCTGGCATCAGTCCTGAACTTAGCAGTTTGTATTAATGCCCCATGTTCCTGGAGTCACAGATGAACTTGAAACAAAACCTTTTCTACTGCTTAGAATGGGAGAATCTAGAACTAGGGGTCACTATTTCAAAATAAGGATGAAAAAGAAGATTTTCTTTTTCTTTCCAAGGGTTGAGACTTTGGAATTATCTTCCTCAAAAGGTGATTGAGACAGAGTTCTTGAATATTTTTAAAGCAGAGGTAGATAGATTCCGTATAAGCAAGCGGGCGGGAAGCTAGCAGGGGTAGGCAGAAATGTGAAGTCAAGATTAAAATCAGATCATCCATGATTGTATTGAATGGCGGTGCAGACTCGATGGGCTAAGTCCCCTACTTCTGCTTCTAATTCGCATGTTTGTACAAAGAAAAACTTGCATTTATAGAGCACACCATGTTGTTAGGAAAACAAAGGTGATTTTAAAGGGATTTATATTTGTATCGGTAAATATTAGAAATTAAGTTTATTTATTAGTGTCACAAGTAGGCTTATATTAACACTGCAATGAAGTTACTGTGAAAATTCCCTAGTCGCCACACTCTGGCGCCTGTTCAGGGATACTGAGCGAGAATTTAGCACGGCCAATGCACCTAACCAGCACATCTTTTGGACTGTGGAAGGGAACCCATGCAGACACGGGGAGAACGAAGTGGGTTTGATTGAATGTTTCTGTGTAAGGAAGAGTAAAACTTAGTTAGATTCATGTCGGGCAATGGTGTTTGTATGCGTGGGGCTGGTTCTGTTCCAACTGCGTTTAGAGGGGGTGATGGCATGAAAGGTAAATAGAGGCTGGCAGAAGTGGCAGTTGTTCATTAGTAACTCGGGACCTTGCGAGTTTTAGTTTTTTGCTGAATTAGTTTGAAGTTGAAGACAGACACCAAAGAGTGAAAATTTCTCAGCTCTGCCAGGAGAAGCTGGACGGGACAGGGGAGTTGTAGAGTGACAGACTTCCCAAAGAACCATATGCGGTCCAGATAACTATGGAATCAGGTCTGAAAGAATGTCTTTAGACTGAAGTTAAAAGAACAGAGAACAAGATGCTGTTCAGAGGAGAATTCAAGGGAAAGCAGACAAAGTGTTGAGAAAAAGAGACAGTTGCAGTAACCAGAGCTAAAGTGGGAAAGCAGACTTCAGAGGCAAATCAAATGTTTGATGCCATTTTTAATGGAGTCTGGGAATGGATAGTTGAAGCAATTGTGAACAGTTTGTACAACAGTCAAGACAAAGAAATTCTGAAGGGGAGTTGAAAATGCTGAAAGCTTTGTTAAAAGTGAAACAAAAGGTTTAAAAGAGTCATTTGGAAACCTGGACTGGATGTCGGACTGCAAACCACTAATGGAAAGCATTGTTGTGAAAGACGATCTTGGAAGCGTGCTTTTTTTTGGAGTGGAGGAAACTGTCACATGACAATCATCTTGGGGGATCTTGAGGAGAGATCCACGGATATTCACTTGGATTCTGAGTGGAGATTGTATTTGACCACAACCAATCTGTGCGCTTAAAGGGACTGTGCATTACTGAAACCACTGTAGCTTTAGTTATATTATGTAATCCATGCTAACCTTAAAATCTGTGTGAATTTGTTAAGCCAGGGGTGGAGTAAGGGTAAAATATTGTCGTGTATTCCAACCTTTCATGTTTAATAATTTTTTTCTTGTAATTAGCAGTCCTGTGACTCTGTTCCGCCATGTTGTATAAACAAAAGGTAAAAGTTACGGTCTTTTGAGCCAAGATTCCATTCTGGGATCTTCCCGTCCAGGTTATAACACCAACTGGGATTGTAACAATGTACTCAGGATATCCCAAAGTGCTTCACAGACAATTGTTTTGAAGAGTAGTCACTGTTTTGCAGACAGACACAGTAGTCAATCTGTACACAGCAAAGGTTTCAAATAGCAAAATAGAGTTAGTGTTTTTGTGATGATGGTTGAGGAAAGTCAAAAGATGGGTGAACTTACCTGAATGCTGTGAAATCCTTTACATTTACTTAAACCAAAACTTGCTTCTGCTTGTTCAATTTCTCATCCACAAGACAGCACCCTCTGATTATGCTGCACTGTGCAGTTTAGATTATGTACTCAAGCAATTACAAGTGAGTTGCCTCCTTTTAAGGGTGAAGAGTGAGTTCTTGGTACAATAGATCAATGTACTGTCCTTACTCAACATTGATGCTTTGCGTGTCTCAGTACTCAAGGTGTGACCTGACCAGAGCACAATGTAGATTCAGACTTTATTGATTCTTGCAAGATGATTCATTCCACTTCATTCAAAATCGTGTAACTCGGATTTTAACAAAATGAGTTGAATCTCAGGAGATATCCCTCCAAATTAGTGTTAAGTGGACATTCCACATGAATGCATCTCTATATAACCAATATATAGGCGGTGTATGTCTAATACTGATTTGCATGCCAAATGATTCAAAGAATCGTTATGGTGTGGACAGAGGCCATTCAGTCCATTGTGTCTGTACCAGTTCTTTGAAAGAACATGATGATTAAGTGCCATTCTCCTGCCTTTTCCCCATATCCTTACACATGATTATTTGAACAGAAACAATCTAATGCCCTCAGGAATGCCTTAATTAAACCTGCCTTCACCACACTTCCATCAAGTGCATTCCAGACCAGAACCACTTGCTGTGTGAAGTTTCTCATATTTTTCTTTCGAAAACACAATAAAGCAGTCAATGTTTTTGTTTATTCTTTCATGGGATGTGGATGTCGCTGGCTGGAGGCCAGCATTGATTGTTCAATCCTAATTGCCCTTGAGGGGCCATCTAAGAGTCAACCACATTGCTGTGGATCTGGAGTCACATGTAGGCTGGACCAGGTAATGATGGTAGATTTCCCTTTCAACAGGACATTAGTGAACCAAATGGGTTTTTAATCAATGATGGTTTCATGGTCATCATTAGGCTTTTATTTTAACAATCTGCCATGGCGGGATTCAAACCTTGGTCCCCAGAGCATTACCCTGGGTTGCTGAATTACTAGTCCAGTGACAATCCCACTAGGCCATTTCCTCCCCAAAGATTAAGTCTCTGTTCAATTTGTTCACACATTACAATGTCTTGACCTGGCAAAAGGACTTGCTTTGAAAAATGCCAGGTTCAGGTCTGGAAAATCTCTGTAATCTCTCTGCCGTGTGTCTCCTTTCTGGACATGTGTGACACAGTCCTCCAAGTCATCACTGCAGACAAACATATTTTTGTTGCTGTTGTAGATTGGGGGCAGATGTTTGAGGGCAAATCAACATCTGGCATGTGGGAGGCTTTCAAATGTAAATTGATAGGGATTCAGGGCCAGCACATTCCTGTAAGGATGAAGGATAAGTATGGTAAGTTTTGGGAACCTTGGATGACGACAGATATTGTGAGCCTAGTCAAAGAGAAAAAGGAAGCATTTGTCAAAGCTAGGAGGCTGGGAACACACGAAGCAAGTGTGGAATACAAGGAAAGTAGAAAGAAACTCAAGCAAGGAGTAAGAAGAGCATTGGCCAGCAGGATTAAGGAAAATCCCAAGGCTTTTTACACATATAAAGAGCAAGAGGGTAGCCAGAGAGAGGGTTGGCCCACTCAAGGACAAGGGAGGGAATCTATGTGTGGAGCCAGAGGAAATGGGTGAGGTATTAAATGAGTACTTTGCGTCAGTATTCACCAAAGAGAAGGACTTAGTGGATGAGGAGTGTGGGAAAGGATGTGTAGATAGTTTGAGTCATGTTGAGATCAAAAAGGTGGTGGCATTGGGGTTCTGGAGAAACATCAAGGTAGACAAGTCCCCAGGGCCTGATGGGGTATACCCCAGAATACTGAGAGAAGCAAGAGGGGAAATTGCTGGGGCCTTGAGAGAAATCATTGTATCCTCACTGGCTACAGGGACGGTTCCAGAGGATTGGAGAATAGCCAATGTTGTTCCTTCGTTTAAGAAGGGTAGCAAGAATAATCCAGGTAATTACAGGCCAGTGAGCCTTACATCATTGATAGGGAAATTATTGGAGAGGATTCTTCGGGACAGGATTTATTCCCACTTGGAAATAAGTGGATGTATTAGTGAGAGGCAACATGGTTTTGTGAAGAGAAGCCGTGTCTCACGAACTTGATCGAGTTTTTTTATGGGTAGGGCAGTGGATGTTGTCTACATGGACTTCAGTAAGGCCTTTGACAAGATCCCTCATGGCAGACTGGTGCAGAAGGTGAAGTCGCATGGGATCAGAGGTGAGCTGACAAGGTGGATACAAAACTGGCTCGGTCAAAGAAGACAGAAGGTAGCAGTGGAAGGGTGTGTTTCTGAATGGAGGGCTGTGACAAGTGGTGTTCCTCAGGGATCAGTGCTGGGACCTTTGCCATTTATAAGTGACTTGGAGGAAAATGTAACTGGATTGATTGGTAAGTTTGTGGACGACACAAAGGTTGGTGGATTTGCGAATAGCGATGAGGACCATCAGAGGATACAGCAGGATATAGATCAGTTGGAGACTTGGGTGGAGAGATGGCAGATGGAGTTTAATCCGGACAAATGGGAGGTAATGCATTTTGGAAGGTCTAATACAGATAGGAAATATACAGTAAATGGCAGAACCCTAAGGAGTATTGATAGGCAAAGGGATCTGGGTGTACAGGTGCACAGGTCACTGAAAGTGGCAATGCAGGTGGAGAAGGTAGTCAAGAAGGTATACAGCATGCTTGCCTTCATCGGCCGGGGTACTGAGTTTAAAAATTGGCAAGTCATGGTGACGCTTTATAGAACCTTGGTGAGGCCACACTTGGAATATAGTGTTCAATTCTGGTCGCCACACTACCAGAGAATGTGGAGGCTTTGTAGAGGGTACTGAAAAGATTCATCAGGATGTTGCCTGGTATGGAGGGCATTAGCTATGAGGAGGGGTTGGAGAAACTTGGTTTGTTCTCACTGGAACGAGGAGGTTGAGGGGAGACCTGTTAGAAGTCTACAAGATTATGAGAGGCATGGACAGAGTGGATAATCAGAAGCTTTTTCCCAGGGTGAAAGAGTCAATTACTAGGGGGTATAGGTTTAAGGTGCGAGGGGCAAGTTTTAAAAGAGATGCACGAGGCAGATGTTTTTTACACCGAGAGTAGTGGGTGCCTGGAACTCGTTGTCGGGGGAGATAGTGGAAGCGGATACGGTAGTGACTTTTAAGGGGCGTCTTGACAAGTAGATGAATGAGATGGGAATAGAAGGATATAGTCCCCGGAAGTGTAGGGGGTTTTAGTTCAGTCGGGCAGCATGGTCGGTGCAGGCTTGGAGGGCCAAAGGGCTTGTTCCTGTGCTGTAATTTTCTTTGTTCTTTGTTCAGTGCAAAATGCCAGAGCATCTCTATGGCCTTGGCAGCAGTGGCTTGGGAAACAGGCGAGCGAGTGGATGGGCATTCATTGGACTCCTCGGTTGAACACACTGCATCTATGAAGGCATAATCTGTTAATTCCATCATGCAAGTACAGCCTTGTCCATCGCCACCTAAATTTCCATGGCTCTCTCTGCTGGAATTTTCATGCTGGAGCGAAAAGTTGTGTCACTGGGTTGGTTGGCCTCACCCTGCTTGTCCCCATTCCCGATGTTTTGTCATAACATTTGGAACCTAATGGGGTGAAAGCAGCTGGAATTGTGACTTCTGTCACCATCTTCTGTGCCTCTTCATCATGAACATGGCCTTTACTACAATTGGATTGTATTCCTGTTTGTTAGTGATGGCCTCAATAGGTTGAGAGATCAGCCATTGTCAGTAGTGGGTTTTCAAGTTATTAACCACCCCCTGATCCAATGGCTGGAGCTCAGCAGTGGTGTTGAGTGGTAAGAACACCAACTGGACACCCTTGAGGCCAGTGATGTTGGGGTACCTGGGGCAGTTGTATGCAATGATGACAATCTTCTTTTTCTTTTGTTGATACTTTGCCCACTTTCTGAACCACACCTCAAAATTCAGGGGATTTTATGAGCCTTGTACTGTGTGGGTAGTGTCTTGACATTCATGAAGCAATGTGGCTTCTTAGGTTTTCCTATCACAGCTTTTTCTGTCATTCATGTTGATAGAGACTATAGCAGCATGCATTCCTTGCACTATTTTCCATTATTACATATGTCACCTTTAAACAGCGGTAACAGGCTGGTTTCATCCACAATACCAGGACTGAGGAGACCTGAATTTGATTAGATTTGATGCTTCCCATATTCATGAAACCAAAATCATAGAGTCCCTGCAGTGCAGAAGGTGGCCATTTGGCCCGAGTCTGCACTGAACACAATCCCACGCAGACCCTATTCCCGTAAGCTCTCATATTTACCCTGCTAATCCCCCTGACACTAGGGGTAATTGAGCATGGCCAATCAACCTAACCTGCACATCTTTGGATGTTGAGCTTATACAGTCCATTTCTCTTAATTCAAATTCATCGCTAGAACTACAATTAAATATAAAACAAAAAATGGTGGAAACACTTAGCAGGGTGAGTCAGCAACGAAGGAGAGAAAAACAGAGTCAACCAGATCAATGATAAAACGCCAACGATCCAAAACACAAACTGAAACAACGTAAACTAAACACGAATTAACAGGCAAATGATACTTCAAATAAGGTGGCAACTTTCACTTTAAATAGTCAATACAACAAAGATACATCTTACACAACCACAAACATTTGCATCACTCTTTGCACAAATGTGACACTACAGAGCAACAGTTCCACAATAATTTCTTTATTCATGCAGGGTAGATCAAGAGTCCTATCCAACAACAGCTTCACCTTTGCGTTTCAAAGGAAGGTTAATCTTCAGCAAGCACACTTCTACAAACCTTTCCTGTGGCTAACAACAGTCCTGGTACAGCAGTTTTCCAGGCTTCCTTTTCAATCAATCAACCAATAATAGCCAGTTTGCATACTGCTAGAAAATGAAACATGAGCTCTTGGAGACAAACGAAACACTGACATATTGCAGAGGGTGATTTGCTTATTCTCCTCAATAATTCTGTCTTCCTCCTTCTATCTTGTTTGCTTTCTCTTTGTGACTGCATCTGTGCACTGAGCACCTTCACCCTCCAGCTCCTTTGCTTGTAGCTCTCCTTTGTGCCCACCAGCCACTCAGCTTCTTTCTTAACCTCCTTCCTGTTGGTACTGCTTTCAGGTCCATGGTCGCCAGCTCACATGGACCAGCATTTCTTATTATTCAAGAAAATTACAAAGGATCCCTTTGCTATTGAAACAAACTCTTAAAAGTCAATTCAAACATTCTTAAAGCCAATTACAGATCGCACAGACATTTTAAAGGAATTACAAAATGTCTACTGTACTGCTTCAGGGTCAAAGATTGGCACACCTAGCTAGTTCTAAACACTGCACTAAAAAATGTTTTTATCTTCCAAATGCAACACATGTATTTTGTTTCAATTTTATGCATTTGCAAATTTTGTCTTTGGCTTGGACTGCAGTTTCCTCTCCCAAAGCTTAGTTCCATCTGCAAATTTGACAAAGTTGTATAACATTTTTAATGTAGACTATTTATTTATATATCGAGTAGCAATAGTACAGGTTCCAGCATCCACCAAGATTAACAGGTTTTCTCTTTTAGCGAACTTTTAAATTTTGTCTATCATATCAGTTGCTGTAGCCTATCATGCGAAGTTTAATCAAAGATTTTCTGGAAGTCTAGATGCTGACTCTTATTGCTGACCAGAAATGCGTCAGCAACAGTTGAACACCCACTCTTGGTCCCCACTATAGCCGCCAGTACATGTAATTGTTCCCAATGCCTTTCTGGTCAGCGGCAGGATGGAATTTTCACCTAACACCTGAACAATTACCTCGATGGAGACAGTTTGATCAGAAACTCAATCACAGAATAGTAACAGCACAGGAAGATAAGTCATGCCTGCTCTATGTAAAAACTACTTAGCTAAACCCATTTCCCCATCCTCTCCTCTTAGCCCTACAGTCTTTTTTGCTTCAGGTAATTATTCAATTTCTACTGAAAGCCACAGTTGAATCTGTCTCCAACACATTCTCAGGCAGTGCATTCCAAATCCTAACCACTCGCTGCATCAAAAGCTTTTCCTTCTATCACCCCTGGTTCCTTTCCCAATCATTTAGATCAATCCCCCCTCGTTCTTGATCCTTCTACCAATGGAAAGAGTTTCTCCCTACCTACTCTATCTAAACCCTGTTATTTTTGAACAGAAAGGTTTTGGATATGACATTCTTTAGAACACAAAGAAAAAATTTCCTTACTCAACGGGTTTGCCTTGGTTTAGAAGGCCCAGCTCGGTTCGCTGAGACTTGCTAACGAATGGTTTGGAAACTGAAATCCTTTCACTCTAACCAGCCTCCATCCTTTCGTATCTCCCATACTATTTCAATAGCCACTCACCCAGTATCCAGCATGGACAGGAGTCATGTAAGATAAAATCTAGCGCAGCTCTCACTCATACAAAATTGACTGTGAAACAAAAAATGCCATTCATGAAACCTAAAGCTTTTAAATCTCAAGTGGTTAATCAATTATAAAACCGAATCCACACTATTCAGTAGCCTCAAAAAAACAGCTAATCCTTTGATAGCCTCTTTAAACTATCAAACTGTGGACTCAGAAGCCCCTGCCAAGATCACTTTTGAAACTCAGCTAAACATTCATTTTGACATAACAACACTTGGCAAATGTCAAAAAATTCTATTGAAATTGTGGAACAAGTGGCCCTGTTTTTTCTAATGTACACCAGGTGGTCTGTCAAAGTAGTCCAGCAGATGATGTACTTGACTCTCAAAAGGCCCGAGTCTAGTTTTCACCCCCAAAAGTAATCTGACACTTGATTACTCGCACCCATTCATTTGTGTCTGAAAAAGGCACCTAATGGCTTTGAAATAGAAATGGCTGCATCTACAGAGGAATTGCCTCCGCCCCCTCAACCCCCACTTCACCCACGTAAAACACCAAGGCACATTACACAATCCATAATAAATAAACCAAAACATTGTTTAATGCTATTTCTCCTGTGTTTTAAGGTTTTGTGCAGGGAGCTGCTACACAGCCCAGTTAATAGATAATGAAACTAATTCTAGTTCATGTTTTGAATCCTATATGAAATTATATTTTTTCTTACAATGCTTTATTTGAAATACCTTTTTATATCGAATTTTTTTAAAAAAAATTACAATCTATTCTCATCGAAAGTCAGGAATCCAGTTTACTGGAATTTATGTATCTTCATCATTTACTGAATCGTCAGAAGCATGCTTTACAGAGGGAACTGTTGATAAATAATAGCTAAACTAGAAAAAAAACATGCAGTTAATTCAGGACTGCATAAACCTAAACTTTATTGTAAGCCTGTGTCAAATCAACAGCTTAAATGCAACCAGCTGACACTGACACTGCACATGTGCAAGAAGCTCTCCTGATATAGCCTTCCAATATCTACTTGGGATATCACGTCCTTAAAAAATTCGGTCAGAGATGATCTCATCTTTCTGAAAACACCAGGCAAATTGGCTATGCAAAATGCAACACAGCTTAGCTCTTTTGAAAAGCCAGTACCCAAATATACCACCTGATTCTACATATTTTTGAAAAAACATTCACATGCACCAGCCACAGTTTATGAACTGGTTACCATTTGGCTTACTCCTTTCTTAAGAACTTTGGGAAATTTTATTAATCTGATAAAGGAAATTTTTAACCTCTTCAAATCGCTAATTACTTGTACTCTCTCATGCCTACACTACTGCATATGGGACGTGCTTCCCCTTTATTGCTGTTGTTCATTACTTTGCCATTTTGCCTGGTTACTTCACGTAAATTTTATTTCTGAAATGTTTACATCAAGCACGCAAAGTCTTAGAAAGCACAGGGATGAACAGATACTGAAATTTTACATGGCTGGCAATCCATTCCCTTTGTAACTCTTCATTTTATATGGTTCATCTGGGATAGGCATGATTACAAAGAGTAGCCAGTTATCTCCAAACTCAAAGTATTGAGTAAATTTTCAACACTAATGGCCAGTAGCTTCAAACTCAATTTTTAATCTCCAAGCATAAATAAATGATAAAGAAATAACTATTGCATTTCATCATCCACTAGTCAGGAGTTAATTATACATATTAAACAACCCTTTAAAAGTTTTTAAAACACCTGTTTCAAAGGTAGAAATCTAATGCATTTTAACAAGCAGCAGTGGTTTACACTTCCTAAAATATCTTGTTACATAATTCTTGTGACATAGTTTATCTCAAAAACCATCTGCAAACTGCTCTTTTCTTGATCTGTTCAAAAAGAAACCACGAGTCAATTGCCCTAAACTCTGACAAATTTCCTTCTTGTAATATATTGGGATGCTAAGGACAATAAAGAAGCTGGCAAGCACTTCTTTAACAGTACTAAAACGTAATCCCCAAAAACGAAGCCCGCAGAACATAAATTTTAAACTCGAGAGACAGAGTAACCATAAAATATGAAATTGCTCAACAGATCCCCTGGCACATGACCTTCAAAGACCTCTGCACCAATATCACCTTATGAGCCGTTGAAACTATTTCAACAAACCTGTTGGGAGCTTTTTGAGGATGTTACTGAAGCATTGAGAAAGGAGAAGCAGTGCATGTGATGCATTTAGCTTTTCAGAAGCTTTGGATAAGGTCTGACACATGTTAGGAAACAAAATTAGAGCACATGGGATTGCGGATAATATACTGATACAGACTGAGAATTGTTTGAGAGAAAACAGAAAGCAGGAATAAACAGACCATTCTCAGGATGACCAGCTATTATTAGTGGGGTACCGCAAGATCTGTGCTGGGGCCACAGCTGTTCACAATCTGGATAAATTGTTTGGATATGGGGACCAAATGTAATATTTTTAAATTTGCTGATGACACAAACTAGGTAGGAATGCAAGATGTGAGGAGGATGCAAGGAGCCTTTAAGGGGATTTGGACTGGCCATGTAAGTGGGCAATACATGGCAGATGGAATATAATGTGATAAATATCAATAAACAGAAAGACAAGAGTATATCTTAAATGGAGAGGGGTTGGGAAGTATTGATGTCCGAAGGGATCTGGGTGTCCATGTTCAAAAGCTAGCATGTAGGTGCAGCAAGCAATTAGGAAGGCAAATGGTACATTGGCCTTCATCACAAGGATATTTGAAGACAGGAGTAAAGATTGCTTGCTGCAATTATACACAGACTTGGCGAGATTACACCTGGAGTAGCTTACAGTTTTGGTCTCCTTATCTGGTGGCATGATGGCACAGTGGTTAGCACTGCTGCCTCTCAGCGCCAGGGATCTGGGTTAGATTCCAGCCTTTGGTGACGGTCTGTGTGGAGTCTGCATGTTCTCTCGTGTCTGTGTGGGTTTCCTCTGGTTGCTCTAATTTCTTCCCACAGTCCAAAGTATGCAGATTAGGTGGATTGGCCATGCTGAATTGTCCATGCTGAATTGTCCATGCTGAATTGTCCCTTAGTGTGTAAATTGCTCTCAAAATGTGCATGTTTGGGGGATTAGTGCGGTACATGCGTGGGGTTACAGGGATGGGGCAGGGGTGGACCTGGGTAAGATGTCCTGTCAGAGAGTCAGTACAGACTCTATGGGCCAAATGGCTTCCTTCTGCACTGAGAGAGAAAGAAAGAGAACGAACATGTGAGAGAGCGAGCAAGCGAGAGCATGTAAAAGAGGTTCACCAGACTAAACCCTGGAATGACAGGATTGTCTTCAGAGGAGACACCGAGGAAATTGGGTTAATATTCTATAGCGTTTCAAAGAATGAGAAGCTGATCTCATTGAAACTTTAAAAGTTCTTACAGGGTGCAAAGGGGTAGATGTAGATATGATGTTTCTCCTGAGTGGTGAGTCTGGAATCAGGGGACACAGTCTCAGAATAAGGGGCAGTCCATTTAGGACACAGATGAACAGAAATTTCTTCACTCAAGAGGGTAGAAAATCCTTGGAATTCTGGACCCCAGAGATCTGTGGAAGTTCAATCATTATGTTTGACAAAAATTGACTGATTTCAAGGGATATGGATATAGCAAGGGAAAATGTTGTTGAGATAGATGATTCGCCATGATCTAATTAAATGGCAGAGCAGGCTTGATGGGCTAAATGGCCTACTCCTGTTTCTATGTTCACACAACAACTGTTATTCTGATTTCACACCATGCAGCTATTTCAAACTAAGAGGCAGATACTAAAAAAATTCACTTGCTCTGGGATCAACACAAAAATGGATGCCCCCTCCCCATTTATATTCTCTACATTAAACATAAAGCAGGTGACAGACACAATTTTACACTAACAACTTTTAAGTAATAAAACATTCCCAGGCACTTTACAGGAGCATTATAAATCAAAATATGACACACATAAGGAGGTACTAGGCAAGATGACCAAAAACTTGTTCAGAGATACAACTTTTAAAAGGACTGTGTCCTGAAGGAAGAAAGTGAGGTGGAGAGGCTAGAGGGCTACAGGGAGGGAAATCCAGAGTGCAAGGCTTAGGCAACCGAAGACACAGTCACCAGTAGTGACGCGATTAAAATTTGAGATGTTTCAATTGCCACAATGTGTGTGTAGATATCTCGGAGGGCCTGGGGAGATTGCAGAGATAAGTGGCATCAAAAATTTCAAATAATACATCATTGTGAAAATGGTTATTAGCTCAAAACTCTTTTGCTAAAGGGAAGTAAGCCCAGAAAAAATACAGCTGGTTTTGACCAGTTTACACAATAGCTTCTCACCAAGATGTTTCCGCAATGAAGAAAATACTGTCACAGTACTTGAATCATATCCATATAATATACACAATGACCAGAGGCTTATAAATAACAAAGCATATTCAAGATTTAGCTCAAAGTTACACAGCAATGAAACAAGTTCTTGAAACAGTGCACAATTCTTTTTTTATAATGTACATATGTTAGACACTGACTAAAAATGGCAACAAAACCACTTTAGTAGTGGCAGTTACTCCGTCAATTGATGGCTGATGTCAAAAGTTTAAGTGCAAAACTCTCTTGCTCACCCTGGTTATAAATGGATTTATTTTGAGTTACTTCACAGCAAAACTCGGGTAATTCTCTCAGTTTATATACAACTGTAGGTGGCACAACTGTTCCCTGGCGAGATAAGACTTGTTTTCTCTCAGTCACGCAAGGCAAAGAAAAAACAGCTTTGCAAATATTGTAAAAATACATTACCTTAATAATGTGTCTGGCTTGCTGAGCTGGTTGTTAGGTATACAGTTTTCCATTATTTCCTTGTGCGTACTCATGCTCTTGCTAGAGCATTTTTGCTTCTTTTCATTCTTAGCAGATGATGATGATGATGAAGGGATGCTGCCATTGGACGTGCAGTGACTTCTGGGTGAAGAATTGATCCCCCCAGTAGCGTTCTTGTAATTCTTTGAAGCAGCTGTAAATGAGTCCTCTTTTAATAGGTTTTCTGTGCTCCCTACAAGCTCATTATTCAATCTTTTAGTGATATGATTTTCCATGTACTCAATTTCCTGTATTTTTGAGTCTACTGGCTGTAAAATATTATTGTTAATCCCAAGGTTCGGTTTTTTGGCTTCTTTGTCCTTCTCTTTCCCTTTTTCTTTGTATTCTAGTTCTGGTAAAGCTGTTGTCAATTTTCTACTTGCTGGAATTCCTCCATTGTGTTGCGGGAGCTGTGTAGAATCCATATCTGTGATCCCTTTGGCTGTAGCAGCTGGGATAAAATGGAAAAAGAGTTACCATACAGACAGCAGAATACAAGACCTGAACTATTAATGCAATACATGAAAGAATTATGCACTTTCAATCCAGCTGTCCTAACTTAAAGAGAACCTTAAAAAAGGTATGCATGAAGCAAACTACAAGCAGGACCATAACAGACATCAAATATACCTCCATAAATTAAGGGGATTTACTTTTTATCATTCCTAGCAATATAATTCTAAACGTATGATCAGATTAAAAGGTAAGCAATTGCTCTTAGAAGTATAAAAGCAAGAATATTATAGATGCTGGAAATCTGAAATAAGGATGGAAAATGCACCATCAGAACCATCAACCTGAAATGTTAACTGTTCCTTTTTGTACAGATGCTGCCAGACCTGCTAAGTATTTTTGTGCAATTCAAATTAAGTGGTACTTCTGTAACATTTGAACAAGGTCATCATGTAGAAGAGCCTGAACCCTGCATCTCACCATAATGTAGTTAGTTACCTGAAGAATTTATTTTAAATAAAAGGTCAACACTTTGAATAAATAGTCAAAAATATGCTCCATTTCCCAGCCCCAAAATCCTGTATTTCGCTGATTTGTACTCTTTATCAGTCTCGGTCTAATGTCTCACCCGAAAGACAACAACCTCAAAACTGCTGAAACGCCAGCCTAAGTTAGATGTCCAAGTCTGACATTGGGGCTTGAATCTATAATCTTTTGGCTCGGAGGCAAAAATGGCACCATTAACTCACTCAGTTAATGTTCTGGGGACCCGGGTTTGAATCCTGCCACAGCAGATGATGGAAACTAAATTCAATTTCAAAAAAAATCTGGAATTAAGAATCTACTGATGACCATGAAGCCATTGTCGATTGCCGGCAAAAACCCATCTTGTTCACTACCGTCCTTACCTGGTCTGGCCTATGTGTGACTCCAGAGTCACAGCAATGTGGTTGGCTCTCAACTACCCTCTGAAATGGCCCAGCAAGCCACTCAGTTCAAGGGCAACTAGGGGTGGGCAACAAATGCTGGTCAGACTTTTTATTAATGATGTCCTGTTTTGTGAGGAAACTGCAGCCAGAGCTTTCGCGTAGTTAATAAAAAGTCAAGGTTAGGAACATAAGGACAGGAGTGGATCATTCAGCACCCAGTCTAAGCAATTATATTGTGATGATCTGCATCTAGTCTCCAGTCAGCCATCTTTGCTCCAGACTGTTTGATACCCTTAACCATCAAAAGTAGCTAGACTTCAATCCTAAAAGCACTAGTCTCCACAACGTTTTGAGGAAGAGGGTTCCCGATTTCTAACATCCTGGGTGTGCAAAATTAGTAGCTGATCTTGATCCTGAATGGACTGCTCTAGTTCTAACTTTGTGTCCCCTTCTTCTAGGCTTCCCCACAAGAGAAAATAATTTCTCTGTACCTATCCTTACAACTCCTTTTAACATTTAAAACATCTCAATCAAATCATCTTTCCATATTCTATACTCAAGGGAATAACAAGCCACGTTTATGCAACCCACCCTCATAATTTAAAGCCCTAAGCTCCAGCATCATTCTGGTGAATCTGCGCTGTAACCCTCACATGGATGGAAGTCAATTCTCCAACATTTGCTCAGAAATGTGTTTAACAGTTTGCTTCCGGAGGAAAGGAATTCCAAACCATCCTTCATTCCATTAATGTAAAATATGGTTCGATTCCAGCTTGGGTCACTGTCTGTGTGGAGTTTGCACATTCTCTCCCTGTCTGCGTGGGTTTCCTCTGGGTGCTCCGGTTTCCTCCCACAGTCCAAAGATGTGCGGGGTTAGGTGGATTGGCCACGCTAAATTGCCTCTTAGTATCAGCGGGACCAGCTAGGGTAAATATACGGGGTTATGGGGATAGGGCCTGGGTGGGATTATGGTCAGTGCAGACTCGATGGGCCAAATGGCCTCCTTCTGCACTGTAGGATTCTATGATTCTATGAATGCTCTTGTGAATGGCAGAATGGTACTCTCAACGTAGCTGATAAAATTCTGCAACCATACATTAACTGAAATAGATATGACTGACAAAAATAAATGATAGGTATAATATAATCACTAGTTTATGCCCAATCCAAACAAAATCCAGTGGATCGTGAACCACACAGAACATTACTTCTTGTACTAAGATAACTGGTGGCACAGTAACAGTTTAATACTCAAACCTACGTGAAAGCTCTGGCTGCAGTTTCCTCACAAAACAGGACATCATAGGGTGCTCAGAATGCACAGCTAAAGGTGGTATCAAAATAAGCAATGCATAAACCCCGAGCAACTTAGAAACAGTTCCTGGTTTAGTGGTTTTCACAAATAAATAGCTGGAATTATCAAAATCCTTGGGATTTGTTGCTCTAGTCTCCATATTCAGGAGAAAACTCTTTCAATAAATATTTCAAGCCTTCATAATAGAAGATTTCAATAATTTTGGAAACTCTTGGGTGGTCCTCCCCAAAGGCAAAGTATCATTTGGAGGTGAAGTGACACTTCGAACCTCTAAATTGTGTAAGCAAACCATGCCTTCAACATACTGAGAAGTATCATAAATACATAGAAACATACGCAGAAAACAGAAGCAAAAGTAGGCCATCTGGCCTTTCAAGTGTGCTTCGCCATTCATTTCATGGTTGATCATCAAATTCAATACCCTGATCCCGCCTTCCCCCATATCCCTTGATCCCCATGAGTTATATCCAATTCCTTCTTGAAATCACACAACATTTTTGCCTCAACTACTTTGTGAATTCCATAGATTCATCACTCTCTGGGTGAAGAAATTTCTCCTCAACCTACGACCCTTGGTTCTGGACTCCCCCATTATCAGGGACATTCTTTCTGAATCTACCTGTCTAATCGTATTACAATTTTAAGTTTCTGAGAGATCCCCTCTCACTCTTCTAAACTCCAGTGAATATAATCCCAACCGACTTGGTCTCTTCTCATATGACAGTCCTGCCATCTTAGGAATCAGCCTGGTAAACCTTTGCTGCACTCCCTCTATCGCAAGAGCATCCTTCCTCAGATGTCACAAAACTGCACACAATACTCCAGGCGTGGCCTCACCAAAGCCCTATAATAATTGCAGTAAAACATCCCTATTGCTATACTCCAATCCTCTCGCTATGAAGGCCAACATACCATTTGCCTTCTTCACTGCCTGCTGTATCTGCATGCTTATTTTCAGTGACTGATGCGCAAGGACATCAAGATCTCGCTCAGTATCCACCTTTCTCAATTTGCACCCATTCAAATAATAATCTGCCTTCCTATTATTGCCTAAATGGATAACCTCACATTTATCAACATTTTAGTGCATCTGCCATGCACATGCCCACTCAGCCTGTCCAAAGCATGTGGTGGAATGGTATTGTTGCTGGACAAATAAATTAGAAACCCAGGGTAATGCTCTGGGTTCAAATCCCGACACGGCAGATGGTGAAATTTGAATTCAATAATAAAAAAATCTGGAATTAAAAGACTAATGACGACCATGAACTCATTGCTGATTGTTGTAAAAACTCATCTGGTTCACTAATGTCCTTTAGGAAGAAAATCAGCCACACTTACCTGGTCTGGCTTACATGTGACTCCAGACCCACAGAAATGTGGTTGATACTTATAATGTCCTCAAGGATGGGCAATAAATGTTGGCCCAGCCAGTGACACCCACTTCCCATGAACTAATAAAACTAATTATAGCTTGTGGTGGAACAAGGGATCTTCGTATTTGACCTCTCACCGATCATCAAGCTTTATTACTTGCATCCTGGTGCAAAACATGCACTATTCCAAAGAGTGGTAGTTTTAGGCACTACCTAAATTAATTCTTACCTTCTTCGGCTTCCCTCTCTTGCCTCTGTAGCATCTGTTGCTCTGGCGGTAAGGCCTGCTGTAGGAGCTGCATGTAGAATTCATTCTCCTTCTGGACTTCCTTCTGCTTTCTTAATCGCATTTTATAGCTTACATAACTTTTGAAGCCAAATCCCAGTGTCACCACAGGATAGCCAATGCTTTGGTTATGAAAGGGAGAAAATCAAAAGTCACTTTTAACGGGTATCTTAAACCATGATTACCAAGCAACTAAAAATCCAACTTTTAAAAGCCAAATTAGGGAAAATAATTTGCATTGGCACTGTAAATTCAACTTCCATGACTCTTTTCAAATGAGAAGATTTTTTAAAAAGTATTCATCAAAATCAAAACTTCTTTTGTAAATTACACCTCTAACTTAATTGGAAATGTTGCTTTTCTCCAATCACTGAAACATAATTGGATAAAAAAAAACCTTGGATCCTAGGAGGTTTTTTTTTGCAATTATTCAATTTCTTCTCTAACTGCTCGCTATCTAAATGTGCCAACTTTTGTTGGGCTTTAGATCCATGTCCTTAAGAGCCATCACAGTCAATCATTCTCACATGTACTTTCTTGTATAAGTCAATAGATTGTGATAAAAAGGGAAATATGCCCAATTTTAGCTTCTCCAGTCTGAAGATGTGGAAGTCAATAGCAATGCCCTGACAATGAATGCTGAACATGAACTTTATTTGAATTCACCACAGCATTGCACTGCATGTTTATTCATTAATATATCAGTTGAATTTTATAACATGAACTTTAACTTTTGAATAAACAAACTGATGATAAAGAAATTAAGGCACAGCATCAGAAATTTGAGTAGCTCTGGAACAATTATACTTATGCAAAAACTCACCACTCAATGCCCACAAACTACAACATTACGAAGTTACAAAAGGTAGTGACTTAAGCAGCTCGTCTACATTCACCAAAACAAAAATAGAATACTGCCGATGCTGGAAATCTAAAATAAAAACATTGCTGCAAAAACTCAGCAGGTCTGGTAGCATCTGTGGAGAAAGAAACAGTTAATGTTTCGAGTCTGTATGACTCTTCTTCAGAGCTGATGACAGAAATGTGATGGACTTGATATTGTTTAAGAGGGAGTGGAGTAGGTGGAGCAAAATAGGTCAGTGATAGATGTGCACAAGGAGAGATTGCACAAAGATGCTTAGGGCACAACAGAACTTTTAACGAGCACCTCCTATAGTCCTTAACACTGCCATCAACATCTCATTGCAATCCCTCCCAGCTCATACCCATCACTGACCTACTTTGCTCCACACCCTATTCAACAGTATAAAATCCATCACATTTCTCCCTCTCTAGCTCTAAAGAGTTGTACAGACTTGGAAAGTTAACTCCCGTTTCTCTCACCACAAATGCTGCCAGACCTGCTGAGTTTATCCACCATTTTCTGTTTTTATTATAGTCTAAATTCACCCTAACTCTCTTCAAACCTTTGAAGAAAGACAAGAGACAACTCATTAAGGCAATAAACAAATTCTCCATGACAGTCATTTGGCCTATGAAGCCCAACCCTACCACATCCAGTGAGCCGTATTATGGACTCTGTCACACTTGATACTCTTGTGGAATAAAGTTATTTTCAAATCTTCAACAGTTACAAAAGAGAGAAACTCAAGTACAGTCCATCCTCAAATGGCCATTATTTAACCCTTACTTAACAGTCCTCACTGTGCCCCCCCGCCCCCATTCAGAATTTTATCCTCAGTCTAGATCTCAATTCCATTTCTAACCACATATTTACCCATCTACATGTTGATGCAGTTAATCAACACATTGTTACTTTTGTTTGCATGCCATTCTATTTAGGCATTACACTACTCATAACCATTTCTGAAATTATACCAAAATAGGAGTTAGAATTGTTTCCCTTATGGTATAATTGGCATTCACAGTGGCAAAAATTGTATTTCAAGTTGCGTGGAAACGTACAGGACTCTCTCTATCAGTTCTCATTAGTGTTTTAATCATCCCAGTTATCCAAATTCCAAATAAATTGGTTCTCATGTCATTTGGGGCAATATAAATACAGTATATGTTACAGTGCACTAATAAGGAATTACATTGGTTTAAAAAGCCTACATGCATAAATCACATGTGGAACTACAAATTAATCAAAATGGTTGGAACAATCATCTATCTATATGTTTAAGGGTGTAATCCAGGTGTTTAGATATCTCAAATGGCAAATCCAAGCTTGAGCTGTAAAAGGTGTCAGAATCTGAAAAGTCGGAGTTACTTCAGAATCTCTGACAGCAAGTTATTCTGTACAATATTTTAAAAGCTTTATTTTGTAGCTTTCAGTTTTGGTGACAGGACTGTTGGGTAGACAGTAATAAACGACAAGTTTACACAAATCAAAGATTTGTTATGCAGGGATACTGGATTCACTTTACCGCTTGGTAAATAGATCCTGAAAAGACAATTATGTTCATAAACAACATGAATTTGTATAGAGCTGCACAAATAAAGTGTCAAGAAAACAGAGGTAACTTACCAGTGTGCAGCAAAAGGGCGACACAGGTCTACATGAAAATTTTTTAAATCTTTAAATCTGATTGCTGCTTCTATATAAACAAATAATATCCATAGTGATACCGTTGGTAAACACACTCCTCTTTCTGAAAAAGATAAAAAGATTATTCCTATAATTGAAATTTTTAGATGATGAGACAATGCTCCAACATATCAGTGAAAATGGTGCTGCCTTTCTCATGAAAAGCTGATAGATGGATGTCATTTTTTTGCATCACACACTAGCTACATATGATGATACAAGTTTGTCAAATGTCTCTTGACAAAGATGAGGCTCCTCAAACTGCTGCACTCTACAATGATTTTCATTAGCTGCAAAAAACAGCAACAAATTTAAATTTGGATCTAAAAATTCAGAAATTGGGACATCACAAAGGAATCAAGTCGGCTTTCCATTTACTATAGTGAACTGTTTATTACTGCAAATTTCACTAACCTCAGATTCCCAAGGTGTCATCCACACTCCAGCAATTGAAATGTAGCAAGTGACATTGCAATGCAAAAGTGAGGTAAAGAAGCAATTCATTTCTCCCCCACCACCTTTCTCCATTATAGGCCACTGACAAGTAGGTGTTAAAAATCAAGTATGGGGAATGGATAATGCAATGGATTAACATATAGTCAACGCAGGTCCAGGATTTGGCTTCTGACAGAGAAGTCTTCCCTCTTTGAAACCCAACCTGATCCCAATTGAATTTAACAGCCAGTCGTCCACTAGAAATAAATGTACACATGTGGAGGAGGCTGTAAAGGTTGCTGGTATAGGGAAATATGAGTATTAGTATGAGCTAGGAACTATCCCTACTTCCTAATTTCACGCATTTGCAAATGAAAATATTGAAAACAGCTTAAAACAAATTAATTGGATTCCTCAGCAAGGGAGCTGTGCCATTTACAAGCCAAGAGCTTGTCTTTTATTTTTCTCTCCTTTCAATAAGCTTGAACCCATCTTGTAAATTAAATGGCGAGTTTTCCGCAGGGAACTACCCAAAGCCACTACGGGATAATTCACCATCATTTTGGCATTTTTGAAGCAACACGTAGACTGGAGAATATTAGAACCCCTTCCATATGGCAAGAGTCACCCAAAACTATATCAGACTCAAACTATGTACTCAACTAGCAGAGATTTCCTCTACAGTAACATTCGTACATTTTTGGTAACATTATGTCATGAATATTCTTAGCATTCTACATCCTAGCTAGAGCTAGGCATTTAATAAGCTGAAAAAAAAACCTACACGTCAATCAGGGAATGGGTTGGAAAGAAAAAATTCAGGCTAGTAGATTTTTATTCATTGCATTTTAACACTGCATTTGCCTGAAGGTAAGAACACATTTTGTCAATTGAGTCAAGTAGTTGCCTCAGTGGTGAAGACAAATAGAAAATTATTACTTTATAAGATAATACAATTCACCCTCAAAATACCCACCTTTCATCCTTCAACCTTGCATATAATATACTGAGCTGAAGATCCAAAACCTTAAATCATCCATTTAAATGTTTTAGCAGCAAGAACTGATTCAGTTTCTATTATTTAAGGACATAATTTTGATGCCTCACAGGTTAGACTCACGGTGTATTAAATTTTAAAATAGGACTTGCAAAGCCATGAAATTAGTGGAGATGACACACATAATAAATTGGGCAAACTACTAGACGTTAACCAGGACAATGAAATATCAGCTACTGTCCCACCTCACTCTGTAGCATTTGCCCCATCATGCTCAGTAAATCCAATATCCTTCACAAATTAATTTGGCAATATGTCTGAAGAATGCTGGCATTGTGGAATTTGCTGCTTTTATACCATGAAGTGGGTTCCACAGCCTAGAGCAGAAAACAACTATGCATACCACATCACTGACCTGTATGAATGAGCTGACCATTGAGTCCACATTGGCTGGAAAAGATGCCGGCTCTTTTTCTAGTATATCTGTCATCAGAGGCACTATTTATTTTAAAATATTTTCACCAAATTTAAGGCTGCTAATAGCAGCAGTCCATAAAATAAAAACACTATCAGCTATACTCGGAAAAAGACATCAAGTCAAGCTAAATTCTTCCCCAGTGGAAGGAGGAGATGCTGGACACGTCAATCAGGACTCCCCCTTCGCAACCTAGTTCCAAAGTAGCTTTGGCAATTGATAACCAATACAGCATCATTTATTGACACTGGTATTAGGAGCGGGCCATTTGGCTCCTTGAGCATGCTCTGTCATTTTAAAAGACAATGGCTAATCATCAATCTTAGCTACATATTCATGAACTATCCCCATATCCCTTTATTTCTCAAAAATCTGCTGATCTCTGACTTGCACTCAACAACTCAGCAGCCACAGTTGCCTGGGTTAGAGAATTTCAAAGATTTGCAATCTTCTGACTGAACAAGATGTCTCGTTCATTTCAATCCGAAATGGCTGGCCACTTATTCTAATGTTATAACTCCTAGCTCTAGATTCCCCAGCCAGGGGGAACATCTTCCTATCTTCTACTCCATTAATCCCCTTAAATATTTTATATGTTTCAATGAAATCATGTCTTATGCTTCTAAACTCTAGGAAATACAGGCCTACTCTACTCCATCTCTTCTCATTGATTCCAGGGATCAGGCTAGTGAACCTTTGGTGTACACTCTAAGTATATCCTTCCTTAGGTAAAGCAATAAAAATTATATACAGTACACTATGCATGGACTCAACAATGCCCTACAAGGCTTGTACAATTGTAGTAAGAGTTCTTTACTCAAATCCCTTTGTAATAAAAGCTAACATAACATGTGCTTTCCTAATTGCTTGTGATACTTACATGCTAACTTTCTATGATTTGTGCAGAAGGATAACCAGTTCCTTGACTAGCAAAATTTCAGTCCCTCACCATTGAAAAAAAATAGCTGTTCTGTTTTTCCAAAGTAAATAACTTTACATTTTTGCCACATGTTTGTTCACTTAACCTTTCTAAATGCTTTTGCAACATTATTGAGCTCTCTTGTCAGTAACCTTACACACATTACGCTCAGTCTTCTCATTTAAGTCCTTGATGTAGACTGTGCATAGCTGAGGCCAATCACTGATTGCTGAAGTAACGACATTAGTTACAGCTTGCTAAACCAAATATGACCTATTTATTCTTAGTTTTCTGTCCATTCACCAATCTTAAATCAACACTAATGTATTACCAACCCCATGAGCCCTAATATTTATTCAATATGTTTCTAAAATCCAAATATATTATATTCACTACCTTCCCCCTTATCCACCCAGCCTGTTAAAACTACAAAAAACTTCAACCGATTTAGCAAGAACAATTTTCTTTTCATAAAACCACGCTGCTTCTGCTCAATCATATAACTCTCTAAGTCTGCCATTATCATGTCTCTAATAATAGATTCTAACAGTTCCTCCAGTGCTCACGTCAAGCTAACTGGCCCATAGTCACCTTTTTTCTCTCTTCCACCTTTCCTGAATAAGAGATCATTTCTGCTACCTTCTAATCCAAAATCTAGAGAATTCTGGAAGATTAGAAGCATTACTAATTGCATCTCCAAAACCACCTTTTTAAAAAAACCCTAGGGTGCTGGCTGAGTCCAGGGGATTTGTTGGTTTTTAATCTCATTCATTTCTCCACTAGTATTTTTCTTATTAAGCTAATATCACCAATCCCTCATTTTGTTTTGATGAAAGAGGCAATATAAAGTTTTGATTTAGCACTTCTACCGTTGCTTATTCCCATTACAATTTCTGTCATCTCTGTCGCGAAACAACTCCCATTTGCTCTCACAAATCTCTTCCCGATTGATATACCTATAGGTTTTTACAACTTTATGTCTCTAGTTTGTTTATTCTCACCCTAGTTTCTCTATTAGTTTGTGTCATCCTTTGCTAAATTTTAAAACCCTCCCAATCCTCAGGTTTACTGATCTTATTGGCAATATTATAATACTCTTCCTTTAATTTAATGCCCTCTTTAACTTCCCCAAGTAGCCACAGTTAGACCACTTTTCCTATTATGCTATTTAGTCCATGAGTAAATGCATAATCCTTGCAAATTATGAATTAATTCCTTAGATCTTTGCCATTGCCTGTCCACCGTCAAATCTCTTGATATGATTTTCTAAACAATTTAAGCCAGCTCGTCACGCATATATACATCGTTCGATTTGTCTAGATTTAATACACTAGCTTCAAACCCAATATAAAATTACCATACAATTATTCCTCCCCAAAGGCTCTTTTATTACCAGGTTATTAATTATCTATGTCTCATTGCACAAAAGTAAATCGTAAATAAACTATTCCTTAGTTGGTTGCTTGACATACAAATCTCAAAACTAGGCAGAATTTATTACAATTTGGTCAAGGACAGGTCTCAGAAATAGTGTACCAAAGGCCCATTAGTTTAACCCCATTTTGCATGAAACACCACACTATATATGATATTGATTTGCATGCAATATCTGGGCTTTTAAGCACATCTTTAATAACTAAAGACAAAGCATTAGTATGCTTATTCAGTACTACAAAAACAACAGCCAAAAACAGGGACAGAAAAGCTAATTAATTAAGTTACATCATTAAAGACATACGGTTGCAAAGCAAAACTTATTCAGTACAATTTTACAGGACACTATGCATATTTGATAATTGTCATATACAAAAACCATTCTGTCCATCACTAGTTAGTTATTGAGATAATATATTTTAAGCATCGCATGGAGATAGTTTGCTTTAGGAAGGAAGATGTCTTTCTTCCCTCCTATGTTGTTGCAACAACATGGCCTAGGTTTGGCAGCGAGACCAACGAGAAGTTTGACTTGCAAACGCTTTCCAATCACGATTCAAATCATGCCTTTCTTCACAAGATTCACAATTCTAAAGTTTACTCCTTTTTTTCTACAAAAGACACAATTTGAATTGAAAAAAAAATGAACATACCTGTGTGCCAGACGTACTGAACCCATACATATGTACTGGCAGCAAAGAAAAGCCACTGCACTGGTATGAAGAGTAGGCATATTATATCTGATGTGAATGCTACACAAACAAAAAATACTGAAAAAGCCTGCAAGAAAAACAGAGCAAAGGAATGCATTACAAGCTCAATCCTTACAGTTGTTCAAACTAATATGGTTGAGCTTCTTGAAGATCAATTCTAATTTCCTAGGGACAAAAGACATAGTTAAGCAGGATTTCATGTTAAAGGAGATCATTACTGAGATGGGTGGTAAAGAAGTAGCTGCAAAATAGAGTACTGCAGGTTTAAGAGGGCAGTGTTCATTCCCCCTCTTGCGCTTTTTCTATTTGTATACAGTTGCAACGATTATATCATTTCCAAAACAAATTCTCTATGGAACATGGCAAAACTGTGTCTACAGAGCATTTCATGGAATCTGGCATGCTCTGTAGACACAAGGCAAGAAAACCTTCATAAAGCACTTTCACTAGACAAACTACTGCTTTCAGTTAATCATGATGATACAGGGAATCTCACAGCTTTAAAGAAACAAAACAGCACTTCTTGGTGATAGGTTGGGGGGGGGGGGGGGGAGGAGGAGATGCACAGGTAGATTTGAAGGAAATGAGAGCTCAGTTGATGTCAAATCGAACAGCTTTGCAATAATCAGCAATTTGTTTTGGTGACTAGTATAATATGTTGGACTTTATAAAGTTCTTTAACTTAGACATTTTCAAATTAAACATCTAAAATCACTAGGATGGCAGAATACAAAAACGAACAAAAGACACCTTAGCAGCAGTAAACAGGTTTTCCAATGGAAACTCTATTGATAGGGTTTGGTTTACAATGATTTCTGTTCGTGTACAATCATCCTCAATCTGCAACATAAGCATGCGAGCATGACAAAGCCATTATTAATGTGACACAAAAGGTTGTCAGTTTCATTTTTATATTTTTGATCACATGAACCCATTATTAGGAAATGTGCCTTTTGCAGACAGTTGCATTGACTAGTTTCAGTATAAGAAAGGCTTCTAAAGTTAAGCTTTAATCCCTTTTATGGAAGAATGTGTTGGGAGGGAAAGTAAGCAGCAACACTATCTTCACTTTAAGAGATTAGACAAATTAATCCAAAGCCTTACAGCAGATGAGTAGCCTTACTAAAAAAATTACGTTCGCCCAATTGAAGGTGTTTACCCCACCGCAGCATGGGTTCCAGCTCCAGAAGCACAATCTAAATTGGGAGATGGAACAGACCCAGAGATCAAGGAACAAAAGTGTAGCAGCCACAAGCTTCATGCAATCGAGGAGTTTCTCAACATTTGCAACAGCCACAAAGGTCAAAACTGACAACTCTTGTAGTGAAACTAAAAAACGACTTGATACAGCGTCCAGTCAAGCAATTATTTGATTAAGTCGAAGACTGACTTGTCCATAAACGTGTCTTGGAGAAAACTTAGCACCACTCAAATTTTGTTTACAGCAGTACTGTACCTGGAATCACTCCAGTACAGCTAATTCTGGAGAAGAGATTCCCAGCACAGCTGACAGCCACCTCTACACTCCTCAGAATAGGTCAGTACCAAAAAGCTGATAGCTATCATAGGCCTGACTCTGCAATTTCAAGAAGTCCTTGAAACAGACACATTAATTCACTGATGTCACCGGTTACTCTTGCTATTAGCAAGCAATTGTTAAATACATATTCAAGTCAAATAGAGGTCTGCACAAAACTAACTATGGAGTCAAACGGGATGTCAAGGGCATGACGGATGAACTTCCATGCAGATTTATATTTTGCATGGAGAAGTATAATTCTTAAATTCAACTGACACCAGAAAGTTAACAGAATGCAAGCTATTCTACACATACATCACAATGCCCATAATACTACCACCCCACCCACCTCTGCTCACCCCCACTACTGAACTACACATTTTCTGCCCTAAATGATTGAGCAGTTAAGGTGCACATTATACACAGTAACAAATCAGAGTGACTTTTTTCCCTCCACAACCACTAAGTGGGCCTTCACAGGGAATGCAGTTGACGTTATTTGGGATCAGCTATCAACTAGTGATGGTTTGGGTCTTTTTACTGGGCCACAGAAAGCTCAGTCCAGACCTGTTTCCCCACCTGTGATAAGGGTAGGAGGGGAAACTCTCAAGCAAACAGGGGAAAGTGCAAAAGAAAATTGTTCCTTCCAACAGCGCATCCTTAACATTTCTTTCAAGATTGGCTTGGTGACTGCTGTCCTGAGGATTGCAAGGCTTTAATTCACCAAAGGACTCAACTGACATCATAAGCAGTAGGATGTCATCCAAGATGTTATGTGCGATGACTATTTTGATAGTCATGGTTCAGGTAAGTTCGTTGGCATATGCTAAGATTGAACATGTACACTCTCAAACATGCCCCCAAGCCTGTCGCAGCTAACCACCATCACTTGCAACTGGTCGGTCATGCCTCCAGGGGAAATAGCATTTTGACTGTGGCATTGCAAAAGTTTAGGTGCATAAAGCAATTTTAATGTTTTCGTTCACGAAAGTCTACATGCATATTTTATTTGGAAAATTACAGTAGACAGCAAGATTAGAAATAATATACAGTGCAGTTAGCAAATGGCTGATTTCTCAGCAAACCTCATGCAAGTCACCCCTCTGTATTTTTACATGAAAATATGCAATTTGTACACCAGATTTTGCAGTACCAATTAAACACCAATTCTACAACTAAATGCATCATTTCAATATACTTTTCCACAGAACAAGAGATGTGGCACATTAATTTCAGCAACATTTAAAAATCTAAAATCTATTTTCTTCATTTTGTCCAGGACAGTGATAAAATTAGTTTCAAATTCTGCAATTACTTGCATGCGAATGAATGAGCAAGAGGAACGAGGAGGAAAGGTGGAGTTATATTAGCACAAATGGCATAAAACCCACACAAGTAGTGTGATCACAAGTACAGATCTGTGGCAAGAGACATTTTTCACTACAAACAAAAAACATTCAGGGAGTTTTAGAACTAGCCATTTATTAAAGCACACTCCTCTCAGTCCAGTTTCTGAATCAATTAATGAAAAGGACAGGAAAGTAAATTTTAGGCCCTCTAACAGTTATGGCTATGATTAGTAATTTCCATTATGCTTTAGAATTTGATTTTTATTTTGGCTATTATAAATCAACCATTTTTTTAAAAAATGCTCAAGATGTGGGTAATGCCTCATTTTTATCCATTTCTACTTGGTGGTGGCAGGCGATCTCCTTCAACTGCTTTAGGTTCCAAACTGATGCTGTCCCCACAATAACATTTAGGTAGGGAATTTTATGACTTTAACCTACTGACAAAGAAGGGCCAAGCAACATATTTTCAAGTAGAATAATGTGCGACTTGGCAGAGAATTTGGAAGTGGTCACATACCCATGACCTTGTTGTTCATTCTCCTTGGTGGTAGGGATCACAAAACTCAGAGGTACTGCTAACATAAGTTTGGTGAATGTTTCAGTGCATTCTAAGGCCATATATACTGCGTAAAGTTCAGCTGAGGTCGGCACTCTGAGGCTTTTGATTCTGACCATCTCCCTGTCGGTCAAGTATGACTCCAGAAAATGAAAGACATTTCCAATAACCTGGATTGACCACAGTTTTGTTAGTGCTCCCTATTGCTTTACTCAATTGAATGTTGCCTTGATGTCAAAGGCAGTTACCTTTCCTGCTTTAATAATGATGCTATCCACATTGCTTAATGTGCGCATGTGTACGTAAACATAGCCAACTTGCCACTGCAACTTCTAGCAACAAATAACTGCAATCCACACTGGTAGCATTTTGCCAATATATGTGGGGTATTGTCAGCAACACCTGAAGCATGTTCCATACTTGACATGAAATATGAGCAATCCCATTGTTTCCAACTTATATATTTAGAACTAAAACAACTAATCATAAATTAACTACTGGGATAAATGTTGTTAGTTCACATGAGGAACAATTATCGTACAATTTCTCTTTCAAATTGTAAATAGGGTTTTAAATATATTGAAAGAAAGCCAATTAATGTTTTTTTAAAAAAATAATCCTGACTGGTTTCTTTCAACTGAAGATGCTAATTACAAATGCTAAGTGGATTAAATATGGTCAGCCTGACCCAGTACATTAATTTACTGCAATAAATACTAGTGCATGTATCATTTGAAGGGAAATGCATTCAAATATGGGTTATTACTACCTGCAAAATAAGCCTGTTAGGATATGTTAAATATGTCAAAACATCATCCTTACATGACTCAACCAAAGATTGACATTCAGCATATGCATATGCCCAGATCAAGGTTGTGTGAAGTGCAGAAGGAGAACTGTAACCGTGTGCTGGTGAGCAGGTTTGTTGAGACAATGTCACTTGACTCCTTCGCTTTCTTTGCTAATGATTAAGAGGCTAATAGAGCCGCATTTGAGTGGCTGGACAAATTGGTCTTTATTTATGTGAAAAGGCAATTTTCAATATTGTTAGGTTTTGTATCTACACTGAAGCAACTTTATCAGTACTAGGACGACTATTTCTGATGCTCAGGTCTTGAGCAAACGGCTAATTACCCGTGTTGCGGCAAATCCACTCAGCTGCTTCTTAAATGTCATGTGAAATGGGTTAATTTGTCTGCGTATTGACATCTATAATGATGGGAAATACAGAACGGTGGCATATAATTATACTGCTGGTGGTAGCCTACAAAACACTTAACGGACTGCCTAATCTGTCCCATTTAACACAGTAGCAATGTTAAATTGTAGATGGAAGGTATACTGTAAAAATGAAACCTGCTTTCAAAATGACTGCAGTGGTCAGTCCCACAAACGTTATGATAGACAGGTTTGTTATCGCAGGTTCCCTCATCACTCTGCACATGTCAAGTTTAGGGGACAGAAAGATATGACTGCAAGTGAGGCAGTTAAGGGGATCGAGAAGATAGAAATGGAAGAGCCTAGCCTTTGTATTTGTCACAACAAGTTTGAGGTTCTTACAACTTGTATAGCTGAAAATGGGAGTTGCAAGGTGGATGAGTAAACTCACCATGACAGCTCGTTACAGGAGGCCATTCAACTAAAAGGAATAACTAGGAATGTAGGGGTGGTAGGGAACAACATCGTCGTGGGGATAGACAATTCACTACAGCCAAGAGAGAGAGCCTAGATGGTTGTGTTGTTTGCCCTGTGCCAGGTTTAAGGACATCTGCCCTAGACTGGAGAGGAACTTGCAGTGAAAAAGGGAGGCGAAGGCCTAGTGGTATTATCGCTAGACAATTAATCCAGAAACTAAGCTGGTTTTCTTGGGACCCGGGTTCGAATCTCGCCACAGCAGATTGAGGAATTTGAATTCAGTAAAAAAAAACTGGAATTAAGAATCTACTGATGACCATGAAATCATTGTCGAAAAAACCCATCTGGTTCACTGATGTCCTTTAGGGAAGGAAATCTGCCGTCTTTACCTGGCCTGGCCTACATGAGACTCCAGAACCACAGCAATGTGGCTGACCCTCAACTATCCTCTGAACAAAGGTAACGAGGCTTGGGCAATAAATGCTGGCCAGCTAGTGATGCCCAATGAATGAATAATAAAAAAAATACCAACAGCACAAGTAGAACTAGGGAAGAGCTTCTGCTGAGGGAGTATGAGCAGTGCCATTGAAAGCATGCCCCCGGTAGGGGTTGGAGAGGGCCCAGAAGAAGAGTGGAAGAGTCCCAGACAGGGGGCAGGAAGAGGTCTCACTTGAATTAAAATAAAGAGGACTGCAGAAAGAGGCTCCAAACAGGCAAAGGGCTGTGGTTTGCCAACTTTGTGAAGGCGGCCTTGGAGAGAGAGACAGACAAGAGCTTCACAAGATTGGCTGGCTCAACAGTTTTTACTGATGTTTGGGTGGGCTGCTGAGATTTCCATTGATTTTGTCTTGGTCGCATCTGTCATTTATTGAGCAGTGTTCGACCACTGTTTGTCTGTTAATTCACACGTACCTCATACGTGAATATCAGAGTACAAGATAGATGTTGTAAAATTGTTTTATCTTTCTAACCTTCTTTAGGAAATTTTTTTTTTTATTTGTTCAAAAGCCATGGAACCTTGGGAACAAAGAACAGTACAGCATAGGAACAGGCCCCTCAGCCCTCCAACCCTGCACCGATCACGTTTACCTATCTAGACCAACTGTTTATATCCCTCTATCCCTGTTCGTTCATATGTCTATCAAGATAAGTTTTAAACGTGGCTAACGTAACTGCCTCAACCATCTCACTTGGCAGTGCATTCCAGGCCCCCACCACCCTGTGTGTAAAAAACTTTCCACGCACATCTCCACTGAACCTTTCCCCCCTTGTAATTGTCATTTCTGCCCTGGGAAAAAGTTTCCAACTGTTCACCCTATCCATACTCCTTATAATTTTATAAACTTCTACCAGGTCGCCCCTCAGCCTCCGTTTTTCCAGGGAGAACAATCCCAGTTTATTCAATCTCTCCTCATAGCTAATACCATCCATACCAGGCAACATCCTGGTAAACCTTTTCTGTACTCTCTCCAAAACCTCCACGTCCTTCTGGTAGTGTGGTGACCAGAATTGGGCACAGTATTCCAAATGTGGCCTGACTAACATTTTATACAACTGTAACATAATTTGCCAACTTTTATACTCGATGCCCCGTCTGATGAAGGCAAGCACGCCATATGCTTTCTTCACCACCTTTTCCACCTGTGCTGCCACTTTTAAGGATGTGTACTTGTACTCCCAGATCTGTGTCTCTATGCTCCTGATGGTTCTGCCAATTTATTTTGCTCCCACCTGAATTGGATCCATCAAAATGCATCACCTCACATACGTCCAGATTAAATTCCATCTGCCATTTCTCCGCTCAATTTTCCAGTCTATCTATATCCTGCTGTATTCTCTGACAATCTTCATCCCGATCTGCAACACCGCCAACCTTAATATCATCTGCAAACTTGCTAATCACACCAGCTATGTTTTCTTCAAAGTCATTTATGTATATTACAAACAGCAGCGGTCCCAGCACTGATCCCTGCGGAACACCACTAGTTACAGACCTCCATTCAGAAAAACACCCTCTGTCTTCTATGGCCAAGCCAGTTCCGAATCCATCTAGCTAGTTCACCTCTGATCCCGTGAGATTTAATCTTTTGCCTGCCATGAGGGACCTTGTCAAATGCTTTACTAAAGTCCACGTCGACAACATTCACAGTCCTTCCCTCGTCAATCATTCTTATCACCTCTTCAAAAAATTCAATTCAATTAGTGAGATATGACCTCCCTCATACAAAACCATGCTGTCGCTAACAAGAGCATTCAGTTCCAAACGTGTCGAGATCCCATTCCTATGAATCTTCTCCAACAATTTCACTATCACTGACGTCAAGCTCACTGGCCTATAATTACTCAGGTTATCCTTGCTACTCTTCTTAAATAACAGGACAACATTGGCTATCCTCCAATCCTCCGGGACCTCACCAGTGGCCAACGAAGAAACAAAGATTTCTGTTAGAGGCCCAGCAATTTCATCTCGTCTCCCTCAGTAATCTGGGATAGATGCCATCTGGCCCTGGAGATTGGTCTACCTTAATGCTTTTTAATTCACTTGACACTTCCTCCCTCGTAATGATGACTTGTTCTAAAGGGTTTACACACTCCTCCGAGACACGATCAATTGACGTGTCCCTCTCTTTTGTGAATATCGATGCAAAGTACTCATTAAGGATCTCTTTGGTTCTACACAATTTTCCTCCTTTGTCCTGAAGTGGACCAACTCTTTCTCTAGCTCCCCTCTTGTTCCTAATATATGTTTAAAATGCCTTGGGATTCTTCTCAATCCTATCTGCCTAGGACGTTTCGTGGCTCTTTCTGCCCTCCTCACTCCCTGTTTGAGCTGTTTTCTACTTTCCCTGTATTCTTCAAATGCTTCATCTGTTTTTAGTTGCCAAGACCTCATTGAGGCTTCATTCTCTTAACAGGTGTCTTGAAGCTGAAAATTTGTCTAGTTTAAATAAAATATTGGTCCAGAATCTTACAAAAAACATGGGGGCCTGATCATAACAGGTACTACAGAGAGAGGTGACCTTAGTTCTGGAAACCAAGATGCAGAGTCAGTTTGTGCAGGTTAGGTGGATCGGTCGTGCTAAAATTGCCCTTTAATGTCCCAAGATGTATACATTAGGGGGATTAGCAGGGTAAATAGGACAGAGCCTGGGTGGGATGCTCCACTGGAGGGTCAGTGCAAACTCGATGGGCCGAACGGCCTCCTTGTGCACTGTAGACACTCTAAGTGATTAGGAAGGCAAAGAAAGGCAATTTGCATTTCATAACCCAGGGTGATAGTCTGCTCGTCTGCCAAGACAAAGGACCACACAATCTTATTTTCAATTCTTCACAATCTCGGGGACACAGGCAAGAGATACATCCTATGGAACCAGTAATATTGCCTTACTGAACCGCAAAACTCAGTCTGCTGTTTACTATTTAATTGGAAACCTCTCAGAAAAGGAACCCTGGCCCAGATTGTTGGACACCTGGCCCCATCTACCCTGCGTCTGCTGGAAGTTCTGTACCATCACCCATAAGACTAGTGCATCTCTGCATGCCTATCTCATTGTGTAACGATTTGGAAGAAGAAACCGAAGGCACTATTATTAAGTTTGCAGATGATACAAAGATATGTAGAGGGACAGGTAGTACTGAGGAAGCAGGGGGGCTGCAGAAGGAGTTGGACAGGCTAGGAGAGTGGGCAAAGAAGTGGCAGATGGAATACAATGTGGAAAAGTGTGCGGTTATGCACTTTGGAAGGAGGAATGGAGGCATAGACTATTTTCTAAATGCTTAGGAAATCAGAAGCACAAAGGGACTTGGGAGTCATTGTTCAAGATTCTCTTAAGGTTAACGTGCAGGTTCAATCAGCAGTTAGGAAGGTAAATGCAATGTTAGCATTCATATCGAGAGGGCTAGAATACAAGAGCAGGGATGTACTTCTGAGGCCATCCAAGGCTCTGGTCAGACCCCATTTGGAGTACTGTGAGCAGTTTTGGGCCCCATATCTAAGGAAGGATGTGCTGGCCTCAGAAAGGGTCCAGAGGTGGTTCACAAGAATGATCCCTGGAATGAAGAGCCTGTCGTACGAGGAACGGTTGAGGACCCTGGGTCTGTACTTGGAGTTTAGAAGGATGAGGGGGGGGGGGGGGGGAGGGGGATCTTATTGAAACTTACAGGATACTGCGAGGCCTGGATAGAGTGGATGTGGAGAGGATGTTTCCACTAGTAGGAAAAACTAGAACCAGAGGGTACAACCTCAGACTAAAGGGATGATCCTTTAAAACAGAGATGAGCCAGAGAGTGGTGAGTCTGTGGAGCTTTTTGCCGCAGAAGGCTGTGGAGGCCAGGTCATTGAGTGTCTTTAAGACAGAGATAGATAGGTTCTTGATTAATAAAGGGATCGGGGTTATGGGGAAAAGGCAGGAGGGTAGGGATGAGAAAAATATCAGTCATGATTGAATGGCGGAGCAGGCTCGATGGGCCGAGTGGCCTAATTCTGCTTCTATGTCTTTTGGAAAAGAGAATTGTACAGCCTTGATTTTCAGTCCACTGACCTCTGTGAAGGAATATCTCATAGGACGTTGATTCTGTACTCTGGAATCCACGTGAACCAATATTCATTTTCTCTGTGATCTGTGCTGTAAATTCTTTATTCTATCCCTCTCTATACTGTCTGAGTGTAGAGGTGATAATACAACCCTCTCACATTTTGAGCTTGTGCAAATAAACCAACCCTTTCAGTTCATCCAATCTCTAGTTTGCTATGGAATTATTAATAGAAAATTTGATCACGCCAAAACGGAGGGGTTGGGAAATACGCCACCACTTGTAAAGATGGAAACAAACAAAAACACCTTTCTGTTTATGGAAGAATGGTGAGATGAGAAGTTAGTGCTGTTTCAATTAACTCCCCTCCTGTCTGTAACATGTAGAATGCCAGTGGGGAACATTTTGATTCCTCTTTGGTAGTGCACATACTTTAGGTTACTTGGGATAGGATTATGAAAGCCAAAAATGAAAATATTAAGCTACAAAGAATTCTGGCAAGTAAGAATATTTTAAAGATTATTATTTATCAGAGGAAATCTTGTTCCATTTTGTTTAAGAAAAAAATGCATTTGTATTTCAACTCAGAATAATACAACACAAGAGGAACCCTTTTGGTGCAATACACCAATGCTTCCTCTTTAAGAGGCATATAATGTCATCTTCCTCTGCTCTTTCAGCTCAACCTTGCAAATCCTTCTTTTACAAGTATTTAGCCAATTCCCTTTTAAAATGTACTAATGAATCTTTTTCAACCACCCTTTAAACAGTGCATTCAGATCATGCCATGGTGCATATTTCTTTCCTCGTGTCACCCACCGCTGGTTCTTTTCCCGATTAGCTGAAATTTGGGTCATCTGGTTACTGACTCTTCTGCTACTGGAAACCATTACTCCAGATTTACTCTACCAAAATCCTTCAAGATTTTGAACACCTCTATCAAATCTCCACTTGGTGTAAGTGGGTCTTTTTCCGATTGGAAGGCAATGATGAGTGGGGCACTGCAGCGATCTGTGCTAGGACCCCAACTGTTCACGTTATATATTAATGATTTGGAAGAGGGAACTAAATGTATCATCTCCAAATTTGCAGATGATACAAAGTTGGGTGGGAGGGTGAGCTATCAGGAGGATGAGCTATCAGGAGGATGCAGAGATGCGTCAACGTGATTTGGACAGAGAGTGGGCATATGCATGGCAGATGCAGTATAATGTGGATAAACCTGAGGTTATCCACTACGGTAGCAGTAATAGGAAGGCAGATTATTATTTGAATGGGTGTAAATTGACAGAGGTGGATCCGCTGAAAGTAAGCGCACAGGGACAGAAGGCAGTAAAGGCGGCAAATGGAATGTTGGCCTCCATAACAAGAGGATTTGAGTATAAGAATAGGAGTGTTTAACTGCAATTGTATAGGACATTGGAGAGGCCACACCTGGAGTATTGTGTGAAGTTTTGTTATCGGAGGATGTCCTTGATATAGAGGGAGTACAGCAAAGGTTTACCAGGCTGATTCCTGGGGTGACAGGACCGTCATAGGAGGCGAGACTAAATTGCTTAGGATTATATTCACTGGGGTTTAGAAGAGTGAGAAGGAATCTCCTAGAAACTTATAAAATTCTAACAGGATTAGACAGGGTAGATTCAGAAAGAATGTTCCTGATGTTGGGGGAGTCCAGAACTAGAGGACATAGTTTGAGGGTAAAGAGTAATCCTTTTAGGACTGAAGAAGAAATTTCTTCACTCAGGGAGTGTGAAGGAATTCACCATCACAGAAAATAGTTGAGGCCAAAACATTGTGTGATTTCAAGAAGGGATTAGATTTCGCTCTTTGGGCTAAAGAGATCAAGAGCTACTATTTTCTATGTTTCTATAATCTCCCCAGTTTCTCTAGTCTCCACGTAATAGTGGTAGATCACCTCTGCACACTCTTTAAAACCATCAATGCCCCTAAAGTGTGATCCTAAAATTGGCCAGAATACTTCAGCAATTTAAAAAAATAAAAGGAGAGCTTCTAAATCAAGCATCGTTTTTAATGATTATGGTAATGGTGCGTATTAAACATATCGCAACAGACGGAACTGATACATTTCACAAACAGAAGTCTTTAACTAACTTACCAGACCCTGGTATCTGAAGGAATCATAAACACTCCTGATGAAGAGCCAGAAAGGCCAAAGGTATTCAAAGCGGAATTCAAGGACAAAATCTGCCAGCAACACCAGTGCCCACACAACAAGGAATTTAAGGTACAAGAAAGTGCTGCAATTGGAAAAAAAAGTTACTTCAGACATTGAACCTACAGTTTTCAATTATTTAATTTTGTCATCAAGAGCATAGTGTTTCAAAAGTTAGCCATTTATCAGACAGCCGTATAAAGTTATATAGAAATTACAAAATGGAAATAATTAAGTCCACCTCACCTATTCTTAAAATGTCCACATCACTGTCTATTTCAAGAACCTGCTTTGGCAGAGCAGGGTCTGTGTAAAACTAAGTTTCTCCAACTCTCCATCCTAAATTATGAAACTTAATTTTTATCTATGTCGCTTTGTTCCAGACCACTCAAATCACTGGAAAGTCTATTTTTCCATACTTTGTCCTAACTCTTTGTAACTTTAAAAACTTCCATCAAATCACCCCATAACGTCCGCAATGAAAGGAACCCTTTTTTTCCTGCATTTCGAGATACCAGGCAGCATCCTAGTGGATCTACACATTACTATTTCTTCAGCATTCCTGAAAACAAGATGTGCTGTCGAAGCTTTTTGTTTTGCACTCATCGGTACAGACCAAAGGCTACTAAATTTTAAGGGAACAACAAGTTATCCTGGATAAGAAAAGGGTGCTGATTGGCAAGTGGATGCTGACCAGTCAGGGAATCTCCACTGAAAATGTACCAGGGAATGCATAGAAACACTTCCACCAGGGTCAGCTTGCCAATCAATCAGCACCCTTTTTTCATACAGTATAAATCATTCCTTTTGAAATTTGGTACTTCTGCATTTGTCCTGATGAACGCAAGATAAAAAGCTTCAACTGCATATCTCTTTTCAACAACACTCATTCAACCTATTTGTACAATTGTTATTGTCTCAACCTACTCCTTACAGCTGTGGAACGCAAAATTACATAATACTCCACCATTGTCTGTTATTAACATAACAAAAACAGAAAATGGCCAAGTTCTAACAAAGGGTCACCTAAAACGTTAACGCTTTTTGTCTCTCCAGAAATATTGTCCAATTTGCTGAGTACTGCCAGCATTTTCTATTTTTATTTCAGATTTCCAGCATCCACAGTATTTCGCTCTTGTATTAGCCGTCTTACTAACATCGAATACATATTTATCATTAAATCTCAACTGAAGTTCTAGACTTCTTGCCATAGAACCAAGTATTCGATCCTTCCAGTTAAAAAGATCACACTGACCATTATGTTCTTATGCTTTGGGGCACTTTCAATTTTTTTGAGCTAAAACACAAGAAAAGAAACTTATCTTTAAACCGTCAACATGTAATAAAATGTGCACTTGAAGACTGCACTGAGCTAACTACCAGGTATGAATGAGGCTTCAATTAAAATGTGAAACAGGAACTCACTTTTCAAATATATAACAAAAGCAAACTACTGCTTGTGCTAGAAATCTGAAATATAAGCAAAAAATGTTGAAAATACGTAGCAGGTTTGGCAGCAGCTGAAGTGACAAACGGTTAACCTGTCAAGTGTGTAACCCTTTCGAACGTCAGCTAAGATTGAAAGATTACAAGAAAGTAGAACAACCCCTTATTTCAGTATTCCTCCCCAGTTGTCAAATTTCTCCCATCCTCTTGCTTTCTCAAAAAGGTACAAGGTTCCTCAGTGGGTACCATTTAACTGGCACCACACACCCTCTAGTGCCTTCTTGAGTAGCCATTTTCATGCAAACAACCTGGATAGCAAATCACAGCAGGAGATCAAACATGGTATGCATCACAACTGAATTCAATCTGGTTTTCACACGATGTCCACATGCTCATCCTTCAAGAAGGAATTCATAAAGGAAAAAAAAACACTGCAATCAAGCATAAGAGCACTGCCTGAATTTCCATTCCTTAATTCAGGGGTGCTGAGGAGAACTGTAACATTCCCAACTGCTGTTCCAGTTGAGAACAGTTAACCCAGCAGAGATCAGGTTCAAATGTTGAACCTTCCTACTCTCTGTAACCTATGTACGTACTCCCTGCCTCAACCGTTAGTGACTCATTTGACTATTTTTCTTTGTTAACCCAGTGAGTCCTAATAATAAAATGAGGAAACTGGCTGACAGGGCTTAGTGAACACAGTAAGAAGTCTCACAACACCAGGTTAAAGTCCAACAGGTTTATTTGGTAGCAAATACCAAATAAACCTGTTGGACTTTAACCTGGTGTTGTGAGACTTCTTACTGTGTTCACCCCAGTCCAACGCCGGCATCTCCACATCAGGGCTTAGTGACCCAGACGATAGAAGGGAAGTTTAGAAATGGCAAGGTTAAATATTCTTGTAGTATCACAACAGCTATTAACTCCTCTCTCACATTGTCAAATTTACTAACTGTTCATTCGATCAGATAATTTAAAAAGAAATTCATGTTCAGAAACACACAGAACAATCATGACCTTAATTGTTGCGGACAGTTTTTATGTTTAAATCCAATATCAAGACTCTTTATTTACAGCAAACATCTGGTTTTTGGATATTTCACATTTTACTCCCGAATTCCCACTTAATGGCCTAGATTGTGCTGCGAGTGACGAAAGAATGGCTTTCGTCATTCACTTTACAAAACGCTGCTCAGAAACTCTGTTTGGGCTTAACAGCAAAGATAGCCAGTTTACAGTGGTATGCTCTGCATGGCATCTGTGGTATGTATATATGGTAAGAAGTCTCACAACACCAGGTTTTATATATATGTATTATTGTATATATGAACAGACCAAGCAGCAGGGAGGCCCATCAGTCAGCTGGATGGAAGAATCCTCAATAAAAGACACACATTGCAAAGCAGGAAATAAAAACAGAAAATATAAATGTTTAAATCATCATACTGGTAGCAAAACAAAGATTTGGACATGCATATAGAATTAAAGAATAGACACAAAAGAAAAGCTAAAAAAAAAATTTAAAAATCTACAACACAAATTTTCTTCTGAGAATGTGACTCCAGGTTTGGAAAATTATTTTGTTCAGATCCAGAGAGGTTATTCATAAGTAATTATCATTTATTTATCAAATCCGTTATGTCAGACCACCCAAACCCTAACATTTTCATTTGTTTTCAGTGCATGAATAATAGTTAATTAACCTATATCTGTGCCATTACATTGATGGAATTTGCAGAGATAGTGAAGACAGCAACAATGCAGCCTGTGGAGAGCTGTGCATCACTGACACCAACTCCTATATTTCTATGTTTACATGCGCATGTGTAGAAGCCAGAAGTTGCTGTCAATTGTATCCTGTAATATCCAGTCTTGCTGTTATTAATACAGCAACATCCAGGCCAATATATCAAACAGAACATGCATCCAATATCCATCGAGTCAACTAGTCCTAGGGTGGATGGAACTGAAAAAAGATCTGCAATTTGTCAATCAAAAACAGTTCTACAAAACAAGGAATACTGCGCTGATGGAATAAGAGACAAACAGGCCTTTATTCTAGCTTTATAGTTATTTGAATATCAAAATAAGGTGGTGTTACCCTTGTACAAAATAACAGTGGTCTTGTGTTATTTTGTTGGTTCTTTGTTAAATTGAATATAAACCAGTATGATGATACTGTGCCTTTAAGAAATGTATTTATATCATGCTTCTTATAAGGGGTATATTTAAAATTCTGCTCTGTTTTACACAGTGCAGATTTGTCTGCACCGGACAATTCAATACTGAGAATGCAAGCTAAATAATTGATCTTAGCTAATGGGATGTTTGTTTTAATCTGAGTAAATGCATTTTTGTTTATTTTGGTTTTTCCCCTGGGGTTTCAGAGTAGGGTTTTGATTAGGTTGACACAGATGGCCATGTGTTAATGGGTGGAGCTAAGCTTACAGTTTCTGCCAGGTCCCGAAAACTCTCTTTGGAGGCTACTGTTTGGGACTAAGAGAAATAGGTCTCTCCTTCTAGAAATGTTCTGGAGGTTCGAGGACTAGAAGCCCACATACCAGCAAATGAGCCTGTGTGTTGCTAACGGTTTTTGAAGAACAGTTAGAGGTATATTGCTTAAATTGGAACTAATAAAGATAGGTTAGCAGTTAAAAAATTATATCGTGTTATGTTTAAGTATTGTTCAATTGTTTAGATAAAAGCTTCCTAGTGTGTCAATAGACTCACACTTGGGAATGAAATAGCTTATCCTCACACTAATGCTAAAGTAGAAAAACTGTTGCAGTTTAGTCAAGCTTCATGGGATACTTCGGGGTTTCTGCTCTGGTACTCTAACATCAGTCATTTCATATACTTGTCCTCATAGTTGTACAAGTGAAACAGCCAATGGCAAAATCACTATGGCACATCAAACGCAATGTCTGCAATATTTCCATTATGAGGATGCATAGTTATCCTAGGCAATGGGAACAGCTTGAAATTTGATTTGATTTGTCACGTGTTAGCATACAGTGAAAAGTATTTTCTTGTGCGCTATACAGAGCATACCGTTCATAGAGAAGGAAATGAGAGTACGCAGAATGTAGTGTTACAGTCACAGCTAGGGTGTAAAGAAAGATCAACTTAGTGCAAGGTAGGTCCATTCAAGGTCTGACGGCAGCAGGGAAGAAGCTGTTCTTGAGTTGGTTGGTACGTGACTGCAGACTTTTGAATCTTTTTCCACATGGAAGAAGATGGAAGAGAGAATGTCCAGGGTGTGTGGGGTCCTTAATTATGCTGGCTGTTTTGCTGAGACAGCAGGAAGCGTAGACAGTCAATGGATGGGAGGCTGGTTTGCGTGATGGATTGGGCTACATTCACGACCTTTTGTAGTTTCTTGCGGCCTTGGGCAGAGCAGGAGCCATACCAAGCTGTGATACAGCCAGAAAGAATGCTTTCTATGGTGCATCTGTATATGAGGATCATTAGCTAAGTAAGGAAATGAAATGTTATCAAACAATGCTGGAGTAAAACAATTACAGCAATGGTCTCTTGAAGCCAAGCTCTTGTGGTCTCAAGTCCATAAGACTGTTGGAGGAAGACACAAAGATATACTTGCACACTGATGCAACCACTTTGCTGATTGTATTTTCCTGCAACCAGAGTACAGAGCAGCTTCCGATAACCCAAAGCCATGTTTAGAAATAAGCAAATATATACAAAGAAATTTCCCATCAAAAAGAGGTTAAAATTGTTTTAACCAACTGTTCTAAAGAAAGGTTAGATGTATATCTGGCAAAGTAACAAGCAATGGGTTTCAAGTTCAGACATGAATGATCCTGTTATAATGAAACAGTGGTTCCTGTCTTGGGATCATCAAAATATTAGCGGTGAATAGGATTAATTAATAGATTAGTCACGTTAGTTCAACATCCTGGATTTTTCTTTGATTACATCCAGAAAGTAGATTTCATCAGCCAAATTGACTTTACACACTATATTGTAAGTTGTATGTAAAAAGAACAGAAGTTCCACTAACTAAATATGGCATAGTGGTTAGCACTGCTGCCTCAAAACACCAGGGACCCAGGTTTGATTCCTAGCTTGGGTCACTGTGCAGAGTCTGCACGTTCTCCCAGTGCCTTCACGGGGTTTCCTCCGGGTGCTCCGGTTTCCTCCCACAGTCTGAAAGACATGCTGGTTAGGTGCATTGGCCATGCTAAATTCTCCCTCCGTGTACCTGAACAGGCACCGGAGTGTGGCAACTAGGAGATTTTCATTGCAGTGTTAATGTAAGCCTACTTGTGACATTAATAAATACTTAAACTTATTGAGGTACTGACTCAATTTCAAACTTATAAATTGTATTTACAAACTGTATTAGAGAATTTTTTATAATTCAAATCAATGTCAGTTAAGGAAGTTTGTACATTGTTTGACATTGAATTCATCGGTTTTAAAATTTACATCATATTCCTAAGAACGTGATTAAAATGTACACAGAAATACATAGCACAGACATAGACTATGTGCTCTAACAGGTCAATGGTGACATTATGCACCACATGCATCTCCAGTACTTCATCTCATCAACTGATCCATCATGATTCATGTGTACTGTAACTACAGGAATTTAAACTTTTATTCACATTAAATTAGTTTTGCAAATCATAATAAGTTAATTGTGTCTTTGTGATGTGGTTTATAGCCAATACTTAAAACATTGCCAATGTTATAGGCTTCAAGGCCACAAAAATTGAATTCTAGTTAAAAGTTAATGCAAGCTACTTACATATTTAGCATTATTTGGTGCAATTGAAGTGCAATTAAAAGCTCTAATTTGTAAATGCAATCATTTTCCAGTCCAATAGTGTTTGGGGGACAAGGCTGTTGCCCGTAATAAGTTCAAGCAAGAAACAATAATAATAGTCAAGGGTTGAATCTTGTGTTAATTGCATTCAAATGTTCTACAGAGAAGATAGTGGCTTATTTAATACTAGAACTGCTGCAGTATTTTTCAGGGTACTAAAATTGGTCATTTATATTAGGGTTTATTATGACTAATAAACTGCAAGTACTGCATCTCTGCGTCAAATAGCGAGCTAATAAAACCTAGTTTAAATATATTTAGATAATTTTATTTAATTAAATTTACTGATGCAGTAAACTTGTTTGATTAATAGATTACTTTCAATAAGATGTATTCAAAAGTGCAAGCGTCAGAGAATAATTAATGGATTATAACAGCTGACAAAATATATACTGCACATAACACTGGAAAATCTGACCAGCATTTGTTCATGTTCACTGCCAGAGCAGAAAAAGGTTCATCTTCACTGCCAGAGCATAAAAAGATTTAATGGGAAAATTAAATCTCATTATTTTGGCTTGATTTACACAGAAGTAAAATTTCCAATTCAGCTGTCTGCACGAAAGATCACTTTACAGCTGGATAAAGTTCAAAGTCATCAATATGAACAACCTGTTCATTTTTTGAGGAAAAAAATCCAAAGCTCCAATCATCAATCATCCAATGCTCAAACTAGTTGCTGCATTATGACGGCAAAGATGGAATTTCAAAAGTAGTCCATCGGATTGTAAGTTTGCGATATCATGTGCTTATGGCAGAAACTATTTAAATGCAAATTATTTCTTCAGGCAGAAAACTCCAAGTTACAATAGTCAAAGTAACAATTAAACAGGAAAATAAGTTTCAGAGACCTGAAGAAGTTCTTACTTTTGGAATCACAGCTCCAATAATATTGATTTAAATTTTATAGTTAACAGGATTAATGAATGCATCATACAATGGTTCAATGAAGAGAGCAGGAAAGAGTGCCAGACATCCCTAAAAATGAAGAGTCAAATTGCTGAAGTCACAAAACATGTCTACTTACATGCCAAATAATGGAAGCAGCATGGCTACAGACAGAACTAAGTGATCCCAAAATCAATGGCTCAGATCAAGTATGTAGTCCTGCCACATGAATGGGGATGGGCAATTAAACATCTAACCAATGGAGGAAGCTCCACAAATATCCTCATTCTCACTGATGAGGGAGCCCAACACATTAAAAGATAATTATGGCCAAAGCATTTTGCAGCCATTTTCAGTCAAATGGAGATCATTCTTCGCCGCCTCCTGAGGTCCTCAGCATCACAGATGCCAGTCTCCAGCCAATTTGATTCACTCCACATGATACCAAGAAACAGCTTAAGGCACAGCATACTGTAAAGGTTATGGGCCTTGGCAACATTCCAGCAGCAGTACTGAAGCCCTTTGCTCCTAAACTAGCAGTACACCAAGGCTTGCTGTTCCCGTATAGCTACAGCACTGGCATCTACCCAACATGTGGAAAATTGCCCAGCTATGTCCTGTATACAAGCAGGACAAATTCAATTTAGCCAAATTCAATTTAGCTCCATCAGCGCTCCCCCACCCCCGACTATCTTCGACAGTCCTATCATGCAGCATTTACACAGCAATAACCTGCGCAATGATGCTCAGTTTGAGTTCTGCCAGGGCCACTCAGTTTCTGACCTCAATACAGCCTGACAAAATTGAAGTCAATGAGAATCAGTGGGAAAACTCTCCACTAGTTAGAGTAATAGTTAGTACAATGAACATGGTTGTTGGAGGCCAATCACCTCAGTCCCAGGTTGCAGTATTTCCTCAGGGTAATGTTCTAGGCACAGCTATCTTCATAGAGTCATAGAGGTTTACAGCACGGAAACAGGCCCTTCAGCCCAACTTGTCCATGCCATCCAGTTTTTACCATTAAGCTAGTCCCAATTGCCCACGTTTGACCCACATTCCTCTATGCCAATCTTACCAATGTAACTGTCTAAATGACAAAATTGCACCCTTCTCTACAACCACCTCTGTGGCAGCTCATTCCAGACACTCTCTGCCCCCTGAAAGCATTGCCCCTCTGGACCCTTTTGTATTTCCCCCCCTTTCACTTTAAACCTATGCTCTTTAGTTTTAAACTCCTCTACCTTTGGGAATAGATGTTGACTATCTGCCTTATCTATGCCCCTCATTATTTTATCGACCTCATTAGGCCTTCCCCTAAGCCTCCTACGCTCCGGGGAAAAAAGTCCCAGTCAATCCAGCTTCTCCTTATAACTCAAACTATTAAATCCTGGTAGCATCCTAGTAAATCTTTTCTGCACTCTTTCTAGTTTAATAATGTCCTTTCTATAATAGGGTGACCAGAATTGTACACAATATTCGAAATGTGGCTTCACCAATGTCTTGTACAAATTCAACAAGACCCAACTCCTGTATTTAATGTTCTGACCAATGAAACCAAGCATGCTGAATGCCTTCTTCACCACCCTGTCCACCTGTGACTCCACTTTCGAGGAGCTATGAACTTGTAACCCCAGATCTCTGTTCTGTAACACTCCCCAACGCCCGACCATTAACTGAGTAAGTCCTCTCCTGGTTTGATCTACCAAAATGCATCACCTTGCATTTATCAAATTAAACTCCATCTGCCATTCATCAGCCCACTGGCCCAATTGATCAAGATCCCGTTGTAATCCTAGATAACCCCCACCACTGTCCACTATGCCACCCATCTTGATGTCATCTGCAAATTTACTAACCATGCCTCCTAAATTCTGATCCAAATCATTAATATAAATGACAAATAACAGTGGACCCAGCACCAATCCCTGAAGCACACCTTGGTTACTCCTTCAAAAAAACTCAATCAAATTTGTGAGACATGATTTTCCACTCACAAAGACATGCTGACTGTCCCTAATCAGTCCTTGCCCCTCTAAATGCCTGTAGATCCTGTCTCTCAGAATACCTTCTATCAACTTACCCACAACAGACGTTAGGCTCACTGGCCTGTACTTCCCAGGCTCTTCTCTGCAGCCCTTCTTAAACAAAGGCACAACATTTGCCACCCTCCAATCTTCAGGCACCTCACCTGTGGCTGTCGATGATTCAAATATCTCTGCTAGGGGACTCGCAATTTCCTCCCTAGCCTCCCACAATGTCCTGGGATACACTTCCATCAGGTCCCCTAGCCTCTACCATCTAGAAGGTCAAGGGCAGCAGATTTATCTACCTTGATGTACTTTAAGACTTCCAGCACCTCCTGCTCTGTAATATGTCACTACTCAAGTTTCCCAACATCCATGCCTTTCTCAACAGTAAATACTGATGAGAAATATTCATTTAGGATCTCACCCATCTCTTGTGGATTTGCATATAGATGACCTTGTTGATCTTTAAGAGACCCCATTTTCTCCCTAGTTACTCTTTTGCCCTTTATGTATTTGTAGAAGCTCTTTGGATTCTCCTTTGCCTTATCTGTGGGGGTAGGGCCTGGGTGGGATTGTGGTCGGTGCAGACTCGATGGGCCGAATGGCCTCCTTCTGCACTGTAGTGTTTATATGATTATATATGATCTACCAAGGAAATCTCTTGTCCACTTTTTGCCCTCCTGATTTCTCTCTAAACTCTACTCCGACACCCTCTATACTTTTCAAAGGATCCACTTGGTCCCAGCTGCCTATGCATGTCATATGTCTTCTTCTTCTTCTTGACCAGGGCCTCAATAACCCGAGTCATCCAGGGTTCCCTACCTCTACCAGCCTTGCCCTTCACTGTAAAAAGAAATATGCTGACCCTGAATGCTGGTTAACACACTTTTGAAAGACTCCCACTTCATCCGCTTCAATGACCTTCCCATCATAAAGTCAGAAGTGGGGATGTTTGCTAAAGATTGCATAATGTTCAGTACTATTCACCAAGTCCCAGGATACTGCAGTAGATCATGTTCACATGCAGCAAAGCCTGAACAACATTTAGGCTTGGACGATAAGTGACAAGTAACGTTCACACCATACAGATGCAAGGGAATAACTACCTCCCATGACATGGTTTGATTCTATCTCCCCTTGACATTCAATAGCATGACAATTGCTGAATCCCCCTCCACCAAGATACTGGAGGATACCATTGATCAGAAACTGAACAAGCTATACAAATATTGTGGGTACAAGAGATCAAAGGCTGGAAATTCTTCAGCATGTAGCTCACCCACTGACTCCCCAAAGCCTGTCCACCTCTATAAAGGCACAAGACAAGAATGTGAAGGAATACTCTCAACTTGCCTGGAGGAGTGCAACTCCAACAATGCTCAAGAATCTGGACACCATTCAGGTCAAAGCAGCATGCTTGATTGGCACCCCATCCACTACCTTCAACATTCACTCCTTCCACAGTGGCAGCAGTGCATATCATCCACAAGATGCACTGCTGCAACTCACCAACGCTCCTGCAACAGCACTTCCAAAACCAGGACCTCTACCATCTAGACTGTCAAGGGCAGCAGATGCATGGGAACACCAGCATGTGCATGTTTCCCGTCGAGCCACAAACCTTCTTAACTTGGAACTATATTGCTTTTCCTTCACTGCCAATGGATTAAAATCCTGGGACTCTCATCCTAACAGCTGTGTAAGTGTACCTGCACCAGATGGACAGAAGAGGTTCATCATTATCTTCTCAAGGGAAACTAGAGCTGGTCAACCTTGCCAGCGAGTCTAAATTTCATGAAGGATTTTTTTTTTAAAAAGTGCTAGATCAATCATTTTGCTTTTATAAGATCAATGCCCAACTAATTTATATCATCATTAAAATTATCAACCACTGGGAGTTGCCCTGAGTTCAGCAGCTGCCAAGATGAACAGCATGGTTCCAAGCAAGTTTCAGCTGGCTTATGCTACATCTTCCAGCCAATTCCCAACTAAAGGCTAATTATGCACATCAGTGCGAGATTCCTTCCAACCAAGTTGGAGATTGAAAACCACATCAAATCTAGTACAGTACTGTAGCAAAGGAATACCAGACTATTAGAGCTATAAAGCAACTATGATGAGGCGAGCTTTATTTTACAAAACACGTGGCAAAGTAAACAAATGAAATAAACCAGTGCTTTTGCATACATAACCCACAGATTTCCAACATTCTTCAACACTGCATTTTTGCCAATTACTTAACCATGTAATTGTTCAAGATAAATCATGTTCATCATGACCCAAAGCAGAAAATATTCCACCAACAAAAGTAGGCTGGGAAAATTAAAAGTTGAAACAGGAATTAGGAAAAATATTTTGTTACTATTAATGAAGATGCATTCCGTGGTAAAAGAAAGTCTCTACAAAAAGGATGAAGTATCCATAGATAACTAAAGAAGTTAAAGAATAAAATTGAAAGAAATGAAATACAAAAAGAGTTAAGATTAGTAGTAGACCAGAAGATTGCGAAAACATTAAAAACCAGTAGAGTGTGACTAACAAAAGAATGAAAATAGATTACTGAAGTAAATTGACAAAGCAGTGAGAGTTTGTATATAAAAAAGGAAAAGTTGGTCTTTTAGAGGATGAGACTAGGAAATTAACATGGAAAACATGGGAAATGGCAGAGATTTTAAACAAGAGATTTATCACTGTTCCCATAGCAGAAGGCATCATGATCATTCCAATAACAGTAGAAAATGAAGGGCAAAGGAGATGGAGAAGCATTTATTGCCAGAGGAAAAAGTACTAGGCAAATTAATGGGACTAAAGGCTGTCAATTCTCCTGGGCCTAATAGCCTGCATCCTAGGATCTTGAGAAGAAGCGACTGCAGAGATAGATTACATCCAATATGTGCACTAGCAAAATTCCCCAAATTCTACAGATCTTTCAGCAAATGTAATGTGTTAGATACCAGATGAGAAACTCCAGGTATATTATGAAGTTACCCTAAACCCCACCAATTTTGATATTGGGATTAGTGTGAGCATAAGGTGTTTCACTTCAGGTGTGATTCTATTGATCCACCAGGAAACTTTTATCAAAACAAACTTTATTTAGCAATATAGTTTAACCGTAACAAAAATAATTGACCTAACTTTTGCCGATTGAAATACTTAAACATGACAAGGTATAATTATTAACTGCTGACTATCTCTTAGTTCCAATTTAAGCAATATTCCTCATAGATGTAAACTCCTCTTCAGAATCTGTTAGCAAAAATACACAGGCTTACATGGGTTGTTAGTCTTCCAGGCTTTTAATACCTCTGGACAGAGGGAGAGAGAGAGACACCTGTCTTCTGACTCTCAGACAGCAATCTCCAAGGGCAGACTGTTTTCACACAGCAGAATCCAGAGAGAGATACCTATTTTCTAGCTGGTCCAAGACTTCATTTTCTAGAGAGAGAACGAGTTACTGCTTTCAAATTCAAACAGCAACTGCCTGCTTGTCTCTCTCTGAAAGCCTCGCTCCTACTATTAGCACATACTCTTCATGCCTAACTAAACCCTACTCTGAAACCCCAGAGGACAATCTTAAAAATAACAAAGTTGTGTTAACTCAGATTAAAACAAACACTCCAATGATTAGAAACAATTACTCTTCTGCATGTGGGCTGCCAGCTGCAGACAATCTGCACCACAATCAGTTTTAAAACACATGATATAAATATATTTCTTAAAGGCACAATATTGGCACAAATGTATCTAATCCAAAAAGGAGGGAGACAGAAAGCAGGAAACTATAGGCCAATTAGCCTAACATCCGTCTTTGAAAAATCCTAGAATTCATTATTTAGGAATTAGTAGCTAAACACTTGGAAAATCATAATAGGGTTAACGAAGCTTTACAAAAGGGAAACTATCCTTGAAAAATCTATTTCTGAGGATATGGCGAGCAGGGTGGAGAAAGGCAAACAAGTAGATGAAATGTATTTGGATTTCTAAAAGACATTTAGTAAGGCTAGGGTCTCAACTATTTTTAATCTATACTAATGGCTTGGATGAAGGGAAATTGCTTTGTTGCCAAATTTGCTATGATACAGAGGAAACCAAGTTCTGAAAAGACAGCCTTCAAAGGTCAAGGGAGAGGGTGAAAATTTGGCAGATGGATTTTAAAACAGGAAAAATCTGAGGTTATCCATTTTGGTAGGAAAAATAGAAAAGCCCCAAAGAAAGATTACAGAATATTGTGGTCACAATGGCTGCCTTCAAACAGAAAACACAAAGTTAGCATGCAGGCATATCAAGTAGTTAGGAAGGCAAATGAAATGTTGGCTTTTACAGCAAGGGGATGATGTATGTAAAAGTAGGGAAATCTTGCTGCAGCTGTAGAGGCCACAGCAAGATGACTACATAGTGTTTTGGTCTCCTTATTTAATGGAGGAATTTGCTTGCATTGGTGACATTCAGAGAAGATTCATTAGATTGATTCCTGGGACAAAAGGTTGAGTCAATACTCATTGGAGTTTATAAGAATGAGAGGTGATCTTATCTAAACATATATAATTCGGAGGGTGCTTGACAGAGTACAGGATGAGAGGATGCTTCCCTCGTTGGGGAATCTAGAACTGGAGAGTAATAGTTTCAAAGGGATTGCCCATTTAAGACAGATGAGAAGGAATTTCTTCTCCAAGGGATATGAATCATTATAATTCGCTATCCAGAGAGCAATAGAGGCTGGCCATTGAATATATTAAAGGCTAAGATGGACAGATTCTTGAACTATTGGGGGTTCAAAAGTTATGGGGAATACGCAAGGAGGTTAAGTTGAGACCAAAGTCAGATCAGCCATGATCCTACTAAACGGAGGTGTCGACTTGAGGAAAGGACAGCCTACACCTGTTCCTATTTCTTAAATTCTGGTGTTCAGAACTAAAATTAGGTTGTAGTTTATTAAATCAACAGAATAAATGCCAAATTAACTTCTGTTCAGAAGTATATAATCATGCAGTTTTCATCAATGAAACAGCCAAAATGAAATCTAATTTCAATTTTGCAATTCAATGCTATCACACATCTATTTTATCGAGACAGGCTTATAAACACCAACTCACCACTTCTAAGCAGTGAGTTTTATTGAAACATGTATAACAGGATTTATTATTCCACTTTAAGACACTAACTTGCAGCCAATTACCAACAAAATTCATTTATGGAGTTTCTCTGATTGGACAGTAACCAGGAGCAGAAACCTTGACCAATTTCTTCCTCTCCCAATGCAGGGATGCTGAGACTAATGTATTGCCACTGGGAATTGCACACTCAGCTCAAATTGACGATATTCCTGGCTACGTCCCAATTGTTCAGTCTTGACCAACTAGGTTATCAGATGGTCTCAAAAAATGGTTTGCTATTATGAGCACTGCAATTTTTTTTTTGCATTTTCAAGTCAGAGCTGTAGCAGTAGTTAAAAAACTTCAAAGAAACATGGCCACAACCAGAATGTCCCAAGACCTCCATCTTGTCCCCAAACTTGCATAGATCTATGTATTTTACACTAACTGTTTATCTCGTCAGCAGCTGGGACACTGGCAATTTCTTTTTGAGAATGTGGCGCAAATTCTGTTGCAGCCACACTAAGAGTAAACACTGCAAAGATAAAAGCATTTGATTAGAGTGTCGAAAGACAGTTCACAAATAGAACTCAGTTTCTAACTCAATAGCTGTTGTGCCCACTTAGCACTTGGTCATACAGTTACCTACTATATATATTTCAGTTACAAGGGCAAACCACCCTTGTAGTGGAATCATTGCCCTTGTGGCACCATTTTAATTTCACTTGCAATGAAGAATTGGATTACACAGAATAACTGTAGAAGACATGTACTTGATTACTAAACATTGAGGAAATCATTTTGCTGCACGCATGAAAGCATTTGCACCTGAAGTGGCCAGCCTTTAATTGAGCCAAATGACTTTTTTTTCTAACATCTGGGTTTGAAGACAGGTTTGAGTATTTAAAATTCTCTCTCTTAACCCTGAACACAACATCCTTTAAGAATTATAATATTTTGGCATCCAAATCAGCTTTCCAAAAATTAGTTGATCACAAAGATATTCCATGACTGTTTCACTGCACAATGCAATTACTTTATACTAGATTCATGCAAAAAATGTACTTTGGGAGAAGCTAAACATTTTTAAAACTGCATTTACGTATCAGTGGCACACAATTTAGCTTAGTGTACTTGCTGTTGCAACCGTCAACTTTAAAAGCATTGAACATGTCAGACACAATATTTGCATTGCCACTGCAGTTGCATAATAGACTGCCATGTATATAAGCTTTGGTATAGAAAACTTGCATTTTAACCATTTAGTTCCAGAATATTTGTAAAGCAGTTTTTCTAGAATTTTCAGGAGAGTACTCTGGTTAGAAACCACAATTAATCTTGAACATTTAAATCTCTGTGTCAAAGCAACTCAGCAGTTTCCCCATGCAATGAACTTTGTGTCTTGAGAGAACGCTGTACTAGCCATACTGATAAATTAATGCCTGGCATACAATCAGGAAGCTTCTTCCAGAAAAAATTGCAAATGTTGCTTTTTTTCCATTTAGCACTTAAACAGCCTTTGTAGGCCGGTTGGTGCAAGTCCTTTCATCCTCCCAGGAGAAGTAACTTCTAAATGCAAGCATGCTGCAACCTGTTCTTGCTTCATTGCTGGAGGAGTAAGTTATAGTCTCTCTCCTGTCTCCAGGCACCCCAGCATCCCCATCACCCACCACCTCAAATTCCTTAAAAAGAGAAACTGAAACAAATTTAAAAGTTTGGTGCATTACACTGTCAGGAAGCAGAGGTAAGGCGGCATAAATTTAAGTGAGTTTAGTGTTTTTGTAAGGGTAAAATTCTCAGTAGATTCATGTTAAACAAAGGTGTTTGTACATATGGGGATCCTTGGCTTCAGTTCAAACTGTGCATTGCGCTTAGAGTTTACAACATGAAAAGTAAACACAAGTTTGGAGAAAGAATGAGCTGTTGCTCAGCAACTGGGGGCATCTTTAGGGTAGGAAGGCTTTTGGAGTTTCGTTCAGCTGATTTTGTTGCATTTGGAGCTTAGCAGCAGAGAGAAAGTAGCTCTTTACAGCCCTGCTAAAAACAGAAAAGCTAATTCCAGAAACAAGGTAATGAAAATAGAGGGTTCTGTAAAGATTGGAGTAAAAAGGAAAACAGGAACTTGAATTTGAGAGAGCAGAGCTTATGAGGTTGGTTAGAAAAAAAGCCAGATGTCTGAAGCAATCGTAACTTTTGGTGCCCTGATTCCCAGTCTCTGAAACAATAGTATTCTGAGTACCTGAGAAATTGTGTGGAAGCTACAAGTGGCAATTCAAGACAAAGGAATAAGGAAAGGAGAGTTGGGGAAGTCTCGCTGGGAGAATCTTATTTCAAACAATAAGACGTACAATTTCAAGAGTGGAGTTTGGAAACACTTGTGTGACAATTATCTGAGGGGAATTTGAGAAGAAATCCACAAAGTTTGATTGGGTGACATCTACCACTTGGTTTCAGGGAGGGATGTTGTCTAACCACAGTTAGCCTGTTGGGTTACAGGGACTGTGCATTTACTGAGAACTTCATAGGTTACAAAGTATATCCTAAACTATGTTACTCTAAAAATTTGTGCACATTTGTGAAGATAAGTGGAAGTATAGGAATATTGTATTTTAGTCAAACTTTCCATGTATAAGTTATGATAATGAATGATAAGCAAACCCTTTTATGTGATTGGTTTGTTTATTTCTGTAAACCAGCCTGTTTATTTTCCAAATTCATTGAATTGTCTGCAATACATTCAAAACATTCACCGGTTTTTACACTTTTATGCTATCAAGCTGAGGGATCCAGTGTCAGCACCCAGTATTCCCAAGGCAGGTATGGCAGAACCAAATACACAATCGGTTTCAAGTTCAACTTCAGAAGGGCACTCCCTGCTTGCACAACTATTGAGACTCCCAAATAGTGCCAATTATTACCACAAGCCAGTGCTCCAAGGCATTGGATTTACCTTCCCAAACACGTTTTGCACAAGGGACTTAGATAGCCAAAGATCAGGGGAGACTTACCATCAACAGTCCTGCCCAGATTTGATTCCAGCTCTGGGAGGTGTAAACTCAGTCCAACCAACTGAACCTTCCATTTCCAGTTTCTCGTTAGATGCTGATTGCAGTACCAGAATTTTCTGCTGTATTGCAACTTGCAAAGACATGAACCCATGCCTTGGAACACCACCTCATCCCCAGGGGTATAGAATAGTACTGCTCTTCTACATCCAGAAGAATAACAATTATTAATTTTGTACTTTATAACCTCATCAGTTTCTCTGGTTATATTAAATATGAGCACAACATCTAAGAAACAACTAGATCTGAGAAAAAAAAACAACCTTATTGGCCACATCCTAATGTTAAGCTACCCAAAGCAGAAAGGATCTTTGAACAGTGCTGTTTCTCATGTCAGGGGAACCACTAGATGGTATCTTATACAGGATCAGATGTGTCATGCAAATGCTCAACTACACAGAATAACTAGGATTTTTCCCTCTCACTCCACTTCCTAATTGTTAAAACACTAACAAGTTAGTTAACTCTTCGTTTTTCATAGCCAAACACAGGGGCTTAACATGGGGAACTTGATCAATTTCCTAACCATCACTGGTTGGAAATTTTGTAACAACACTTTCCTTCTGCTAAAATAGAGTTTGATGAACTCCAATATATTGCCACATCCCAATAGTTTGCCATCTTTGGCTAAACTTGGAACTCTGTGCAATTGTCACATTCCTTAAATCTTTGCTTCTGTTACCACTCAAATGTTTCCTCTGATAACTACACTTCACAGTTCCTTCTGTAGGATAATGCAGTCGGAAGCCATTCATCAGCAATTTGGACAACTTGTCTAATTTACTGAAGCCATATCTATGAAAGCAATTTTGATTCTAATCATGATGGTTTGCTCAGCACTTTTAATGGCCATCACTGGCTTCTCACTTAAGCTTCCAAGACCGACCACTGAAGTGTTGTTGCTGTAAAGGTTTTGCAGATAAAAGAGTAAAGTGAACACAACTGCATTGTACCTTTGCAGACTTTTCACACCGAAAAATTTCATTTTTCAGTTTAACTAAGATTAAATAATTTTGCTTTGACGCAAGATTGTTTTGATCTTTTCAGGAGTCTTATTTTGAAATGAATTCATGGGGAGGTGTTCATGACAGCATTGCTATGATTATCTTGACAGTTTATGAAGACAGTAATTAATTCTCCACGTATTCTGAACGGTTGAAAGAAAGATCAAAAAGCAGAGTGTCTATTCATGTCCTGCACTAAATAATGGTTTATCATAATTATTGATCTTTGCAAAATCATTGTGACCGTTTTCCATGTTAACTAATCTGTCCCTAATATTAGACACTCAGTGATCAGTATCACCAACTGGCAAATGTGAAACAATTCTCTTCAACTGACCATAATGGTCTCATTTCTTATCGTAGCAATGCCGGTGCAATGACTGAAAAACAACTTCATAACTACTCTTTTTTGTCTGGTGGTCAATTTTATATCCATAGTGCTATTGTCCCTTCAATCCCATGGGCTTTAATTTTGTAGATAAGTTTATTTTCTGGTACTTAGTCAAGCAGTTCATATGTGCGTCATCAACTGCATACCTTCACCAATCATCTCTCTGCTGCTTCTTCAAATAACTGAATTGTGTTAGTTATAAACACAATTTGACTTTGACAAATCCATACAGGCCTTCATATATCAGCTCATGTTTTTCCAAATGCGAATTAACTTTGACTTGTATTATTGTCTCTACCACCATCTGGCTGGACTGTGGTTTCAGGGTTTACACTATCCACCTTTTTTTTTTAAAAAGCAGGAATATAACATTAGCAATCCTCCAAATGTCTGGCACTATTACTGTGTCCAAGTAAGGAGATTGTGGGCACAGCCTCCATACTTTCAGCCCTTACTTCCCTCAGGAATTTAGGATTATCCCAGCCAGATTGGGTAACTTGAGGACAGTCAACCTTCTAAGTGCCTCCTCTTTTTTAAAAAAAATCATACCCAATATCATTAGTGTTACCTCTTTTACTGTTAGATTGACAACATTCTCTTATTGAAGATAGATTTACGCATTTTTTAAAAATTATTTCATGGATGTGGGTACCGCTGGCTAGGCCAGCATTTTTATTGTACATCCCCAATTGGCGTGGAGGATGTGGTGGTGAGCCACCTTCTTGAACTGCTGCAATCCATGTGGTGTAGGTACACCAACAGTTCCGTTTGCGAGGAAGTTTCAGGATTTTGACCCAATAACAGTGAAGGGACACTGCTATTGTTCCAAGTTGGGATGATGTGTGGCTTAGAGGGGAACTTACAGGTAGCGATGTTTCCATGCATCTGCTGCCTTTGTCCTTCTAGGTGGTAGAATACATTGATCACTATGGAGACATGGTTAGATTCTCTATTGTTGAACATCGTCATTGTCTGGCACTTTTGGTGCAAATATTACTTGCCATCTATCAGCCCAGGCCTGAGTTCTGTCCAAATCTTGCTACACGTGAGCATGGATTGCTTCAGTATCCGAGTTGTGAATGATGCTGAGCATTATGTGTAATCATCAGCGATTATCCCCAGTACTGACTTTGTAACTGAAAGAAAGTCAATGATGAAGCAGGTGAAGATGATTCGGCCCAGGATCTCCTGCAGTGATGTCCTGGAATGGAGATGATTGTACTCCACAACCATCTTCCTTTGTGCTAGATACGACTGCAACCAATGGAGAGCCATCCCCAATGTTGTCAGATCCTAACCAGATCGTTACACTTATTTGTGCTCAACCAACTCCACTCTTCCTTTTACTACCCTTTTATTCTTTGTGTGTTTGCAAAAGACTTATGGGATCCCTGCCACATTAGCCACTAATCTATTCTCAATCTCTCGGTTTATTTTATTCCTTTTTTTAAAAAAAGACATCCTCTGCAATTTCTACATTCAGCTTGGTTTTCTACTGTAACAAAACCTTACAATCATCATGAGCATCTATTTCAGGTCTCATTTTAACATCTATGTCTTCAGTCACCCAGAAGGCTCGTCTTTTCCGTCATAGTAATCGATAACCAATCCATCTCCTCTTTGAAGGCTTACCATTAGTCAATTACTATTTTGTCTACCAGTTTTTGATTCCAACTCGAGGGACAAATACATTAAAAAGAAATAAGTCCTCTTCCAAATCTGTACTTGATGTACATTGCCCTTTTTTCATGGCCATTCTAAAACTTATGATATAATGATCACTGGTCCCCAAATGTTTTCCCACTGAATCATGCAACTTTTGTCTCACTTTATTCCCCCAGAACCAGACCCAGCACTCATCATGAACTACAAATTTACAGACTGAGAACATTCATTCCCAGGGAGAAGCTCTCTCAGTACACATGCCTGTGATGTGGGTACATCTGCTCATTGGAAAATTAGCCAATCCAATGAAATGCTGATCATAAGATGCAAACATCAAAACCTTAACTTAAACTAAGGTTGCTTGGCCTGCAACATAATAGTTCTTCAGCAAAGAGACTTATTAAAATTGTGATAATACTGTGCTTTTTTTAAAACTATATTTTATGTTTAAGGTTGGGTTGCTTTAAGAAGCAGTGTTTTGTTACAAGAGTTGATTTATCTGGTAAACATGCAGCAGATGCTAAGAATGCAGGCTAATAACCAATTTTAGCTAGGAACGTGTTTGTATGTAGAGTTAATGGACCTTTGGTTTATTTCGATTTTCCTGGGATTTTAAGATAGGATGCAGAGTCCTGGGAGTTGTGATTAGGATGGTTAGCAGGGAAAGAGTCACATGATCAATGGGAAGAGGTATTCTTGCAGAAAAGCCCAGTTTCAGTTTCATTTTAAAATACAAGCAGTTGCTGCCTGGACTTGCTGGAAGAAAGAGGTGTCTCTGATTCTCTCCAGAGATGCTGTGAAAGCTCCAGGACTGTTAACATAAATCAAACAAGTATGCCTGTGTTTTGCTAATTAATTATAAATTGGAGTTTAAGTCTATAAGGGAAATATTTATTGTGCCATTTTAAGTATTGTTCAATTGTTAAATTTAAGCCAACTCACTGGTTATAGTTAAACTATGCTGTTAAATAAAAATCATTTTGATAAAAGCTCCCTGGTTTGTCAGCAGAATCACACCTGGAGTGAAACATCTTGACCTCACATTAATACCAAAATAGAAAATTGTTGGGGTCTAGTCTGACTTCATAATACACCTTGAGGTTTCTGATCGGTACCCTAACAAAATGTCAATTGAGAGACTTGTTCATTAATAAGATATACTGTATCAGCATTGTGCTCCATGAAGGTTGCATGTGATCACTGCACTAAAATTTGTTCAGATTAGAGTTTTCAACGAATGGGCCAAATACATAGCCAAAGCCCCATGGTGAAAATAACACTGAAATGGTTATCAGCAGTCTATTAAACAAGAAAAATTTAACCAACTAGTTACACATGTACATTAAACTTCACCACAATTAATTCACGAGTTGTTTTTCAGATGTACTCCATCATCTTTATTAAAGCACAACAATGAATTTTCTCTCCTTTTTTCTGGTCTAATCACAGGGTCATTTGGGCTAATAAAATGAATCTTTTGTTCCAGCAACAGTTCCTTGGTGTATATCAAGGATTTTTTTGAGAAAAAAAGGGTTAAAAACTCTGTCAAGGAATAAATAGGACATTGCAGAGACAGACATAGAAAAAAATTGCAATAATTCAAAAAGGGACAAAAATAACTTTGTACAGCACCAAAAAAAAACTCTAATCCATTCAAAGATACCACATGAATAGGAGACAGGAAACTTGTAACAGCCTATTAATTTGCCTGGCAGTTAACACAGAATTACCATAACATTGGCCAGAACCACAAACAAGACATACAATTGTCTGTGTGGTCCAGATACTCACCCCAATTATCCAGAGCACCAGATGCACAATAGTAGCTACAAAAGCACTTAATTGGCTGTAAAGTAGTCATGAAAGGTGCTATGCAAATGCAAGTCTTTCCTTCCATACACTGATAAAAATGCTCATTTGAAAATCCCTCAATGTGCATGGAAATGTATTGGCTCCAAAAACAATTATTTTAGCAGATATATAATTGGAAAGTATACTTATTTTTTTTCCACAAGACATTCAAGCGATCTGGCTTTAGGCTAATGGAACCTAAAGTTGTGCTAATAAGTCTTTGCACAACATCTCGAGTATGGCACCAAACAATGCGAACAGTTCCAAATCAATGAACGAGGCAGTTCAAGGCTTTCCCTAACAAGGCAAATTTCTAACAGCCCTTTACAATGCTCTTCATAAATCTGCCTACACTATTCATAAACAATAGAATTCTCAGGATATCTTTGCTAAACAGATCATACATAAACAGTTAAATATGGGAGCTTGTTATAAACTGTAATGTATACGAATGCTATACCAAGGTATTCCCAGGATTGTTCCATGTTCATGCCAAAAAGCTTAGAAGAAAATATTTTACAATGAAACACTTTTTTTCTAATTACATTAAGTTTAGAAGTGGTGCCTTGGTTCATTTTTAATAGCAATTATGCCAATAACTTAACATGCACAAACTCAATCTATATAGGTTTGAACAAATATGATAGTGCTTTTAAGAAATGTATCCACATGTTTCTTGTGATGGAAATGTTTAAAATTCAGCTGTTTTACACGGTGCCAATTTGTCTGAAAAACAGGCAGCTCACATGCTGAGAATGCAGGCTAATGACTGATTTTAGCTAGGGATGTGTTTGTTTTAATCTGACTTAATGCATTTTTGAGGATTTGGTTTTTTCCCCTGGGGTTTCAGAGTATGGTTTTAATTAGGTTGATTGACAGAATCATGTTCTCAAGAGGAGGAGCTAAGATTACAGGGAAATGCTGGCAGTTACTGCCGAGTTCTGAAAGAAGCAAGAGATGTCTCTCGCTCTCTGGAGGCTGTTGCTTGGGACCTGCTAGGAGGAATAGATCACTCTCTTCCCCCCCACCCCGCCAGAGGTGTTCTAGCAACTTGAGGGCTAGCAGCCCAAGTACAAGCACATAAGCCTGTGTGCTGCGAACTGATTTTGAAGAGGGGTTTAAGTCCATAAGAGGAATATTCCTTGAATTGGAACTAACAGAGCTGGATTAGCAGCTACAAATTGTATCATGTCATGTTTAAGTCTTATTCAATTTGCTAAAGTTAAGCTAATTCATTTGTTATTGTTAAATAAAGTTTGTTTTGATAAAACTTCCTAAAGTGTCAATAGAATCCCACCTGGAGTGAAACAACTTATCCTCCCACTAACGCCAAAATAGAAAAAACTATTAGGATCTAGTTGGACTTCATAACATATTTTAGGGCTTCTGATCCACACCTTAATTACAAATAACTGACACCCTTTACATTTCTATTTCATTACTGAGTTTTTGCTCATCCAGCCGAGATACCACTGGTGAGCGTAACGTTTAATTCTTCACACTTTTTTCTTCCCCCGCGCCCCTGCTACATCTCTACTTAATTTTGTTACACCTACTAGTCTAAGTCATCTTAAGTGACAGAAAAAACAAATACTAAATATTCAGGAGAAATATCTTTAAATTTTCCCATTGACAGTTACAACTTTGATCTTTAAAAAAGTGCAATCTTTCATCAGGTAATATCAGTCAAGCTCAAAGCGAAATTAGAAATTGGCATCAAACTTCTTTTTATTACTTCAAAACCCAAATTAGTCTCCAGCAAATTTTATTTTCATGACTCTAGCCTGAACCATCTGAAAAAGGTCAAATACTTAGACATTTGGCAAATGATTGTATGCTCACAGCTCCAATAAGGTTTGTCCGGCCAGTCATGAAGACGAGGTTTTGTGTACCAAATGGAAATTTTGTCTCAGACAGCTGCTAATCCAGACAGTGCCCTTTCCCAAGATCTTTGCAGCTAAGGACCAGATGTAAACAGGCGTATTACAACAAGCAGTACATAGCATTACTGACATCTGAAGCAGAGTTGTGGCTTATGAAAAAAGACATTGTAAGCACTTTTTAATAAGATCTCTGCTAAACAGACTGCATTGACAAGTACGGTAGCTGCCATTTTATGGCAATGAAAGATGTAACAGAGGCATGCAAAATTCACTTTTACTAGGGATGTTCTTCAAAGGGTGGTTCCCTTTTAGAAATCCTTCCCAACAACTGGCAAAAGAGCAGGAAACAACATTCCACTACATCAATTATGTTTCCAATGTAATTACTCATAGCCTAATTTGAACACTGAGAAAGCACAGTTGAAATTCTGAGAGACCGAGAGCAAACCCAGGAGGGAAGGCACAGCATGCAGGAGCAAGGCACAGTGAAGACAAGCAAGCGAGAAGGGTAGAGCAGAGCGAGAGAGAGAGAGAGAGGGGGGGGGGGGGGAAAGGGGAGAGCAGAGTGAGGGGGGGGGGGAGGAGCAGAGTGAGAGCGGGGGGGGGGGGGGAGGAGCAGAGTGAGAGAGAATGAGAGATAGCAGAGATGGGGGGGGGGGGGGGGGGAGAGGAAGAGAGTTGAGAGTGGGGGTTTGGGGGAGCAGAGATAGAGAGTGGGGGAGAGTAGCAAGAAAGAGCTGAGAGGCTAAACAGCAGTGAGAGCAAACTGCATATTTTTAATTCTTTCTCTGCTGTCTCTCTGCCCTTCCTTCCTCCCTCAGGTCTCCTTGATATCCCAAAGAGCAAGGAGAAAAATGCACAGACAAAATCTCTAATTGAACGACTATATATTTTGCCCAATTCATATTGAGCGCAAGGTGTATTACATACTCATTTTAAATGCAACGCTGTAGAGAATAAAATATTGCACACACAAACCTCCTAAAAACACTTTAGAATTCAGTTTGTCACATTAAATGCTGGAGCATTACACTCCAATTCGATATGTCATTTGCTTAATTATTGGGGAAAAGCACGATGCAAACATTGAGATTTCAAATCTGATCAGCACAACTCATTGCACAGTTAAAAAGATCTTGGAGGTGAAGCATTTCCCAGGGGTGAAGAAAATTGCTTTATCCTCCTAAGAGCCAAACACAGAATTTTTTTTCCACTCAGACAGGATGTGCCACAGAACAGTGCAGGATACACAATTCATCCCAGGAGTAAAACGTACACCTGAAATTCATGCAATGCAAACTCAAGGGTAAATTCTCAAGTTCCCTCAACCAACATTAATATGGTTACTGAATAATTTTCCTCTGCCATTTGGGGGTCCCAGGTCTGTGCAAATTAGAAGTCGCAATGTCCTATATTATGATAGTCATTGCACTTCATAAAACCTCCCTTAAGCTAGATAAAGTTATTTATAACATTACACAAGAAATTAGTTTTGAGTACAGGTTCCTGGAGGCACATCAGGAATGACTGTTAGCTTTGGTCCTTGGAAGATTCAGAGTTCACTTGCAACCCCAAGACATTGCGAACAGATGGCAAAAAAACATTTTCCAATCAACCAGCTCAGACGACCGAGCATAGTCTTGGAGCATAACTGGTGGTGAGAAATTCCAGTAGCATTCTAACTGCCAGAAGAGATTGGTTATGTTCAACAGTTGAAAGGGCAATGACAATGTGCAGGGTAAATGGTGGGTAATACTGGAGACAGCAAATATGCTGTTGACCAATAAAATTGGTAATATCAATTATCTTAAGGCAAGCAGTGTCACTTGAATACCTACTGACTGAAAAAATTACATCCTAATGTTCACCAGCTGATTTGTTGTGATATGGCCCAGTACGAATCTTTCCCATTTAAATTTACTCATAGGCAGGTTATTCAAGGAAACAAAGTCCCATGCTGATGGGTTTGTGGCAAAGTACAAGATGTAGTCATGTCAAGTGTGTAGCTGGAAATGCAGCGTTGGCGTTGAAATAAAACAGCACCCAAGATGGTTGAGAAGCTCCATCACAGAATCATAGTGCTCATTTTACACAGGTGCAAGAAAACCTACCCTAAATATTAGTCCTGCTAGCATATCACAGCTTTTAAGTCATCAAAACTGTAGTTAGATAAAACATTAATAATTCCAGATCAAAGATCATGCACATAATCAGAAAGGGTATGAAGGAACAGTTCTACAGGTGACTATTAGAGCACTGTTGCAAAAACTCCTGAAAACGATGAACTTGTCAAGGGTGACATCAAGGTGCAAAATTGACATTAACAATTACCACCTAGTGTGGAGCTGTTGATTACATTTTAAGATACAAAAATAATAAACTTTCATTACTCAGAGTAAATTATCCAGAATACAAATCTCTCCCATCAATCTTTCACTAATCTGTGTAGTGATAGATGCTTTATATCCTCACAACACTAGCATCTTATTGACTAGGTCATAATTCAGTAAGATAGACAGACCGCATTAGCCTGAACATCACATAATTAAGCCCAATTTCTTCAATGAAATGCAAAACCTAAACCAACAAAATGGTTTGTGATCAAAAAGACCGAAAGTCCAAAATTAAGCTATGCAACAAAATCAGTCATAAACTACCAAAAAGATACCAGAATAGGAGAAAACTGATGTTGAGACTGAGAAGATCATTTAATCTAACACTCATTAAGGTGCAGACGTCATGAACTTTAATCGAAACAAAATTAAAAAGCTTTTATCATAGAAATCATAGAAACCCTACAGCGCAGAAGGAGGCCATTTGGTTGATTGAGTCTGCACTAACAACAATCCCACCCCAAGCCCTATCCCCACAACCCACACATTTACCCTGCTAATCCTCTAACCTACACATCCCCGGACATTATGGGCAATTTAGCATGGCCAATCCACCTAACCCGCACATCTTTGGACTATGGGAGAAAACTGGAGCACCCGGAGGAAACCCACGCAGACAAGGGGAGAATGTGCAAAGTCCACACAGACAGTGACCCAAGCAGGGAATCAAACCCAGGTCCGTGGAGCTGTGAGGCAGCAGTGCTAACCACTGTGCCACCCCGCAGTTTTATCAAACCAATCCTGGTACCCTATACAGAAACTACCAGACATCACTATGAAAAGCCAAGAAATATGCATTAATAGCTTTGTCAATTTTAATTTAATGATTAAGAAGTTACATCACAGCAACTTGCTCAGGATATTTTAGACTAGTTGTTAACCGATGGAATATAGACAGTATTACAAAAGTTCAGAATACAGTTCTAAATCAGATTTCCTACATCAAGCAAGGTTTTCAACTTGATTAGACTGTGGAACCAACGCAAGATTAGTGAGCAGGTCATTCACAAATTTCTGGTTATTGATGAATATATATTTGAAGCTGGGTGCCAGTTAGCGTAGATGATTACGGTGTGGTTCAGAATAATGTCAATAGCACAGTTTCAATTTCTGTTTATGAAGCATCCACAGATAAGAGCCAAGTAACGGCACAGAGGGAGGAAAGAATACCTGAAGCTGCTCAGTAAATCTGCACCTGATTGTGAAACAAATTGTTACACTGGTTGAAGAATTACAGCTTTAGACGGTTAACTCCTGGCAAACAGAGTAAAACTGGAGATCAGGGGTTTTCCTTTGCTGTGTCTATGATCAATATATTTGTGCATTGGATGTATGTATTTTCTTAAACTCCGCGACTGATTAAATTTTAATTAACCAGCAGCAAGTTTATATATATTTGAAAATGAAGGATTTAAAAAAGAATTCTCACACACTTGCCCCGAAGGTTAATGAAAAACTTGCAAATCAATGACACTAGCACCCACATAAATTAGACAAGGAAGACGACAAAAAAAATCATAAAAATGAAATTTAATTCATACTTTATTTTGCTGAGGGCCTGATGGTTGTTAGCTGATTTGATTTATTGTCACATGTATTAACAGTGAAAAGTATTGTTTCTTGCACATTATACAGACAAAGTATACCGTTCATAGAGAAGGAAACGAGGGAGTGCAGAATGTAGTGTTACAGTCATAGCTAGGGTGTAGAGAAAGATCAACTTAATGCAAGGCAAGTCCATTCAAAAGTCTGACAGCAGCAGGGAAGAAGCTGTTCTTGAGTCGGTTGGTATGTGACCTCAGACTTTTGTATCTTTTTCCCGACGGAAGAAGGTGGGAGAGAGAATGTCAGGGGTGCGTGGGGTCCTTAATTATGCTGGCTGCTTTGCCGAGACAGCAGGAAGTGTAGACAGAGTCAATGGATGGGAGGCTGGTTTGCGTGATGGATTCGGCTACATTCACGACCTTTTGTAGTTCCTTGCGGTCTTGAGCAGAGCAGGAGCTATAGCAAGCTGTGATACAACCAGAAAGAATGCTTTCTATGGTGCATCTGTAAAAGTTGGTGAGTGTCGTAGCTGACATGCCAAATTTCCTTAGTCTTCTGAGAAAGTACAGACATGGTGGGCTTTCTTAACTATAGCGTCGGCGTGGGGGGACCAGGACAGGTTGTTGGTGATCTGGACCTAAAAACTTGAAACTCTCGACTCGTCTTTCTACTTTGTCCCCGTTGAACAGGGGCATCGGCATGTTCTCCTTTACACTTCCTGAAGTCAATGACAATCTCCTTCGTTTTGTTGACATTGAGGGAGAGATTATTGTTACCGCACCAGTTCACCAGATTCTCTCTTCCTGTACTGTGTCTCGTCATTGTTTGAGATCCGACCCACTACGGTGGTGTCGTCAGCAAACTTGAAAATTGAATTGGAGGGGAATTTGGCCACACAGTCATAGATGTATAAGGAGTATAGTAGGGGGCTGAGAACACAGCCGAGTTGATGCTTTGGCTGGAGTGATGATCTTGGAAAAAAAAAGCAGGGTTCTCAGGGTTCTTGTAGTTGCTCTGCCAGGAGGTTGATTTCTCCAAGGAATTTGAAGTTGGAACAGATGAGAGAGAATCTTTCAAGGTATTGCTGTTGGGTAACTTGGCTACTTAGTTGACTGAAGCAGTTGTTCCGTGGACTCTAATGGCATTCTTGCTTTGCATGCAACTTGAATTCTGCGATTTTTTTTAGCAGGGAGGATAAATGGTTGCTTTAACATGTAACCTCACAAGAAGTGCAGAGTCATTTTCCAAATAAGGTATAGTGGTTCTCACACCTGTGATTTCTGTCAGCCAAAGGCCTTTGTATTTGAAATAGACCAGCATTAACAATGAAGGTGTTGATAAGGTTTGTTTACCTTTTGGCTTGACAAATAGAGTCAATATCAGTATCCTCTTTGTTCTTTCTGGGGGACAAGATATTTTCTTAATCCACAAAAGATGTCTGGAGACCCTCGGAAGGAATTTTGATTTTCAATCTTTTAAAATGTAGTTTTTAAAATATAGTTTTAAAGATTAATATCTTCATGCTGATAATAGGCATGACACCACTTATAGTCTCAACTTCTTATGGTTTAAGAACTACAACTACTATCATGACAAAGTGCTTGACAATTTTCAGTTGCACCACCTTGTGCACACCAACTTTTTCAATTGTCATGTATTAAAATGTGGACAACGAAACAACAGAAAATACTAATAGAAGCACAACTCAGCTTATGGATCGGACATGACTGGATAGATGACAACACCTCCAATCAAATTCTGTACAGACAGCTAACACGAAGCAAGTTTTTGAGCACCGGATGAATCTTGCTTAGAGAATGCATTGAAATGCAATCCGATGCATGTGGCAACGACACAAAAAACTTGAATATGTTTGCAATAGACTAAGCTGATATTTAGTACTCACAATTGAACTTTTGTTTTAAAAAAAAGATTTGCATTTATATAGCACTTTTCATGATCTCAATGTTCAAGAGCACTTTATAGTCAAGGAACTACTTTTGAATGTGGCAGCCATTTTGCACATGGAAGGATCCTCCAAACAGCATGGGATAATGACCCGTGATAATCTGTTTGTGATGTTGCTTGAGCAATATTGGTCAGGACACCACGGATAACTCTCTTGTTCTTCTTCAAAGTAGTGCCGTGGGATATTTTACATCCATCTAAGAGGGCAAACAAGTCCTCGGTTTTACGTCTTGTCCAAAAGATCGCATCTGCGACAAGTGCTGCACTGGTGTGGCTGTCTTGATTTTTGTGCTTAAACCCTGGACTGGAACATGAACCCACAAATGACTCAGAGCAGAGCCACAGTTGGCATAATCAACAATATGATCAATAATATTAGGAGCAACAAAATCAAATGCCCAAAATGAAGTTCTTGTATGCATATACTGAGGACAACCATATGTTTCATGGATGTGACAGCACAGCCATGAGTGAGTCATTAACGAGTGAATAACTTAACTTGTCATCTTCGTAGCCAAAGGATTACAGAACAGAGTTAACTTATGAATGTCAATGGGGAAGGGAGATTAGAGAAAGGCGCCAGAGGCAAAATAATTTGGATCGGTAAAATAACATTTAAAAATATAAACAGGCAGCATTTTTTAAGAACATTGCTATGCCCTTCTTTTAAGCAAGTTTTTTTCCTCCTTATACATTTTAAATAAACTTTTGAGAAGACTAGCTTACTTAGCTGCTAGTGACAGCAGGTTTGGTAGCAGGGGATCATAAATCATTTTCTGGTCTTTGAAGATTCACACACTTTGTATTTGTAAGAGGAAACATTGCAGCAATCTCTATTCTGACTCTGTCAAATTGCCTATCCTTCTTGTTGATAGCAAGCTTTACACAGGATCCTCACAGTGCAGAAGGAGGCCATTCTGCCCATCGAATCTGCTTCTACTCTCAGACAGAGCATACAGGCCCACCTCCCTGTAACCCAACGCATTTATCCCACTAATCTCCCTAACCTACACATATTGGAACTGTGGAAGGAAACCAAAGTACCTGGTGGAAGACTACGCAGACATGGGGAGAATGTGCAAACTCCACACAGACAATCACCCAAGGCTGGAATCGAACCCAAATCACTGGCGCTGTGAGGCAGCAGCACTAACCACTATGCCGCCCTGAAACCTGCTCCACTGTGTAATATGATTGTGGTTGATCTGATTGTGTCCTTCACTCCAGCTTGCCTATCTGTCCCCTTCCAGATCTTTACTAATTAATCCATTTTAAATTCCTCTACAGTTGTGGCGGGATTTGAACTCATGTCCCAAAACGTTATGGTAGCCCTACCAAGCCTCTTCGAACCTGGAATCAATATAGTCTTTGCGTTGTTGGTGTTAGTCGGACTGTGATCCAACAACAACGAGGGAATGATTTACATCCAATTTGGGATGGTATTCAAGATTTTGTTGCTGTTGTCCTCCTTGGTAATGGAGGTTGCGGTGGGGGATATGCTGTTTAAGTGAATCCTGTTGATAACTAGTTCAGTTGCCACTATACAACATTGGTAGAGTGGGTGGATAGAGTTCAGCACCAAGACAATGGTCAAGCAGACTGCACTGTCCTGGATAGGATCAAGCTAATTAAATATTTTCACATGTTCAGTATTCTCTCACAATTCTCTAACACTTCTCATTTGACAGACAGTGAGACACTCATAGTACTCATTCTCCATGCTGTTGTAGCGACAATGTTGACATGGCTGGTTCAGCCTAGCTTCTGGACAATGATGTACCACACCACTATTGCTCCCCCAAACCCTTTTCAAGACTTTGCCAGTGAGGATCTTAACAATGAAGGTGTGTTCAAGGTTGGCGGGTTATTGGATGTTTTTATACAAGGGAAGGCAATTGCCAGGTACTTACATGGCTCAAAAATTACTTGTCACTCTCTCGTCCTTGAGAGCTAGAAAATGGGTTAGGTAGCTCTCGCTCAGCCAACACAGGCAAGAGGGGTCAAATCATCTTTTTCTATATCATAAATTTTCAACTTTTCTTTGATGTTGACAAGATTCTAAGGTGCGTTGGAATGGATTACTTCATTATAGGGCCAAACTCAAATTGTAACCAAACAACCCCGACCTGATCTTCTAACAGGGAAGTCATTGAGGAAGGAGTTAAAAACTGTTAAGTGTCAGGACACTAAAGAAGTTTAGCAATGGTAACCTGTAGCTACAAGGATTGACCAACAAACACAGCATTCACCCTGTACCAGGTAGGATCCCCCTACTTTATATCAGCTTTGCTACAGCTCCTTAGTGCCACAATCAAATGCCCCTCAACCCTCCTCTCCAGCCTTCAGCTAATTTCCATTCTTCAAGCAAAGCTGTGTCAAAATTTGGATGTGGAAATGCCGGCGTTGGCCTGCTCCGAAAGCTAGTGGCGTCTGCTACCAAATAAACCTGTTGGACTTTAACCTGGTGTTGTTAAGACTTCTTACTGTCAAAATTTGGAGGCAGAACTGAGCATTACCTGTCCAGATTTCTGGTAGATATCCCTGACAGCTCCTCCCATAACTCTGATGATTGATAAGGGAGTAATTGACCAGTCTCCTCCCATTTTGACTTGCTTTGCTTTTTGTGGATGGGACAGTGTCAGGTGTCATGACTAGGAGTTAGCTTTATCTGGTTCACAGATATACACATTTACAACAAAGTTGTTGTTGGGGCCCATTGCAGTCGTTGTGTACAGTTCACTTAGCTGTTGAAAATCACTTGAAGTGAGCAAAATTGGGTGGAGATTGGCAGCTAAGGTAATGGGATAGTTGAATTTAATGATGGAGACAGGATTGGATCAGCTGTAATGCTTCCCCATGGTTGAAATGTCCACTAGCACTCACTAGGCTTACAAATGAAAAACGACCCCATGAGGTACGAGAGAACTTCATCTTAAGAGATAGGGTCAGGGGAGAAAAACCAGAAAAGAATAAGGAACAGTGGGCACTGAAATTTCAAAAGCTGGAAGTGTTGTTCTCAAATAAAAACAATACTTTTTAAACAGTAGGCCTCTGCGAAGAATATTGGTATTCAGAGAACAAACTGTACATCAGGTTCTGGATTGCATTTGTAAAGCAGGATATTGGGTCTCAGTTCAGCTGAATTGGCTGGGCTTATGTCCCTTATCCCTACAGCTTTATATCTTCTGCCCAAAGTTTAGACACAACGGAAGCCTCCCTAGCAGTTCAACCAATCACTCCACTAGATAAAGGATGATAATATGTTCAATGAAACTTTGCAGATGTGGAAACTGTTTAAAAATGCCATAAATATTGCATTTTATTTGCAAGCGTGGCCATTTCAGTGTATTTACAAGTCAGAAAATCTTTTTGATGCGCCTGCAGTATCAAAATGGTCACAGGAACTGCTGGGACAACCTTTTCCTTTGCTTTATCTTTTGAAAATGTTAAATTTACGGGTACCCTTTAGCTACTGCTTTTTGGTTTATAATAATGAGCAAGATAAAGTAGTCTTTTATAAAAGAGTAAATGAATAAACTGAACTGCTTTGTTTGTCATAAGATTCCTACTAAATGGTTTCTATAAATTAATTTAAGTGCCTTACATCACAGTATGATGTTAATAATTACCATCCATCCACAACACAATTCACAAAATATCTCAAAACATATCGCTGTAGGAACAGCAATATATTATTTCTAGAAAACACAACAGAAATATGGACAGGGACTACAGAAGAGCATTTTACAAAATATCAAAAGGATATTAATCTGAAGTGTGATATTAACATTGGAAATATAGTACACACCCTTAGTGACAACAGTGAATAGTAAACAAAATAGTTATATCCTATAAAAAGAATGTTCACACGAATACTAAAAGAACATTTCTGTCACTGGTAATCAGGGTCACTGTATAATTAAAGAGCAAAGTATTGTAGATGCTGGAAATTTGAACAAAAATGCTGGACAAACTCAGATCCGACAGCTCAGTTCTGATGAAGGCTCACCAACCTAAAACGTCGAGTCTGCTTCTCTCTCTACAGATGCTGCCTGACCTGCTGAGTAGTTCCAACATTTTCTGTTTTTATTTCAGATTTCCAGCATCCGCAGTATTTTGCTTTGGTTTTATTGTATCATTCTATTCTACCAAATAAATTAAAATAAATTTAGTTTTGAGACTTAACTCCACGCACAAAACAAAATATAGATGCCCAGAAAACAAAATTGCATTTCAAGCAGCACAGGAAGCAAAATATTAATTCTATATGACACAGTATACAGACTGCAGCAACAGCTGTAACATGACAAGACAACAGCTAATGAGTTAATGTGTGAACTCAGCATTAATGATCAAATTGTAAGAGAACTAATTTAGGACTCCAGATCATACTGAAAATGGAGGTAAGAAACAATAAAAACTGTGGTAGAACAAGCTCATCATACCTCCTTACAAAAATACAAAAAAAAGAGGGAAAATATGATGCAAGGGTGGAAATGACTGCTTTTTCGCAAGCTCTGACACTACACAACTCATAATTATCCAATCCTGGAGTGTGTACTCTGTGTTATGTTCCTGGAAGTTAGGGTGACAGGGAGCCAAGTCAAGAAAATTCTTATTTGGTCAAGGCAGTGGGAGACAGCCGGGATGGGGTCTTGTTCAGTGGCAGTTTAGCTGGCTCACACTCTGACAATGTTGTAGACATCGGGATGATGACCGTCATTGAGTAAAGTTGTGGACAACAGTCTTGGTCTCCGGCACAAATCGTTGGTATTCACATTGATGAGCTGCAAGATATCCAAAAGAAAATGGATGAAGCGGAAGAAAAATTCCTTTCAGTCGAGAGAACAGTTTCCTTGGTGGAGGCACACCATCAGTCCTTGGAAATCCTGCTATATGGTATGTCAAAGATCCTGCTTAATTCAGCGAGAAGAGGCGTCAGTGCGCCCAATCTCCTGAGGGGAGCTGAGAATAAATTCCCAGCTGAATTTGAGAACTGGCTGCCATGCTTTCGCAATCTCTATTTGAGGGCTGGATATTTCAAGTTCAAAGAGGCATACTGTATCAGGTCTTTGACACCTGGGGTCGATTATGTACTTTAAATTGCTAGTCTTGCATTGTCTTGACCTCTGCGTTCATCGAGTAGGACTGGAGGTGGCCGGATGCAATGGGACCTTGCCACCTTCCAGAAGGCCTAGGTCTCTCTCTGCTGGGGCTTCTGAGTGACAACACAAAGGAGGTATACACACCTTGGTCAAACTGTGTATGAATCCGTGATACTGCTCATCAAGGCTTTGCCTTTAACGTCTGTGGATGGCTATATTATCCTGCAGTTCATCATTAATCCTGAATGACACCCCTTATGATTATAATCCTGATTTTGTGATGCCGTCTTTCATCCTGACAAAGCTGTTTGATATATGAGCACTGAGGCGTTTGTTGCCCGTTATCCTTTGAAAGCCAGGCATATCCATTTATTTATAATGGAATTCATCCACTGGTAAGCTCTGGCGGGTGGAATGGGGGAGACCTTAGTTTAGAATGTGCAACCTTTTACATTCAATCTTGGTCTTTCCGTGCAGTATCAGGGGAGCGGGGTGGCTAAGAGGGTCTTTCTTTTTATTTATTTTCTCATGGGATGTGGGTGCTGCTGGCTGGGCCAGCATTTATTGCCCATCCCTGAGGGCAGTTAAGAGTCAATCACATGACTGTAGATCTGGAGTGACATGTAGGCCAGACTAGATAAGGATGGCAGATTTCCTTCCCTAAAGAACATTAGTTGAACCAGATGGGTTTTTACAACAATTTTAATTCCAGACTTTTATTGAATTCAAATTTCATCATCTGCCTTGGTGGGATTCGATCCCAGGTCCCCACAGCATTACCCACGGTCTCTGGATTACTAGTCCAGCAACAATACCACTATGCCATTGCCTCCCTGCCAATCCTGTTTCTAGCCCTGTGTCAAATTCAAATCTTAGGGCCTTATGTTTGTAATATGGCGATACCTCCTTTGCTTGTGGATTGATAATGGGTCACCATCACTCTTTTGGGAAGCATGTTGGGATGGTTGTATGGCATTAGAGTTGTGCGATATTTAATTTATCCACTTTTTAATATTTTAATCCTGGCATTTATAATGGAGAGTTACATTATAGGGTATCCCTTTACTTTGATGATAGATAATGAATAGTACCACAGCAGGGTGGTGGGCTAGTGGTTTGGTATAGAGGTGGTGGGTATGGCATTACAAGTCCTCATAGTGGGTGAGGAAAACCCCCTTTAGAGCTATTGGTGTCACGCTTTTCTTTTCCTTTTGGTATTTTGGGGTCAAAGAATCCTTGTTGGTCTCCTGAGAAGGTAGACAGATCATGTATCTTGGAAAAGACAGTTTTATGGTCGTTGGCACCTCTGGCATAGCTGGAGTTAAGGAACATATTTATTGGCACATGGCCCAAGCGCATTTGGGGAATCCTTGGTTGTCTAGCCTCTCTTGGGTTGGTTTCCTATATTTCTCCTATGAGGTTATGTAGCTCATGCAAGAGCATACACTGTCAAGCCATGTCTTACATCTACAGTTTTATCCCAGTGTTCCTTTTTCTCCAAGGTTTCCTTTCATTATCTGGGTAAATGATATGGGCTCCAGACTGGTTATATTTAGTCCTACAGAGTTTTCGCCATCTTGTTGGGGAGGAGGATTGTATCTCCCCATTTGTGGATGTCTTGACAATTGTTTTGTTGTGAGCCCAAGCATAGTGCGAGAGTGCTTGGCTTATGAGGGTGTCAGCTGTTTTGAAAATTCATATTTGGAAGGTGTGGAGATTATACTCCGAATGGAAGGTATCCTGTTATCTGTGGGGCCCGAAGGCGAGTTTAGATACCTGAACTCTCTTTTATCTGCATTCTTCCAGTGAGGCTGTATCACTCTGCTCCCATTATCCTGTATTAGCGTAGAATAGAATCATAGAATCCTGACAGTGCAGAAGGAGGTCATTCAGTCCATTGAGTCTGCACCGACCACAATCCCACTCAGGCCCTATTCCCATAACCCCACATATTTACAATGCTAATTTCCCTAACACTAGGGTCAATTTATCATGGCCAATCCACCTAACCCACACATCTTTGGACTGAGGGGGGAAACCAGAGCACCCGGAGGAAACCCACGCAGACATGGGGAGAATGTGCAAACTCCACACAGACAGTGACCTGAAGCCGGATTGAACCCAGTTCTTTGGTACTGTGAGGCAGCAACGCTAACCATTGTGCCACCATGCCGCCCCAAATTTTGGCAGCGGTGGGCAGCATGTACAATGTCACACAACCTCTTGAGTTTGGGGTTGTATCCTGATGTTCCCCTCTTTCGGGGTATCCTTTCATTGTTTGGCGGTTTTGGGGTTCTGTTTTAGCCTTCATTTGTTGTATTTGAGCTCACAGGGACTCCCTTATGTTATGTCGCTCGGTCCTTGTTATCCTGTGGACTTGGGAGTGCTAGGTGTTCATGGCTTTATCCTGTTATCCCCCACTCTTTATAATATCCTTTCATTATACGTGTGAATGGAGGCACCAATCAAAATGAATTGTAATTGATAATCCAAACCTATTGTTATGATATTTGCCAGTCTTTTCTGCATATATGTGTGGAATGATGATTATTCTCTGCTGTTCTGGATTTCAGGTTTGTTGCATTATTTGGTAAAATGAAAATATTCAATAAAAACATTTTGAAAAACACAGAAAACACAATCATACCATTAACATGCTATCTCACAGGAAGCCTTTCAGCCCATCATGTCCCCGAAAAACTATTCCACTGCCTGTTCTTGCCCCATAGCCCGCCAACTTTTTTCCCTTTAAGTGTATTTCCAATTCCCATTCGGTCACTACATTCCAAGCCATAACAAGTCATTGCATAAAAGAACTCTTCCTCATCTCCCTCTGGTTCTTTTACCAATCAACTACAATTGATATCTTTGTACCAGCTGCCACTGCAATATGGATAAATAAAAAAAACGTCCAATGCAAGAAGTTCAACAGATTTAAGGGTGGGATCAATAATCACTGACAAGTTGCTTGCATGTAAGTAAATAAGAAGTTTTAAAAATCAAGACTTTATTGAAACCTGCATGAGGACACGCTGGATTTGAAAAAAAATAGATTTGTAACAGGTAAAAGAGAGAAAAAAATGTTGATGGAAAGATTATCAAGCTTTTTGTTGTAAAAAAACCAAAACCTGCAATACACTCTAATGCAAGGCCCAACATCTTGGAACCATTCTACTGTGGGGAAACTATGGGTAGGATTTTACAGCTTTGCTCGCCCCAAAACCACAAGATCCTGCCTGAGGTCAATGAATATTTCCATTATCCGTCCCTCGCCCACTCCAATTCTGTGGTGGGCGGGTGGTAAACATCCAACGTACATCTATGGGCCTGGTCTTTTTCTGGAGGAGGGCATCTCACTGTGTACCCGAGTAAACTGCCTCTTGCACTTTACAAGTCAGTAACATTTTGCAGCAGCAGGCAAGGGCAATGAAACATATTGGATCATAGTGAAAGGCAGGTCCATCAGTATCTTTCATTAACCAATGGTATTTAAGGACGTGAAAGAAACAGGGTCAGAGAAGGAGGGCGAATTAGAGTCCAATCAGGTAATGAAAGAGGAAGAGAGGTGGATTGAGAAAGAGAACAAAAAGTTCAAAAAGGGAAATAAATGCAAAAGTTACTTTTACATCTCTAACAATTAACTACATGGAGAAGCAGTTCAGATTTTCCCTTCCCTTCTCCAGAGAGGTCGATTGGCGCTCTATTGACAATGATCAATTGTTAAAAGATACTTACATTCCATCTCCAACTTTCAACAACAAGTTTAAAAGGAAAATGAATGTGCAAATCCAGCAAGTGCTACAAAGTAATGGAAGTCAATGGCAAGATGCTGTTTATGCACGGTACAATTCATGATTTGCTTCTCAATCCCCAAACTTGTTGATCTATTTGCTTATTAACAGCATGCATAGTTAACATGGCTTTTTCCAGCAAGGTCCAGCCCCATCCATATTTTTTCCTGACAGTTTGGATTACAAGCAAGAAAAGGCATCTCACTATCAGTCTGAACACGTTTAACTGGACCAAATGAACAAGCACTAACTATTCTATTCTACATGTCAAGTAAACCATAAAAAGTCTGTAGACCAGATTTTTTTCATGCATTGTTTAATAAAATTTATAGTTTAATAAATAACATGCACAAAATTACAGGTCAGAAGCTTAAATGATTTAAATTCATCCCAGCCTGAGGTTAACAAGTTAAAAGTTCCAACATATGTTTACACTGAAGTTGAAAAGGCTAACTATCAACCAAGATTCAATACAGCATAGTGATATGAACTCTGTGCCATTCCAGGAGGAAAATGAATGACCTGCAACAGTGTTGAATGACACTGTAAATTGGATGGAATGAACAATTTTCTTTTCTCCATGCACACCAATAGACAAAGAACTAAAATAACCTGATGTGTCTCCCTATGTGGGGGTCCCAGGTATGGCTCTCAAAATCATGGCATGCCAATGATATCTCAATCAAGAACTGTTACAATGAGAACTGACAAGCTAGCACCTTTGTATTTGCCACAGCATGGATACTGTTAGCGGGTGAATTTGCAATTCAAAGCATGCCACAGAGTTTGAATTTTAAAGACTTAAAACAAATTTACATTGCATTACTGTGGACAATAACACCACGCTGTAATCACAGCAATGTAGATTTTAAACAGTTAATCACTTCAACATTAGTGCAGTACCAAAAAGCCTTATGTATCTGCGTGCTTTAGAATCCCTTCAGTACAGAAGAGGCTATTTGGCCCATTGAGTCTGCACCAACTCTCTGGAAGAGCACCCTATCTAGGTCCCAACCCACTGCCCTAACCCATAATCCTGTAACACTTCACATCGATCATGGCCAATTCACCTAACCTGCACATCTTTTTCAACTGAGGGGGGAAACTGGAGCACACAGATGCAACCCACACAGACATGGGCAGAACGTGCAAACTCCACACAGTCGCCCAAGGCTAGAATTGAACCCGGGCCCCTGGCACTGAGGCAACACTGGCAACCATTGTGCCACCATGCTGCCAGTATAAAAACTAGATTCAAGTTTCCTTTAAGCCAACACCAACTTTAAGCTTTATTTAAGTATTTGTTTCACTGCAACTTTCTCAGGCAACTCATAAATTAATCTTACATGAATATTATTCATTACAAACACAAGAATCTCGGTATTATATATCACTACCATCATGAAGTTTTTTGGTCAAACCTTCTAAATGCACTCAGTGTCAGTGAAATAAATAGTCAAGGTTCCACAATTTTACTGCTGATGAATTCAAAGGTGCTTTCACACACACACCAATTTAATGTTCTGCTGTGATGCTATTGCTAGGTGTCAACAAGTTCAGGACTTCCAGCACCTAGTGGCTTCACATCCAAACACTAGAATGCAGTAAAAAAATTGTCTTCCAAAATTCAGAGAGAGGAAGAGAAGGGCTACTATAAAGCCGATTCAATTTATTTTTACACTAACTTGACATAACATTTCTGTCCCAGTTTGCAATATGTTCACTACATAATGGGCTAAGCTACCAATTAATTATATGGAAAAGATGTGCAAACTGTCACTTCTAGCTTTAACTACATTGGAACTAATTGAATTGCAGGTCATCAAACTTCAGTCTTTTCTGTTCTAAACCTTCACTGATATTTTCAAGCATCAACTAAAGTTTATTAGTCACAACTAGGCTTACATTAACACTGCAATGAAGTTACTGTGAAAATTCCCTAGTCGCCACATTACGGCTGGGACACTAAAGGCAGCATGAACTTTAGTTTATCCTTTCCACTTCAATACATTGCTGAAGTTTCTAATTTCGCCCAAATAAAACTTGTTTCTCGTTCACAGAATGTGACTTGTTACATTGCTTCCAATGGGAACGCAGTCTCTTAGATGATATCAAACCATCAGCACCATTAACCAAAAATTACAACTTTACACTATTGACAATCAGCTGTTCAAAGAACGCACTTAGATTTTAAAGGCTTAACTATTAACATCCACATATGTAGTGTCAATATTTAAGAACTGCAAAAATACAATTAAAAAGATATCAGTTGAAAGATCTCATATGTTGACAACAGCCTTTCTCAACTCTTACCTTAAAAGTGCAGGTCAGAGTTTCAAGGACACTAAATGTCACCTTTGTCAGTAATAGAAATCTCAGAGTCAGAAGGCTGTTCATGCCACACTCCAGAGGCTCGAGTACTTAATCCAAACTGAGACTCCAATGCAATACTGAGGGAGTGCTACACTATCAGAAGTGCCATGTTTCCAAACAGACATAAAACTGACATCCTCATGTGTGCATAAAAAAGCCTGTGGTACTATTTGAACAGGGGAGTTCTTCTGGTGTTCAGGCCAACATTTATCCCTCAACCAGTGCCCCCCCAAAAAGTCATTCACTTGACTACTGCTTGTGGGATCCTGCTGTGTACAAATCAGCTGCCATGTATCCCTCCACCTAACAGTAACTCAAAAAGTTAAGTTCAATAATAGACTTGCACCATTGTAGTTGTCACATATAAATATGTTTGACTGTAAATAATCATTTTCATAATAAAAGACTAAAGAATCAGGATTTCTAATTCCTAGCATTGCTAGGTAATATCAATTTTACAATTTTTGAACAACAAAGTATGAGAGAATGGGAGAAAGAATAAATTGATTTCATGGTACAGTTTACATTCCAAAAGGAAAATGAAGACATTAAAACAAGACATTTTACATTGACAAAAGATTGAAATTCCAGAAAGTTATGGTGTTCAACAACACTGACAATTATAACCCATAACATAGGCCTGCCCTGTACAAAACAAAGAACCATGTACAAAATGGAATTAAACATTATCTACGGTAGAAAGAGACAGCATCAATAAAAGTTGGGGGGGGGGGGGCGGTTCTGGGACTTATCTACTGGAATAACTAACAAAGGAAAAAAAAAATCACACCGCTGTGAACATTCCAGAAGAATAAGTGCCGAGGTGAAGTTACTTTCTTTTTAAAAAAAGAGAAAACTGGAATAGTGGATATAATTGTCCAAAATTGAGCACAGCAAATTCCAACTCCAAAAGAAGTTATGCAGCGTGTAAACTTAAAACAAAAAGAGAAAAAAATCCACAATTCAGTTGAGGGGGTGCATCAAAATTTCAGCTGCCAGGTCAGGCCAGGGACCATATTATGACAGCTCTGAGTGAAGTCTCTGAGAGACAGAGAGAGCAGCAACAGTAACCTCACTCTGCTCTTGATCACAATGTCACTGGCAAGAAGAACAAGCACAACAAGAGGCAGAGACACACACATGGCTGTTAAGTCCTCAGTTCACACACACACTATATATATATATTTCACCCAAAAAAAATGAATAAAAAGGGATGTTTCCAGAAAAGGAAACCACAAAAATAAATAATAAAAAAGGGATGTTTCCAGAATGCCTCGAGGAAGCAAAAGAAGAACATAATGCTGCTCCCCCCAAACAAGAACATAATGCTGCTCCCCCCAAACAAGAACATAATGCTGCTGCCCCACATGTCCCTCACCCTCCCCACCCCCCTCCCTCTCTATTACGGGAGTCCCAGGCTTGTGTGTGGCCTAGTCCAGAGGAAACACACCCAGAGCCAAAGCCGCCAAACGCTTCTCCGCTCCCCCCCCCCCCCCCCCTGCTCTCTCAAGAGGTCCAGGGGCAGAGTGGTGGCTCCTCCCGAAATAACAATAGTCGGTGGAAGGTTTGCACTTGGTGCTGTGTTTATTTTTTTCTCTCTCTCCCTTACCTGCCGTATATCCCCTCGGTGATCCTGTTCCGTTTTAACGGCCTCCTGATCTTGCTGCAATCAGCATTGCGCCTCTTCATTGTCCTTCGCTGCCTTTCCCCTCCTTCAACACACTTTCCTCTTTATTTTTTTACAAAAAAACAAAAAGAAATAAAAATTTCACATAAAAATTCGGCGGGGGGGGGGGTGGGGGAAAGGAAAAAAAATAATTAATTTGGAACGGTTTTCAGATCCTGAAGAGAATATTTCCCACCTCCCCGGCCCCCCCTCTCCTCTCGCTCGCCATCCGTTTTCTTCTCCCTTTCAAACAAAGAATTAAATCAAATGAAACCAACCCCTTTCGGTCCAAGCCAATATTTTTTTTTCTCTGGGCTGGAGGGGGGGGGGGGAGGGGAGGGGAGGAGAGGGAGGCCGGGGGGCGGGTCCTTGTCTGCCTTGTTCACTGTGATTAACGTGGGCGCTTGGCCAATCGGAGACCGCCGCAGTTGATTGGCAGGCCGCTCCACCAACCGGTACCGCGGTCACCCCTGTCAATCATCAGGGATGACCCAATAGACGGGAGGCAAAGGGCGGGGGGGCACTGGGAGAGACGTCAAGCTGTGTGGGGGGGGGAGAGAGAGGGAGACATTACGCATGCGCCAGGTTGTTGGGCGCACACGCATAAGAGACATTACGCATGCGCCAGGTTGTTGGGGGCGCACATACACAGAGAAGGGGATATGACGCATGCGTCATGTTGTTGGGCGCACAGGCTTAGGAGACATTCCGCATGCGCCAGGTTCTTGGGTGCACAGGCATGAGACATTACGCATGCGCTCGGTTGTTGGGAGCGCAAACACACACGGAAAGACTTCACGCATGCGCGCTTAGCGTCACACACAAGCTTGGTTGGCGCGGACGCCCAGTGGTTGGCGCTGTCCGTCAGCGGTGCCCAACCAATGGGCGGGAGCACGTCACAGTGGCAGGCAGGTTCGGTTGCGGTGTCGCTGGGAGGTGCATTGCCTGGGGGAGTGTGCGCAGGCTTCCACGTATGCAGATTGTGCCTCAAGTTACAGGCCGGGGGTTGGTGGGGCTAAAACTCAGTGTATGCAGCAAAATCAAATTAAATTAGTTCCCTGAATAGGAATGAATATTCATGCAATAATTAATTACATTTAATTTATAAATAATTTCATTATGCTCAACTATATCACGATGTGGAGATGCCGGCGTTGGACTGGGGTAAACACAGTAAGAAGTTTAACAACACCAGGTTAAAGTCCAACAGGTTTATTTGGTAGCAAAAGCCACACTTTTGGTAGCAAACGCTTCTCCGCTCCCCCCCCCCCCCCCCCCCGCTCTCTCAAGAGGTCCAGGGGCAGAGTGGTGGCTCCTCCCGAAATAACAATAGTCGGTGGAAGGTTTGCACTTGGTGCTGTGTTTATTTTTTTCTCTCTCTCCCTTACCTGCCGTATATCCCCTCGGTGATCCTGTTCCGTTTTAACAGCCTCCTGATCTTGCTGCAATCAGCATTGCGCCTCTTCATTGTCCTTCGCTGCCTTTCCCCTCCTTCAACACACTTTCCTCTTTATTTTTTTACAAAAAAACAAAAAGAAATAAAAATTTCACATAAAAATTCGGCGGGGGGTGGGGGAAAGGAAAAAAAATAATTAATTTGGAACGGTTTTCAGATCCTGAAGAGAATATTTCCCACCTCCCCGGCCCCCCCTCTCCTCTCGCTCGCCATCCGTTTTCTTCTCCCTTTCAAACAAAGAATTAAATCAAATGAAACCAACCCCTTTCGGCTTTTGCTTTGGCTTTTGCTACCAAATAAACCTGTTGGACTTTAACCTGGTGTTGTTAAACTTCTTACAACTATATCACACCAGAACCTGATCCAGGAGGTGGCATGGGTTGCTTGAACCTTTTTGTCAAAAGCAGCCTGGCAAACTATTTTTCTGCACCAACTACTTGGATATTATGGGTGGCACGGTGGCACAGTGGTTAGCACTGTTGCCTCACAGCACCAGGAACCCAGGTTCAATTCTTGGATCACTGCTTTTGCAGAGTCTGCATGTTCTGCCCGTGTCTATGTGGGTTTCCTCCGGGTGCTCCGGTTTCCTCCCACAGTCCGAAAAGATGTACTGGTTAGATGCATTGGCCATGCTAAATTCCCATTCAGTGTACGCGAGCAGGTGCCAGAGTGTGGCAACTAGGGGATTTTCACAGTAACTTCACTGCAGCGTTAATGTAAGCCTATTTGTGACACTAATAAGATTTTTAAAAAACTTAAATATTGGTTCACAAGTGAAATTAAAGCATAAATTAAAGGATAGTTTTATTTTAACAGTGGTGACATCTGACACAAGCTGTAGCTCTTCCAACTAACCCTTATTCTGCATTTGACACCCACATTTCTAAATCATTGCCTACACTTTTTAATGGGTAGTTTCAGGTGTGGACTGCAGTCTTCTGCATCTGCTACTTGAGCTGATGCCATGTTTTTTTTGTTTTGTAGCAGGTGTTGCTGACTTTCCTGGGGATGGGCAGACCACCAAAACTGTATTTAGACTTGTTTTGTGTGTGTGCTGCTTCAGGATTGTTTTGTGCATTCTGAATTGTGATTATTGAAAAAAAACAGAGGACACAGATTTGTCACTGGCGCCATGTGATTATTTTGGCTGCGTCTAATATGCATATCTATGCCAGGAAGTTTGGGGTTCCCTAAGGAGCCATTATATGGTTTCCCATGAGTATATTTTAATTGCTTTTCTCTCCATTGAGTCAATCTGTCTGTTATTCATGCAATGTGTGTCTGTTTCTCTTTTTTCACTGCATCAGCTGTAATTTGTTTAACGCTGTTCTATGTATTTTCTGCCCTAATCTGTTATTCTCTCTCACTGTCTTTTTGGAATCAGAAGTAGCTGAGGAAGTGAATACAGAGCAGCCAGAGTGAGCACCAGGTGATACGGAGTAGTGGAATCATCAGCACGAACATACATTTGGTCTACTGTGTTTGCACATGTTTTTCACATTCATCGCACAGTCTTCTGTTGGGATAAATGTTGGCCCGGCCTTGATTACAAGAGGTGTGGATAACTGTGGTGGTCAAAAATTTAATTGGAAAAATGTAAGGGGAATTAATGAAGAAATTGGAAAGAGTTAATGACAGAATTTTGTATTTATTAATCATGTAATACACTGGTTAAGAAAATGTTATACTGGCTAAAAGAAGACAACATTTATTTTCAAATGATCTGATTGGTGCAAGGTACCATCTAGTTAGTGAACGAATATCAGAAAAAGGCTCAGGGTATGCTTAACAGAGACTACTGGAAACAAGGCATCCAGGAACTTTCAAATGTTCGTTAACTATATGCAACTATTTTCAGGAATAGACAGGCTCCCTTCCAGGGGCACCTCCTTCTGAGTTGTACAGACATGTGATCTGACATCATTGATGATGTATACTGGCTATTAGCATAATAGCTATTAAGCCATTGTACTACATCCAGGGAGGAAATTGCGGGTCCCCTAGCAGGGATATTTGTATCATCGATAGTCACAGGTGAGGTGCCTGAAGATTGGAGGGTGGTAAATGTGTGCCTTTGTTTAAAAAGGGCTGCAGGGAAAAGCTGGGGAACTACAGGCCGGTGAGCCTCACATCTGTGGTGGGTAAGTTGTTGGAAGGTATTTTGAGAGACAGGATCTACAGGCATTTAGAGACTCAAGGACTGATTAGGAACAGTCAGCATGGCTTTGTGAGTGGAAAATCATGTCTCACAAATTTGATTGAGTTTTTTGAAGGGGTAACCAAGAAGGTAGATGAGAGCAGTCCAGTTGATGTTGTCTACATGGACTTTAGCAAGGCCTTTGACAAGGTACCGCATGGTAGGTTGTTGCATAAGTTTAAATCTCACGGGATCCAGGGTGAGGTAGCTAAATGGATACAAAATTGGCTTGATGACAGAAGCTAGTGGGTGGTTGTAGAGGGTTATTTTTCAAACTGGAGGCCTGTGGCCAGCGGGCTGACGAATGGCAGATGGAGTTTAATTTAGATAATTGCGAGGTGATGCATTTTGGTAGGTTGAACCAGGGCAGGACTTACTCAGTTAATGGTAGGGTGTTGGGGAGTTACAGAACAAAGAGATCTAGGGGTACAGGTTCATAGCTCCTTGAAAGTGGAGTCACAGGTGGACAGAGTGGTGAAGAAGGCATTCAGCATGCTTGTTTTCATTGGTCAGGACATTGAATACAGAAGTTGGGATGTCTTGTTGAAGTTGTACAAGACATTGGTAAGGCCACACATGGAATACTGTGTACAGTTCTGATCACCCTATTTTGGAAAGGATATTATTAAACTAGAAAAAGTACAGAAAAGATTTACTTGGATGCTACCGGGACTTGATGGTTTGAGTTATAAGGAGAGGCTGGATAGACTGGGACTTTTTTCTCTGGAGCGTAGGAGGTTGAGGGGTGATCTTATAGAGATCTATAAAATAATGAGGGGCATAGATCAGATAGATAGTCAATATCTTTTCCCAAAAGTAGGGAAGTCTAAAATTAGAGGACATAGGTTTAAGGTGAGAAGGGAGAGATACAAAAGTGTCCAGAGGGGCAATTTGTTTCACACAGAGGGTGGTGAGTGTCTGGAAAAAGCTGCCAGAAGTAGTAGTAGAGGCGGGTACAATTTAGTCTTTTAAAAAACATTTAGATAGTTACATGGGTACAATGGGTATAGAGGGATATGGGCCAAATGTGGGCAATTGGGACCAGCTTAGGGGTTTAAAAAAAAGGATGGCATGGACAAGTTGGGCCGAAGGGCCTGTTTCCATGCTGTAAACCTCTATGACTCTATCTCTCCCAAGTCTTTCATTCTTTCATTTCTTTCATTCTACTCGTTAACATTAACCATTTACACATCCTACTACCCCCTTCCCCCCACAGTCTCATGTGCGAATGGCGTAAATTTCCAACAGTATTCTTGACTCTTAGTGGATGTGTAGGATGTATATTCTCCATATTCTTCCTGGAATACACTTGAATCATAGAAACATTTGGCCCTGCTCCACCATTCATTTTGATCATGGCTGATCATCAAATTCAGTATCCTGATCCTGCTTTCTCCTCCAGTAGACCCGATATATCTTCCTTGAGTACAGTGTATGACCGTTTGTCTATTCCCTGTTTCTTCTTTTTTGTACCCTCTCTAAAGGTTATGCTGCTGGTTGCACTTTCTTGAGTGTAGGAGACCTGGTCAGCTTCTGTTCAGGTTTGCATGGCTGTAGTGTGTCTGCAATCTTCTGGTCCAGATGTTTCGTTGCTGTTGCTTAGGGGAGTTCGATGATTCCTGTGCCCTGAATGAAGTGTTGTGCACTCCCAATTCATTCAAGAATGAATCCGATGGACAAACAGAAGAATGAAGATTATCCTCAAGTGGAGTTACTGATACTTGAGTCAATACTGTGAGGGTTTGACTTTCTGCTTGTGATTGCTCAGCATGTGCACAGACTGCTTTAACGTCAGCGTGAGCTTACTGTTCGCTGGGCAATGGCATTTTGAGAGCTTCAGCAATGACAGCAACTGGAATAGAGTTGAATGTCGCCTCAGGTTTTGTGACTATATTGTGTTTAAATCAGTCAGGTTGTTGTTATGCTGTCTGAACTAGATTCAGAGAAGTTACACTTCCCCGCACCTCTGAGGTGTGTGAGAGACCAGTGCCTAGTACATCAACAGTGTCTGTCACCCCTTCATCAGTCCTGATGTCAGTGTTTGGCGAGTAAGCACTTTGTTCTGCACTTGTCTCACTGGCCATTGTCAGAGCTTCTGTTCCTGGTTTCTCTTGATTAAAGTCAGTACCCGCATCAGGTTTTACTATGTCATCAGTGTCTTTATCGGATTAGTCAGGTGAATTGGCATCCTGGTCACAGTCGTATGTGATATCTTGGGTATGATCCTCATCGCTCTCTCCTCAAAAATTGTGTAAGATTCAGAATTTCCTCCTCTGGCTGGTTCAAGCCTTTTTGAGTTGCCTTGGATTTCCATTGCATCTGGTACATAAAGAAGCTTTCTTTTTATTCATTTGTGAGATATGGGCATCGCTGGCTGGCCAGCATTTATTGCCGATCCCTACTTGTCCGAGGGCAGTTGAGCCTCAACCACATTGCTGTGGCTTTGGAGTCACATGTCGGCAAGACCAGGTAAAGACAGCAGATTTCCTTCTCAAAAGAACACTAGTGAACCAGGTGGATTTTTCCAACTATTGACGATGGTTTCCTGGTCATCAGTAGATTCTGATTCCAGATAATTTGGAATGCACATCTATACAGTCTATTATGAAAGTCAAACCTAACGTTGAAGGTGGAGGTTTTGAATTTCAACTCCTGATGGGCCTCAGAGCTATTGCACATGCTCATATTAACATTTTCGCCCAGCACAGCAGTGCAAGAAGAAAAAAAATCAGCATGAAAACTCAGGCCAGGTAACTGGGAGTGGAGCACCATTGAGATAAAGAGTCCCAGGCAGCAGACAGGGAGAGGTCCCAGAAGAAGACTCCTCGAGTGGGGGGACAGGGACAGGAAGAGATCCCAGTTCAGTTAAAAAGTAAGGAGCAAAGAAAAAGACCCCAAATAGGGAAAGGGCTGTCGGCAGCAGACTTTAAACGAAGGGAGTTCCAGGGAAGCCCTGGGAATTGAAGAGAGCTCAGGAGAAGCCCCGAAGATTCAAGATTATATCTGAAGATTGGTGACTCAGGCCATGAGGGCTGATGTACCCCTACGAAACAGTAGTGTTCAGCTCGGCACATCCGGAGAGCTTAAGTTGTGCTTGTGCATTGGTGTTTGAGTGTATACTCAAGAATCCAGGTGAACAGAAACTCAGAAGATGAGATTGAAATTCTGCGAGGTGGGCCATTGTTGATGCCATCCAATTTGGAGTGACCTTTGAAAAGAATTCCAAAGTTAGATCTCCAAAGGTTTAGAATGGAATCCTACATGAGAGAGAGAGAGAGACATTGTTTTAGTGAGATTGATGACTCACAGTGTTTACTGATGTCTGGTGAGTTGTTGAGCAATCCATGGACTCTGTCTTTGTCACATCTGCCATTTACTGTCTAGTATGGTGTGTTTGGCCACTTTTGGCTTGTTAATTCGCATGTAACTCATACTGACCCTAAATGTTACTAGATGGATATTGTAAATTGTTTATCTTTTTGACCTTGTAGAGTAAAGTTTATTTTTGTTTGTACAAAACCCGTGGAATCTTGTGGCTTTATTCACTGAGCAAGTGTCTTAAATCTCAAACTTTGTCACACTTAAAATGAAATGTTATTGGTCCCTAACTAGATCTTACCAACAGTTTGGGGGTCTGGCCAAGAACCATAGTTATGAATAACACTGAGAGTGTTGGAAAGCTCGCTTCCATTACATCAAAGTGTAGCAGGCATCTGCTCTTGCCCCTGCTTCTTGCTTTCAAAGCACAATCTCTGTCTCACTAATTGAACTGTCTTGGATAAAGTTAGCTCTTCTTTGGACTGCAGGAAGTCAGATAAACCATAATCAAGGATGATGTTCCTCCAAGGATTAAAATATGAATCAAAGACCTTAATAACCTCTTCATAGTTTGCTGTGCTCTCATTAATACCCTGTCTTTCTAGAATGTCATCTGCACTGCTACCAATGATATAAAGAAGTGTAGTAACCTGCTCTTTATCAGGGTTCTGTGCTAACCTGAAACGGTCCTATACCTGTTTATTCTGGGACATCAGCTTTTCCAGTGAGCTGCTTGGCCAGGGCCTTCCACCTGGTCAAAATTTGAGTAGAGGTCGGGATTTTTCCATGGTCATCTGTTACTTTAATCGATTGATTAGGATTCCGTTGATACTTTCCATTTTAATTCCTTGCTGCAGTCATTCCCTCACTTTTACATGCTCGATGACTTTTCCTTTCCAGACACCGGTAATTTCGTCAGGGATCCTTGTGATTCGGCTACTTTACCTCTGCCGCCATGAAGTAATATCAGAAACAGGCCCAGCGTGTGTTTAACAGAGGAGAGGGTACAGGAGACAAGGCATCCAGGAACTTGCAGATGTTTATTAACTCTATACAGGAACAGATAAACACAAGGTTCTTTTCAGAGGCATCTCTTTCTGAGTTCTAGAGACAAATTAGTAACATTACTGATGATGCATACAAGCTATTAACCCTTCATACTACAGTTAGCATGAACTAATATTAGGACCTGACTGATACACATAGAGCAGCAATGTAAGAACTTCATTACGTTAGTACAATTCAACCGAAAATGAGCTCCAGGTCAATATCAACTCCTTCTCTGAAGCATATGAGAAAATGGGCCTTTCACTAAACACCAGAGTAACTAAAGTCCTCCTCTAACCAACTCCTACCTTCTTACTTCAATGAGGATCAATGGCGAGTTCCTGGAAATTGTGGAGCACTTTCCATATCTTAGGACCTCTTCTAGAAGAAGGCAGACATAGACGACGAAATCTATCATCACCTCTGATGTGCCAGCTCAGCCTTTGGCTGACTGAGGTAAAGAGGATTTGAGTACGAGGATTTCTGAGGCCTTGGATTACTGTGTAGCAGTGATTCTCATGCTCCTCTATATGTCAGAAACTTGGACAATCTACAGCAGGCACTTCAAAGCACTGGAGAAGGACAATCAGCAATGCCTCTGCAAGAACCTCCAGATCCAGTGGCGAGAAAGTCAATCCAACAGCATTATTCGCTCCCAAACGAGCATTGAGGTATTAATCATTCAAAACCAGCTCCGCTGGGTGGGACATGTCACTTGTAAGCTTGATACCAGACTCCCGAAGTAACTGTTCTACACACAACTTTGCTGCGGCCAAAACCTTCCAGGAGGACAGCGGAAAAGTTTTAGTGATGTCTTCAAAGCGTCCCTGAAGAGATTAAGCATCCTCCCTGACTCATGGGAGTCCCTGGCTTGTGCCCGACCAAAATGGAGAAGGTTTATTCGGGAAGGCACTGAACACATTGAGAGACTTCGCTGGGAGCTCGCAGAGGTGAAGTTGAGGCATCCGGGAGAGAGTAAAAACCTCCAAACATCGGCTGTCAAGCATCACCTGCCCCACCTGTGGCGAGAGTCTGCAGATCACGAGTTGGACTTATCACCCAACTCAGAACCCATCGAAGCAGAGTGGAAGTGAGTCATCCTCCATCCTGAGGGACTGCCTAAGAGGGATTGCCTAAAACATTACAACAGGTGCACAGACACAATATAAATACTGACAAACAGCATTACTTAATTTGTTGGTGCATATGGTATCAAACAGAATAAATCTAAAACAATTTTTTAAAATGTCAGGGAACCTAAATAAGTTCTTAACTCCCAGCAAGTTGACATAATTTTCACCTTTAGCTCTTAGCTGAATCTTCACTCATAAAATTCCCCTCTGTTTGCAAAGTTTATAATTTGATTTGATTTATTATTGTCACATGTATTAGTCTACAGTGAAAAGTATTGCTTCTTGCATGCTGTACAGACAAAGCATACCATTCATAGAGAAGGAAAGGAGAGAATGCAGAATGTTCCCTGCCATAATGAGACTGGGACTATTTTATCAGTCACTAGCGCACATGGAGTTGGTTTTTCAGTGGGTGCTTTAAGTGACAGCAAATAAGATAAGAAGAGTTGATTGACTTTTGGGCCCATGTCTTCTTGACATAGGCTGAGGATTTGTAGAGTTTTCTCCGAGATGCAAAATCAGGCCTAAAAGCGATGTCCCAAGTTCTTGGTTGTTTGGAAAATGGCTGGCAACAGCCTCGCAAAAAAGTCCCTTCTGTTGCGCTACGGAACTAAGGTCAGGGATATACTAGAGTCCTCATTGCTGCTGACTGGGGGAAATGGTGGTCTAGTGGTAACGTTACTGGAATAGTAATCCAGAGACCCAGGCTATTATTCTAGGGACATGGGTTCAAATCCCACCAGGGCAGCTGGTAGAATTTAAGTTCAATTAAAGAAATTTGGAATTAATAGTGACCATGGAGCCATTGAAAATTGTTGTTAAAAACCCATTCGGGAAGGAAATCTGCCATCTTTTCCTCGTCTGGCTGGTCTGGCCTATACGTGACTCAAGACCCACAGCAATGTGACTGACTTCTAAATGCTTCCTAAAATGGTCTAGCAGGACAGTTGGAGATGGGCAAAAAATACTGGCCTCACCAGCAATGCCCGCATCCCGTGAAATCATAAAAAAAGCCACAAAACTTCAAGTATGGCAGGTGTTGTCAGTCTTGAAGGTTTACAACAGCAGCCAAAATTAGTACTCCACATCCAGGTATTTAGCTTTGCCATGGAGCAGGCCTGTTCCAAGCAGGGACTGGGCCATGGAAATGTCTTGGCCAACCAATTCAGATAGAGAATTTTGGACAGCTGCAGTGCAGGAGTGTGCTGGGAAAGTGTGCTAGGTGCAGGAAGATTCGTTCCAGCATTTATTTCTGAGGTGAAATAAAACAAGCAGGTACTTCATCATTTATAAATACATATTTTATAAAATAACATTAAATAAATCATATTATATGGAGATTTCGTTTCTTAAACATGATTTTCTTTAAAATTTTTATTCCATCCAAAAAACCAAAATCAAATTGAATCCAATTCATGGTCACCACATGAGGGACAAACAAGATCCAAGCTGACAAGGCAAGACATTGCATCCCATCTTGGACTCGATCAAACAAGATCCAAGCTGACAGGATGAGGCATTGCACCCCCTCCCGGGCTTGATCTAATGCTTCATTTTAGCCATAAGGCCGAGGTGGCTTTGAAAAGTTGCATCAGGCGGCGCCTCGGTTAAACCTCATCGGCTACTCTGATTCTTCACTCTACCCTAGCCTGGGGATCAACCTGCCTGATCATTGACTCTCCCCTGCCACCTGCTTGATCATGGTTTCACCCCTGCCAGCTAAGTTTCTTTAACATGAAAAATTACTGATGCATCCTATATAACAATGTAATGTAATCTTAAATTACGCCAGGTAAACTGTAATTAATGGACACATATTTACCATATTGAATTTAAACAAGTGTATATCTCTATTAAATTATTGGGCGGAGGAATTTAATATGATTGGATTAAAATAATATTTGCACTGCATAATTTCAAGGTTATCAATTACAGTTTAACTCATGCTTCCAAAAAAACTATAAATTACTGCTCATTCCTGTCACATGCTGCCAGGCAATTCCTGATCCAATGTTACTTCTTCTTGGAGAAAACTGTAACTGAGCTTAGTGCTGAATTTATACAAAGAACTTGGGAAATATATTTAACAAAATAGCCCAGTACCTTATCAGTCTATATCAGTGGAGGGCAGCCCATGACCCATCAGCGTTCTGAGTGTGGCTCATAAGACATTCTGTTGACCATTGCCCACGCACAGGGTTACCAGATTTCACTGTTTTCCACCCATGTTGCCTTTTTCTTACCGGTATCACTAAAGTGAGGGGCGTATGAAGTGAAATGTGTGCTGGATGCACTCATTCACTGTGAGAGCCATGCACTTCCTCTGCGTCCAATCAAGACACTTCCATGGTTCAATGGGCATGCCCTGCAAATTCTTGGTACGCAAGCGCAGTTAGCAAAATTACCCTGACCCGTCTTGGTTACGACACTGGTGCAACATAGAGGTTGTGCTTTTCAATGTTACTTTTGCTGGTAATTTAATTTGCCCTGATTATATAATGGATTGCTTTGTGTTGAAGTGGTGTGGTAAAGGAGAATCGAGTGCAACATTTTAAACGTTCAGAGGAAGAAGAAGTAGCCAAAAAGAAGAATATTGGTCACAGTCGATGACATTTCTATCAATATATGAACCATTAAGCATTTTCTATAGCTCCTTATGAAATATTCAGCATGTATTCAATGTTATTCATGGGGTCATAGTTAGTGCACATGGCCGATTTCAATCTTGTGACCCACTGAGATGAAGAAGGGCCATTCATGTGGCCCGCTTACTAGCCTAGGTGGCCTAGCACTGGTCTACATTACAGTGTTACGACTGCTAGGCATTATAGGGCAGTCATATTTTAAACTGTCTTCTTTAATTCAAGGTAAAATTAGTACTTGGGAGAGGGAGTTGGGATCTCATATGGGATCCGCCCAGAGACAATGCATATGACCTGCTTATTATGAGACAGAAACTCCAATTGAAAATCATTCAAAATAAGGTGCAAACTTTAACACCTGGACAAAGGCAAAAACATCTGGCCTTACAGACCCTTAAGAGGCAGTCAGACTCAAGATTTTGGGGGAGAAAACCAAAAACAGGTACTGGTATCCCAGGCAGAAGAAAAGGTCCACTTTTGAATTAACCACCAAGCAGAGAGCTGGTGAAGATGGAAGCCCTGATCAAGGAAACGGGAATTGTGGAGCATTAAAAACCTGGGAATCACCAGAGGATACCTTGCTACTTGGAAGTCCATTCAATTATACTCAGAAGATTGAGTGAAGGGAACCTTGGTTAAAAATACACTGGAAGATTCACCCTGATGGAGCATGGAGAAGAGGTCCTACTAAAGCCAGAGATCGAGATGTTGAAAGACAAAGATTTTACAATCCCTGCTGGCTAGGTATTTGTTGTGGTGGTTGGGGGGCTTGGTGGGCATGTAAAATATGTTGGGTGGCGAGCCCAGTACCTCCCACCCATCCCTGAGCTGACTCCCATAAAATGCTGGATAGGCGGGTACTGGCTCCCTGCCTAACATATTTAAGTGAACAATTAAAGGTTAATTAGGCTTGTCAGCAACTTTATTGACTGGGATAATATGCTGCCAATGCCATAATGCAGTTGGCATGGGCAGGCAGGCATTGTGGGGAGGCTGTTGTTCTGTGGCCTCGATGTAAAACCAGGGGAAGAAATGGGAGGCACCTAATTCAGTGGGAGGTGAGGGGGAGGGGGGGTCTCTGTTTGCACACCTCTTCTTCCTTCCTCGCCGCCTGCCCTCCAAAACCCTACATTTCTGCAGAGAAAGCAGTGTAATGTATAAATCTGGCTTGGGACTTTCAGTTGTTTTAAGACGTAAGTAAGGAATACCTTTTCTGTGGTTTAATGTACTAATTACCTACAAAGTAATGTTTAGTCATCAATGATTTTAGTTTTTTTGTTACAGTAAAAGACTTAAAACATGAAACCTTGGGTGAGTTTGTGTTGGAGATATTCGTACCTTCTAAAGCTATCGGTATCATCAGAGATTGTAACAATACACACTAACTAAAAGATAATACATTTTCCAAGTTTATGATATTACCAGAATTGCTCAGATAGATAACAACACATTAATTATATGTTCGTAATTTGATCTGCTATGGTTTTCACAAAGGTCGAATAGGTTGGTCAGTGGTGGGTTAACATGACCAAGAAGCAGAAGGATGTTCAGAAGAGGGGCAGGGGAAAAGAGAGCAGAGGACCAGGAGCTTGCTGAGGATACAGTTGGGAGAGAAGCAAAGGATAGGCAGGGTTTAAGGTGGTATGGAGAAGAGGGATTAGAGCACTGTGCGAAAGAACAGAGGAAAGGATTGGGTTGGAGGATAGGAGTCAACAGAGGCCAATGGAGAATGCACAGCAGTGAATCTGGGCTTGTGTTCTCACATTTGGAGGGATGGGGTGGTAGTGCAGGGGGTGAAATGGACATTGAATGGGAGCGGGACTAGTTGTTGCTATCTCTGCTCATTTGTAGGAGGTTATGATGGAGATGTATCTGGAGGCTTCCATTAAGTAAGTGTTGTTTGCTGCTATCCACTTCTTGGGGAGTAACGTTTGTGTTAGAGGGATGATGCTTAACTCTATCTCTGCTTGGGGAAGGGAGGAGGAGACAATAATTGCTTCTGTAAAGCATAAGGGTTGATTCAGCAATGTGGTTACAGTTTGATACAGAGAATGGTATCCAATCTATTCTCAGGAGTTAGGAGTCTGTTCAGTGGAGAGGTGGGAGGATGAAACAACTAATCTTGATAAGATATGTAAGCCTAGGGCTACCAAACTCAATTTCTGGTCATTGGGGCTCAGGTGGAAAAATACCTGATTTCTGCTCATTGGAGGGAAGGGGTTTGTTTTATCTACCTTTTGGTGCATGGTGCTCTGGAGAGCAGTATCTAATCTCTGCTCTAGAAGTGGCTTTGGGGTTGGATTTGTAGCTTGCCATGCTTTGCGTTTTCAAGATGTCTGTTTTTTTTGACCTGAAGGTCTGATAGCCAAGGATTATCCAATGCTGCTTGGGGAGTACAGGATTATCCATTACTTGCACCATTGCAGATTGGCCTATCTTTGTTCAATAGCGCTTTATGATCAAGACATCAGCAAAATTGTGTGAAGAGATGGAAATTTAAGCAGGGGTGAGGGGTATTTGTATTAATTAATTTTCATTTTACTACAGACTCTCTGAGCCCGTTTTAAACAATGTACCACTATCTATGTGGCTGCAAGCTTCCTGACAAGATTTTGGACTTGTTCAGTTAATTGTTTACCTAAGCATTTGTATTCAATAAACATTCGCTTGACCTTTCATGGGCAGTATCAGAATTTCTGAACCTGCTATATTTAATAGATTCCACTCATTTGCACTTATCCAAGGCCAAGTTCTGTTATTTTGTGTTTGTACTGGGTCTACTGAGGGTTTAGTAGTAATATAATGTGCGGCCCCATTAAACTGCACCATTCAGTCATGCAACGTTCCGTTCATAGAACCACCTGTAAGCGTGGTATCTTTTGAATCTTGAGACCTTGCCATGTTTTAATATATAATGACTTGTTGTTTGTGTTGTTATTTGTACTGTTTGGTGGCGTAATCATTAGGATGAATTATCACTTAAAATTCTAGAATGAATTTTGAGCTTGAAGCCAACATTATTAAAATGGAAGGAAAATATTGTCTGATCAATATTCCTTCAAATGCAGAAGCTTTTCACTACTCACTGATTATGTGTAGAAATATCAGAGGAAATAAAAATTATGGGCCTAACTTTCTGGCCCTTCCCATTGGTGGGATCTTCCAGTCCTGTTTCTTGGTGGCAGAAGGCGCGAGGTTTCCTGGTTTCCTGGTGACAGAGGGTGCGAGTCACAGAAATGCCATTGACTTTGGCAGGACTGGAATATGATGTCATGCGGGGTTGGGGGGTGCGGGGAGTGGTGGGGGGGAAGCTATATATGTTTTTCCTGGTACAGCACCACTATGAGGAAAATACCTCATCAGGCAATTTGTTCTGAATTTTCTTGACAACTTTACACATGGGTTGAACTCACATGGAAGCTTCTGGAACTGTCAATTTTGTTTAAAATGGACACTGATGAACTGTTAAGATGGCTGACAAAAGGTCAGGTGACCTTTGCTTCTTTAATACAGACTGTAAAGCTTCTGGAAAGTTCCAAATTGACGAACCATGGGTGCGGGGGCCTCCCTCGGAATGATTATACCAAAGCAAATGTTATCTGTAGAGTTACACTTGCCATTGTTTGAAACTTACTCAAAACACAGAGTCAATGAACTCCTAGACTCAGTCTCCAGGTTTGCAATTCTATAAAGAAAAACTGATGAGACCAGTTACTGATGAGACTTATCTAGATAGCCATATGAACGGAGTGGGAATGGAGGGATACAAAAGAATGATCTAGTTTGGACCAGGGTGCGGCACGGGCTTGGAGGGCCGAAGGGCCTGTTCCTGTGCTGTATTGTTCTTTGTTCTTATCCACAAGTTAAGTGTGAAAGACCACCGTATAGCTCTTATGGTATAGCAATGGCCTTTTAGCTTTAAGCCATCCTGGATGGACAATGACCACCGACAATGTGACGAAGGCTGGCTTCTGATACTGAGATCCTTTATTATCCCAAGATCGAGCAGATAGTGGTACAGACTACAGAAGAACACTAACAAGACAACAGCTGCAGTAAAAGACAGTGATATTTGCTTTTTCAGAACCATCCATCAACAGCCAGTCTGAGAACCAGACACTGAAACCAGCTCCAAGTAATCAAGCAGCCAAGAAACTTAACCTGTTTGAGTTTCAAAGTTCACTTGAGAACCAACTTCCCAGATATTTCACTGCAAGAAACATTGCAGCCTTCTGTGAACTCTTCACTTTACAAGAACCTCACTTAAATTTTATACCGTTAAATCTGTTCAAGAAACCACAGATCCGTCATGTGAGAGACCAGAAATCGTAAGTCAGGGACTAAAGTAATCTGTAAAAGTGCACTACTTTGATATATATCCAATGTTTGCCTGAGTCTGTGCATGAGTGAGACTGAGTACACAACATTGCATTAATTCAGGGTAAATGTGTGAGAATAAATGGCCCTTTATTTTTTAATTCACAAAAGCTTGCTGCTGAATTATTTAATTGGAATACACACAGCAAGGGTAAGAAAGGGAACATTTATTTCAGTACAAAGCCTACTGATTATGGGCAGTAAGAGACAAATACATTCTGTCCATGATATTGGGCTTTAAAAGTATCAATTGAATAAATATAGGGTGGGATTTTCCAGTCTCGCTCACCGCAAGGCTGGAAAATCCCACCTGAGGACCTTTGCATGGGAAAATTCTGCCCATAGTTTCCAAATGAAAATAATTTATAAGCTGCATATCTGTATAGCCTGCATGGATTCATTAGTTTCGTTTCAGTTAAAACACAAAAGTAGATGAGACGCACACATAAATAAAGATGACAATTCGGCGTAGCGGGAGCACAAATAATTTATCCAGTACAAAGGCGGCAAGTCATCTTGCATAAAACAAAGTGTCTTTACCTACTGTTAAGTTAATGGCTTAGCACACTCAGAGACCAAGTGCATGGATCAGAAGCACTGGGAGTTGGATTTGTAACCAGAAGCAGATTACTAGGCCCCAGGTAATGAGTGGCAAAGAGTCAGCAGATAGCAGCTGGAAACTGGGGCTGATCGACACAGAGTTCTATTGTATGTGCAAGTTGTTTGTGGTGGATGATGATGGGCTCAGCATGGGGTAGGCAGCAGATCAGGCAGGACCACCTCACCTAGCAGAAGGTGAAAGCTGATAACGAAAGGACTGGCATTGAAATAGAACTTGCAACACTTCCTCAGGTCCTGTCAGAGTGGTTTACAGTGCATTACATTCGAGGTGTGATGACAGTTGTATGTCAGCGGGAGCTCAGAAAGTTTCTACAAACACCAAATGAACATGTTATCTGGTAGTGATTATGTTGGTGAATGCAGGTAGATTGGGAATTCCTTGCTTCGTTTTTTGTAAAGACCATGGAGTCTTTTAAAGCTTCCTGAAAAGGCAGACATAGCCTCTGTTCAATAATATCTTCTCCCAAAGATGCTAACACCAACAGGGCCACTACTTTGTCCATCTCAATTACAGGGGCAATTTTAACTCTGCCTGCCTGGCAGAAAGCTGGCAGGCAAGGAGTTAAAATCCACCAGGGTCTTGTCCACCAAGGTCCTGCTCTCTTCCTTAGGTTTTGATTTTAACTTGCTTTTCTGAGCAGGCGGGGATAGGCATCCATTGTTAGGGTCCTTCTTGAAATACGCAGACCCAGGCTCTGATGTATGTCAAAGGTGTGGGGAAAAGAGTGTGCCCGCTTAAAGAAAAAGCAAGCTCTAAATAAAGATAAGAAACAAGAACAAATCAAGACTGCATTTAAACAGAAAAAAGGGAGAAATGTTCATGTTGTACAAGAGGATCAAGAAAAACAAAGCGACTCACAGTCTAAGGAAGAATTATCACCTAATGTGCTCGCCATTGTGAATGCTAGACACCAATACTGGGTTACTCCACTGCTGGATGGGCAGCCAGTAAGGATGGAAGTTGACACTGGGGCAGCAATCTCGCTGGTGCCAGAGACTGTTTATAAGGAAAAACTCAAACACATTCCCTTGAAGCCATCAAATAAGTATAGTGTTGACATTGTACTCAGGTGAAATGGTTCCACTAAAGGATTGCATTGAAGTAGCTGTGTGAATTAACAGGCAAATAGCAGATATGTTTCTACATGTAGTAAGGGGCTACTACTCAGCATTGATAGGCCATACATGGCTGGAGACGATTTGACTGAACTGGACCAAGTCAACACAATGACCAATGGAGAATTAGGCCTCAAAAATTTTTTAAAGAAGCACACAATTGCTTTTTAAAAAATTCATTCGTGGGACATAGATGTCGCTGGCTGGCCAGCATTTATTACCCATCCCTCGTTCCTGAGGGCAATTGGGAGTCAACCATATTGCTGTGGCTCTGGAGTCACATGTAGGCCAGACCAAGTAAGGACCACAGATTTCCTTCCCTAAAGGACATTAGTAAACCAGATGGGTTTTCCGACAATCATGGACATCAGTAGATTCTTAATTCCAGGTTTTTTTTATTGAATTTGAATTCCACCATCTGCCATGGCGACATTTGAACGCAGGTCCCAGAACATTAGCAGAGTTTCTGGATTAATAGTCCAGTGATAAGGCCACTAGGCCATCGCCTTCTCTCTTGATGGAGAATTAGGGAGCATGAAAGATATTACAGCTGAACTGAAAATAAAAGATGGAAGCCAAGCAAAATGCTTGAAGGCAAGGTATTTACCAGATGCTTTTAGATCAAAGGTGGAAGTTGACTTGGAACGATAGCGATGAAGGTTGTCAGAGAATACAGCAGGATATTGATAGGCTGGAAAATTTGGCAGAGAAATTGCAGATGGAATTTAATCCGGACAAATGCAAGGTGATGCATTTTGGTAGTTCCAATTCAGGTGGGAGCTATAAAATAAATGGCAGAACCATCAAGAGCATAAACACACAGAGAAATCTGGAAGTACAGGTCCACAGGTCCTTAAAAGTGGCACCAGAGGTGGAAAAGCTGGTGAAGAAAGCATATGGTATGCTTGCCTTCATCAGACGGGGCATCGAGTATAAAAGTAGGCAAATTATGTTACAGTTATATAAGACGTTGGTGAGGCCACAGTTGGAATACTGTGTCCAATTCTGGTCGCCACTATAACAGAAGGACGTGGAGTCTTTGGAGGGAGTACAGAAAAGGTTTACCAGGATGTTGCCTGGTATGGAGGGTATTAGCTATGAGGAGAGATTGAATAAACTGGGATTGTTCTCCCTGGAAAGACAGAGGCTGAGGGGCAACCTGATAGATGTTTATAAAATAATGAGGGGCATAGATAAAGTGAACAGTTGGAAGCTTTTCCCCAGGGCAGAGATGACAATTACAAGAGGGCACAAGTTCAAAGTAAGGGGGGAAAGGTTCAGTGGAGATGAGCGGGGGGAGATTTTTATACAGAGGGTGGTGAGGGAGTTGTCTGGAAAATCTCTTCCTCCAATTGTCCTAGTGCTGAGCCTGTTGCGAGCCTTTGGCATTTCTGAATGGTTCTGGGAGTGGCAATATAAACTCCATGCTTACCCTAACCTCTGGTTCTGTTGCTGCTTCAAATGTTTGGCTTGTAAATTGTGACCTGTACTCACTGCTGTTTGGACTCCAGGTCTATATCTAAACTTGCATAAGTTGCACTCATGATGCTCCATTTTCAGGTGGGTCTATGATCTTTTCTTTATCCTTTTTTGAAGGATTTGTACGTCTCTCAGGTCTGCAATCTTTACTTAGCAGTTTTCCCAGGTCTTTTATACACTGTTTGCTGCCACTATGTTAAGTCTCGGATTCAGGTCTTCATTGGGGCTTCCTTTGGTTTACTTGTTACCCTAAGAATACTACTGTTATTTGTAAAAGCCATTCTTGTTTATTTACAGATCTTTGTAAATCTCAGTACTGTATGGAGGTTGTACTTCTGTTTCCTATCAGATCTCAATTACTTAATCATGTGACGTTACATCATAGTTACATCAGTAACAGGTGATATTGTACAGCAGTGTTTCCCAAATTGGGTTCCACAGAACACTGGTGTTCTGTTGGATACACAAGATCAAAACAGGAAGTGCAGGAAAAGCTTGGCAGCTCCAGCAGCATCTGTGGTGAATCGGACAGTGTTCTGAAAAGATTTTGATTTGATTTGATTTATTATTATCACATGTCTGGGATGCAGTGAAAAGTGTTGTTCCTTGTGCACTATACAGACAAAACATACCGTTCATGGAGTACGTAGGGGAGAAGGACAGGATAGGGGGCAGAATTTTACGAGAATGATTCTTAGTGTCTAGCTAGCATGACAATGGGACGGTTGCAGATCCATTTTGCAGGTTTTCACGCCCAATCTTGTGCACACAGTGCATAGAAAAATGGTCTAGACCGTTACTAGCTGCAGCAGGCAGTGGGCTGGGCTTAATTCACCAGCCAGCCTGCAGAGGGAGCTATTGCTTTTGTGCAGACCTCTGATCCTGCACATGTGCAATAGCAACAGCAGAGGTCTGACAGACAGAGAGAGAGCTGTCAGGCCCCTGCTGCTGCAGGCCGCCTCAACAACCAGCCCCCCCCCCCCCGCCCCCACCCCCACTGCAGTTGCAGTGGCCCACAGCCTATTGCAAGCCCCACACTGCTCAAAATGCAGTCCCTGCTGCCTAGAATGATCACGCTCCCCCCCCTCGCCCCCCTAACGATCGCGATGCAGAGCGGACACCCCCTCCCCATACTGATTGCCTGCAGACCGGCTGCGGCCACCCCCTCTCCTTGCCCCCGATCCAATCACAGGCAGAGTGCATGGTGGCCCCTCTGCCTTCCTGTTTGGGCCGTCCCTTCAGGCTCCGCTCCCATAAGCACTGCCCCTATAAGCCCCGTCACCCATAGGCCGCCCCCATTGGCCCTGCCTCCCTGGCACTGCCCAGTGGCAGTGCCGAGGTGCCCGGCGGGCATTATCGGACAATTCAGGGCCGGGCTCACTAATGCCGTGCAAATCAACATTAAAATATATTTGAATAATTTATTTCTGGTGAGAGGGGCTGACCTCACCAGAAATCCAGCTCTCGTCAGATCGCCAGAGCTGAGAAATTGGGCGTGATCCTGATTTCTCATTTCTCGCGCGATTTTACTGACTCGTTCCGCCCATCGGTGGGTGGAGTGAGTTGGTAAGATCCTAGCCATACTGTTTCAGTTACAGGTTTAAAGTTTAAAGTTTTATTTATTAGTCACAAATAAGGCTTACATTAACACTGCAATGAAGTTACTGCGAAATTCCCCTAGTCGCCACACTCCGGCGCTTGTTCGGGTCAATGCACCCAACCAGCACGTCTTTCAGAATGTGGGAGGAAACCAGAGCACCCGGAGGAAACCCCACGCAGACATGGGGAGAACGTGCAAACTCCACGCAGACAGTGACCCAAACCGGGAATCAAACCTGGGTCCCTGGCGCTGTGAGGCAGCAATGCTAACCACTGTGTCACCGTGCCGCCCCAGGGTGAAGAGAAGAATCCACGTGGCAATCAACTCAAAACATTAACTCTGTCTCTTTCTCCACAGGCGCTGCCGGAACTGCTGAGCTTTTCCTGCACTCTGGGTTTTTATTCTCACAATTTGGTCTGCGGGTTAGGCAATTTTAATAAAAAACTTAAGAGACAACATTAATGACATTGTTAAACAAACAACTAATGATAACCGAGGCTAATGGTTTATAGTTTCCATCAAATACGCACAGTATCTGAACACTCTTTCTAAAAATGCAATTTGGTGCATTCAGTCAAGAAGGCACTCGGAGCAATGCCTCAAGAGATTTACTAATAATGGATAAACTACCAACAATTGATAATATATTGATAACTGATTCACAAATATAGTGGCTCGATGAAAAAGTCCTATGCTAACGCACCGTCTAAGTAACAGTAAAGCAAAAGTATTTATATGTGAATCCTTTTTGTTGACCTTGTATATTAGACAGCTGGTATTGATGTTTGCTGACAAGAAATTTGATGATAACTATAATTAAGCTTTAAGTTATGTCTCATTTCAGTCAGTTATTATTTGGCTGGCTAGCAGATGACACATTCCAGATATTGTCCCAAAGATCATTGATGTAATAAATAATCATTGTCAGTGTGCTACCAAGGTTAATTCATTTACATTTTGCTTTCCTATTTTATAGACTTCCATAGGGTACAGTTGATGAATTATCTCAGAACTTCAGCAATTTAATTGGATTGGTTTCCAGTGTGGTTGCGCAGTGTGGTTACTGAGTCCATTGCTTTTTGTGGTATATGTGGTTTCACCGGGGCTACCCAGCTCCTGATACGTCACAGCCTTGGTACAAACATGGAGAAAAGAGCTCAGTTCTGAAGGTCAAATGAAAGTGACCGTCCTTGACATTAAGCCAGTGTTTAACTGAAAGTGGCATCAAGGAGCCTTAGCAACATTCAATTCAATGGGGATCGGGGGAAAGTCTCCACTGGTTGGAGTACTACCTAGCACAAAGTAGTTGGAGGGCATTGTTGGAGGGAGGCCAGTCATCTCGGCCCCAGGACATGGCTGCAAGAATTCTTTGTGAGACAATCCTCGGTCTAACCATCTTCAGTTACTGCATCCATGACCTTCCCTCCAACATAAGGTCTGATGGAAAGATGATTGTTGATGATTGCTCAATGTTCAGTACCATTTGCAACTGCTCAGATACTAAAACAGCAAATGCCCAGATGCAACAAGACCGGGACCACATTCAGGGTTGGGCTGATAAATGGCAAGTAGCATTCAGGCCAAACAAATGCCAGGCAATGACCATCTCCAACAAGGAGCAATCTAAGCAGCTCTGTTTGACATTCATTGATATTACTGTCACTGAAACTCCATCATCAACATTCTGGAATCACCATTGACTAGAAATTTATCTGGAGCAGTGATATAAATATTGTGGCTGGCTACAAGAGGATGTCAGAGACCGGGAATTCTGTGGACAGTAACTCATCAGGACTCCAAAGCTTGTCCAATGTTCACATGTTACAAATCTGGACTTTGATGGAATACTCTCCACTTGCCTGGATGAGTGCTTTTCCAACAACACACAAGAAGCTTGACACATTCCAAGACAAAGCAGCCTACTGTGAGGGACAGTGGCATAATGGTAATGTCACTGGACTAGTAATCCAGAGAACCCAGGGTTATGCTCTGGTGACCCGGGTTCGAATCCCACCTGGGCAGATGGTAAAATTTGAACTCAGTAAAGATCTGGAACTAAAAGTCTAATGATGACCTTGAAACATAGTCGACTGTGGTAAAAAACCATCACTAATGTCCTTTAGGGGAGGAAATCTGCCTTCATTACTCCAGACCCACAGCAATGTGGTCGACTCTTAAATGCCCTCAGGGATAGCCAAAAAATGCTGGCCCAGCCAGCGACGCCCACATCCCATGAACGAATAAAAAATGCCTGCTAGATCAGCATTCCATTCGCCACCATAAACTTTCACCTCTTCCATCACCAGCAGGCAGTGGCAACAGTGTGCACAAGATACACTGCAGCAACTTGGCTAGATTCCTTTGACAACACATTCCAAACCCGTAACCTCTACCATCTAGAAGGACAAGGGCAGAAGATGCATGGGAGCACCACCACCTGCAAGTTCCCTTCCAAGCCACACATCATCCAGACTTGGAAATATATCACCGTTCCTTCACTATCTCTGATTCAAAATCCTGGAACCTCCTCCATAACAGTACTGTGCGTATTCCTACAACCCAAGGACTGTAGTTGTTCAAGGAAACAGCTCACCACTATATTGTCATGGGTAATTAGGGATAGCCAATAAATGGTGGTCCTGCCAGAATGCTGACCTCCAAGAATGAATAAAAACATGTCAATAATTTAGACTTCAATGTAGGAGGGGGTATGATTAAGAAGTTTTCAGATGAAACAAAAAATTGACATATAGTTAATAGCGAGAAAGAAAGCTGTAGACTTCGGGAAGATATCGATAGACTGCTCAGGTGGACAGAGATGTGGCAAATAGAAGTCAATCCGAGAAATGTAAGGTCATGAATTTTTGGATGATAAAGTAAAAGAATGCACTATACATGATAAGATTCTCAGAAGTGTAGCGGAACAGAGGGACCTTAGTGTCTAAAAATCCCTGCAGGTAGCAGGACAAGTTGATAAAATAGTAAAGAAGGCCTGCAAGATACTTTATTTTCTGGAGCCGAGAATGTAAGAGCAGGAAGGTTATGCTAGAACTAGCTGAAATATTGCATACAGTTCTGGTCAGTGCATTACAGGAAGGATCAGACTAGAGCAGGTACAGAGGAGGTTTACCAAGATGTTGCCAGGAATAGACAATTTTAGCAATGGGCTATGGATATGTTGCGGTTGTTTTCTTTGAGAGAGTGCATTGAGAGATTTCATTGAGATGTATAAAATTAAGAGGGAGCCTAGATAAAGTGAATGAGAAGGTTCTATTTCCATTGGCAAAGAGATCAATAATCAGGGACAACTGATTTAAGGCAATTTGCTAGAAAGATTAGGGTAGAGTTGAGGAATAATTGTTTTAAGAGCAGACGACCAAAAACCTTATCAAAGAGGCATTCTAAAAAAAAGGAAAGTGCAGCAGAGAGATTCAAGGAGAAGATTACTAAGCTTAGGGTCATGGCAACGAAATCAGGGATGCTGGTGATGATTACAGAGATAGGGAAGGGTGAAGTCATGGAAGCATTTGAAAACAAGGATGAGAATTTTTAAATTGAGATACTAGTTCACTGGGGGCCAATGTAGGTCAGCAAGCACAAGGATGGTGTGTGAACGGGACTTGATGCAAGTTAGGACCTGGACAGGAGAGTGTGGGATAACCTAAGTTTACAGAAGGTCGCTTGTTGGGAGCTGGGCAGGAATGCGTTAGAAGAGTTAGGAATGATGAAACATAAGCACGGAAGATGATTTCTGCTGCAGGTGAACTGGGCCAAGAGGGTTTGCCCTTATGGGTTTATAAGTAACTATTGTTACTTGGATTAATGAGAATAGCAGATAAGTATCACAACATCTTCTTTATCAAACTATGAGTAATGTTAGCAACTTAAGGGTGGGGTTTTCTGGCCCTCCCGCCAAAGGTAACCTGCCGTTCCCCTGGCACAGGATGGGCGAGCCACAGAAAATGCCATCGGCAGGGCCAGAAGATCGCCAATAACCAATGGCAATCCTCCTCCGCCTATGGAAAACTCACCATTGGGAAAGGGGGGTGGCAATGGGTGGAAAATCCCGCCCTTAACATACCCCGCCCTTAGCATATATCCCGCCCTTATAACAATAAATCATGATCATTCGGTTCAGTCTGAAACTAATCTATATCATTGTTATCTAATAAAATCATTCTAATGTCAATATTTGTTTACAAATGCATATTAATTTTAAACTATTTCTGCTTTATACAAATCTCTCTGCTATATATTTGCATTGAAAAATAAAGGAAGTTATATATTTCTTGTTTTCACACTTTGGGCGGCATGGTGACACAGTGGTTAGCACTGCTGCCTCACAGTGCCCGGGACCTGGGTTTGATTCCCGGTTTGGGTCACTGTCTAGGGGACTAGGGGATTTTCACAGTAACTTCTTTGCAGTGTTAGTGTAATACTACTTGCGACAATAATAAACTTAAGGTTTATGGTGGCACAGTGGTTGGCACTGCTGCCTCACAATGCCAGGGGCCCGGGTTTGATCCCCAGCTTGGGTCACTGTCTGTGCGGAGTCTGCACGTTCTCCCCCGTGTCTGCGTGGGTTTCCTCCGGGTGCACTGGTTTCTTCCCACAGTCCAAAGATGTGCGGGTTAGGTTGACTGGCCATGCTAAATTGCCCCTCAGTGTCAGGTGTTTCATAGGATAAATAAGTAGGGTTAGGGGGATAGAGCCTGGGTGGGATTTTGGTTGGTGCAGACTCGATGGGCCAAATGGCCTCCTTCTCACTGTAGGGATTCTATGATACATATTATTTTGTTCAGTGTATATCACTGTTTCAGAAGATGGTGACACTTAACAGATCTCTGCACCAACTTTCAAAAATTAGTTGTGGTAAAAAGATGTTCTTGGCTGATTGCAATTCTTCTCCACTGTGCAATCATACTACTTTTGTTTAACAACAGAGACACTGAGAAATGTGTGATATACTCATTGTACACCATGGATGGAATTTTCACAAAATAATTCCAAGTGTCATAACAGCGTGAAAACGGGAGTGTTGTACAACGGGCTTTTGGGTGAGTCGGCATTGCAGTCTTCTAGCAATCTGTTAGTTTTCCTGACAGCTGGGAGATTTGCACCAGCAGTGAGGAGGTGGTTTGGGGGAGTTTGCCTAGGTACGCCAGGGAAGCTGGCTTCAGAGCGCTCGGGCACAGGGTGCCCGATCACATACTGAACCGGGAGACCTCCTCCCAACCTCACCACCTCCCCCCAACCCCCAACCCATTATTGGCGCAGCATTGCTACCCTGTCCCCCCCACACCAATGGAGGTTGCCGGCATCGGGGGCATCAGGACCCTCCTGATGAGTTCCCTAGCGGACCCCGACGTGTCCCTCCCCAAGTCACGACCCCCTCTTCGGCCCACACCTGCACACACCGCCCCCCCTTCACTCCCCCCCTCTGCACTGTGGGCATTGGCCGTCCATGCCCCCTACCATGGGGGCGGGGGGGGTGGCCTTCAATGGCCTCCGATCCCCCCCATGAGACCATGGCGCCTGGTCTCCGCTACTGCAGAGCAGGAGTGATTCTCGCCAGCATGAGGGCGGGAGCATCCAGGAGGGTGGAAGTAGCCGGACTGAACCAGGTAAATATATTTAAATGTTGCCATTTTGATGTTAATAAGTTTTGCGTGGCCATTCTCACCGGTACAAAGGGGCTGAGTAAGAATCGGATTTTTGGTCTCCCACACTATCTTCCAGGCTTGCAATGCTTTTCGACCGGTGCAGTGAGGTTATGTGCATTGAATCATAGAATCCTACAGTGCAAAAGGAGGCCATTCGGCCTATCAAGTCTGCACCGACCACAAACCCACCCAGGCCCTATCCCCATAATCCCATGCACTTACCCTCGCTAGTGCTTTGTGTGTTCCTGATACATACTCCCTGAATATATCATATGTGAACATTACTTATTCTTTCAGCCAGGTTAAAAACAAAAGGATCTTGACAAATATTACCTCATGCAAAATGCTGTTGATCAGGCTGATAGTCAAGCTACTGGGCAAAGGACAGTTACTGCAGAAATTGGGCTATGAAAAGAGATCCATCGTTTAAGATCGAGAGATGTCAAATAAATTTTACAGATGGGCACATCATTGAGAGTTAGATTTAATAAACAGATAGTGTATGACCTGCATAAGGAATTAAAGATGCGGAGTGTCAAACCATCAAGATTTATTCGGTGCAGTACTGATCAGATAGGGATTCTATTAAAGATTTGTAAAAAACAGATCAAAATCCATTGAAAATGAAAGGGGAATGAATCAGAAATAAACTTAAAGTGGAAGAGTTCAATATAACAAAATAAAACTATCTTGTATCGTTTTGGATCAAGGTAGTTTATCAGACACGACAATGCAGCTTCTTACAGTTTGCATAATATCTAATACCTAATGCAAATGTCATTATTTATTGTTGTGGCTATTTGTCCCCTGACGAATGTGTTGAGTTTTTTTAGTGGGAAAAAGAGATTAATTAATAAAGTTAGACCTTCAAGAAAGTCCTGAATCCCTACTGAAGTTAGGGGGAGGCGGTGGCCGAGAGGTATAATCGCTTGACTATTAATCCAGAAACTCAGCTAATGTTCTGGGGACCCGTGTTCGAATCCCACCACAGCAGATGGTGGAATTTGAATTCAATAAAAAATATCTGGAATTAAGAATCTAATAATGACTATTGTCAGAAAAACCCATCTGGTTCACTAATATCTCTTTACGGAAGGAAATCTGCCGTCCTTACCTAGTCTGGTCTACAAATGACTCCAGAGCCACAGCAATGACTCTCAACTGCCCTCCAAGGGCAACTAGGGATGGGCAATAAATGCTGGCCCAGCAAGCGACACCCATGTCCCATAAATGAATATAAAACAAAGTTAGGTACTTAAATTGTATCCTAGGAATAGGCAGACAGCTTACCCCATTTATTGCTCTGTGTCTGTTTGCCCTTCCATGTTATATTTTTACTCTCTGAGTAATATAACATTGGTGGGTTAGCGATTAGGCTATGGTAACTGTCGTATCTGTGGAAGCAATCTCTTAGCAGGACAAAAAAGCTTTGACAAAAATTAGCCGGGATTCTCCCAGAAAAAACAAAGCGCCCAACCAGCAGGAATACAGGAGAAAATCCCACCTATATTTTGGGTATACCTACCTGAATGAATCTCCGACACTCTGTGCTTCACAGAGTGCCTCAGAGAGATTTAAGCCGGAAAGGGGGAGACAGGGCCTCATCCTGTCCGAGAGGCCAGCAGCATAGTGCAGAGCAGGTTATTGTGCAAGCACCAATTTGTCTGCGGGGAGATTGACGCATGTGCACTGACTCTCCCCCAATCACTGGCCTCCTGATCGCTGGCCTCCCCCTTCCGATCACTATCCTTCCTGACCGCCCACCCCCTCCACCCTCCCCCTCCCCTCCGCCCATTAGCTAGCCCACCGGAACCACACCCACCAGGCCAGCCTCAACCCTCCCATGGCCAGCCCCGACATCCCCCCCTCCCCCCACCGATTGGCAGCCCCAATCGCCCCCTCACTCCCTCCCCCACTAATCCCATTGCAGAGCGGCAGCGGATCCCTCCCCACTACTGATCACCCCACAGTAGGCCCTGCCCCCAGTAGGCCCCACCCCGTCTGGCCCCACCCTCTTGGATCTCCCTGATGCCCGGTGGGCAGTGCCAGCCTGGCACCCTGGCACTGCCCAAGGGGGTCAATCACAAAGCAAAATGGCAACTTTCAGTCTAATTTCTTCTGATCAACCTATTGCAAACAGTTTTAGGTAAGATTAACAAGTGAGGACTGCTTTATGTAACACAATGTATTGGTTAAGGACAGTTTGCCTCCTTATTGAGGAATGATTCCATCTATACTGCCTGCTTTTACGTTACCCAAGCAGCAGCGTAATTCCTTTTTGCTCATAATTTAATCACCTCAAAAACATGCCTGATCCCATCCTCAACAGACACCCACATCCACATACCACGGGGAAGTGACACTGAGTAATAATGGCAAGGAGGATATCTGTCCAATGTCACCCCACTCTGCTGGGGGAGGTGGTCAATGGCCTCTGTCCTCACCAGTGGGGTGATCACGCCTGTTCTTCATTGGTGGGGGGCAGTTGTAAACCCCCACTGGTGAGAACCTCTACCGGCGGTGGGGGGGGCAGGGTGGGGGGTGGTGTAGAAAGACTAGCGGGCCCAGAGACTACCATCTCAGGCCCACTAATCGTATGGAAATAGCTATTTCCATCCATATGGTAGTCAGACATGGCGATTTCCGGCATGGGGCTGATTATGGACTAAAGCAGGCCTGGGAGGCTCACGATCATCCGGACACCGGTCACGAGTCCTGCTAAAGGCCCCCCGCCCCGCTGATGTCTCCCGGCCTGCTGCGTTACTCGAGCAGCACAGAGGGCTGGGAGAATCCCGGCCATTTTCCTCCTTCTGAAATATTGCACAAATATCATCTCAAAGATAATATTTATCCTAAAAGCAATAGCCAAAGAATATTAACTCATCTTAAAGTTCGATTGCAACAAGTCAGATCCATTTCAGATACTGATTAGAATAACATGTGCGTTAGAATGTAAGAGAGGATTTGATGTTTAACTGCTATAAACTAAAATGATTTGTTTATCTTAATATGTTAAAGTTTATATGGCTGCCTATTCAGTCAGTACACTAGCTATCACATATCAAATGTCATCATTTGTTTTGATGCAAAACTATTTTACAATGTTGCCTGTTTCTCATCTGCAATCTGAAGCTGCCAAATATTTTCTAATTTCCAAGTACCTTACCAAACGAAAGCTATTGGGCAGGATTCTAGCCTCATAAGCCGATCAGCTGGAATCCCGCTGCCCCCTGAATGGGCCAAAAATCAGGATTTCTGACGGGTTTCAAGACAATTGGGATTCACCCCACCCATTCCACCAGCCCTGATCAGGTTCCCTTTCCCTCCATAGCGGGCAGCGACCCTATAATTATGCAAACCCTCTCACTGTAATACAATTGGCCACTTCAGAATTCTCACAGCTGACGGGCAGGAATGAAGATGTTGATCACAGGGCTGCCTGAAATCACCATAAGAGTTTTAACAACACCAGGTTAAAGTCCAACAGGTTTATTTGGTAGCAAATGCCATTAGCTTTCGGAGCGCTGCTCCTTCGTCAGATGGAGTGGAAATCTGCTCTCAAACAGGGCATACAGAGACACAAACTCAAGTTACAGAATACTGATTAGAATGTGAGTTTCTACAGCCAACCAGGTCTTAAAGATACAGACAATGTGAGTGGAGGGAGCATTAAGCACAGGTTAAAGAGATGTGTATTGTCTCCAGACAGGACAGCCAGTGAGATTCTGCAAGTCCAGGAGGCAAGCTGTGGGGGTTACTGATAGTGTGACATAAACCCAACATCCCGGTTTTGGCCATCCTCATGTGTGCGGAACTTGGCTATCAGTTTCTGCTCAGCGACTCTGCGTTTATGTCACACTACTCAGGTGCCTGCTTTATAAAGGGCTCAGTATACGAGCTCCACCTGGTGAGTTAATTACCACTCCCCAGGGAGCTTGTATTCAATGAATCCGACAGAGACGTTAATCAGTGATACCCCATGTAAGTCCTGGGGGTTATCACAATTTGATAATGTGTTCTAAATTGACAAAAATGGCTCAAAATGTGCCAGGATGGAGAAGCTCCTTCATGGTGAAAATAGCCAAAATGGTAAAAAGTCCTAAGTCCCGTTGCAAAGCAAGGCACTTCCTATTTTTGCTAGGACAGGGCTGGAGATGAGTCAAGGTTTGCACATACTCCATGGCAGCTGGCCACTTAAATCATCAGCTGCCTCCACAGAAGTGGGAGTTTGGTAGAGCAGTGCTGTGATTTGAGCCCGCATTTGCCATGAGTGCAAGCAGCACCTTGGGTGCAAAATCTCATGAGGCTCGGAAAAGAGAATCTGGCCATCTGGTGACATAATGAGGTTCCTGCCCAGGAAGGTTGGTAGGGTGAAGAGCATGAGCTGGCATAGGTTGGCATGAATGAGGCATGGGGAGTTTTCGGGGTTGGGGGGGGGGTGTGAGAGATGATAGCTTGGGGGCTGCTTTTGTTTTAATCATTTTTTTAAATTGAGTTCAGCAAAGAGCTGGGGCACAGAGGCAGACCTTCTGCTCAGCACTCATTCTGAAAGTGGCAAGCCCAACTCCTAAACCAGCCTGCACTCCAGAACAACAATTGGAATTGCAGGCAGACATTTTTGGAGGTCGGGTAAATAGAGCTGGGAATTCTTCCATCTTGGTGCACCTGACCTGGGAGCAAAAACCTGGGTCTGGAGTTTACGGGTTTAAAGAGATTGACATGCAGTGTAATCTACTCTGAAAGGATTGTGCCATTAGTCAAGTTCAGAGTGAATAAAGTCATTTATTTCTGAATTTCTAAATCTAACCCTGACCCTATGTCTAAATTGTTTTTTTCAGACCGGAGGAAAGTTTACAGTGCAGTTTCCAACTCAGAAAATTTCACTCTCTGGGGAAATCATTAAGATTTTGTGTTTTCGAAAGCATGGCTACGGTATGCATTCCTCACAAGCTGCATTGCGGCAACTCCTCAATGCTTGTTCAACAACACTTTCCAAACCCACGACCTCCACCACGAAGAAGGACAAATGCAGCACTTTCCTCTGGGAACACCATCACCTTCAAGTTCTCATCAAAGTCACACACCATCACCAATTGAAGGAACTGAACACTCTTTCTTCATTGGAACTGATTCAAAACCTTCAGACTCCCTACCTAATTGAACTGGAGGAGTACCTTTGCCACACAGGCTTCAAGAAGAAGGCCCACCACCATCTTCTCAAGTGCAACTAGGATTGGACAATAAATGTTGGCCTTGCCAATGGCATTGGCCCCCAGGGAGCCAATGAAAATAAAACACCAGTATCAATTTATTAAATTGGTTAAAATTATTTTCTAAATTCCTACTTTACAGACCTATTTATCTGCCAGAATTTCACTGCCCCACCCGCCACAAGGAATTGGAGCGGACGAGGGGTGAACAATGGGAAGGTCCCTTGACATCCGGCAGGATTTTCTGGTCTCGAGTTGTGCGAGGCTGTAGAATCCCACCTATATTGTTTAAATTAAGTTATTAATCTTTTTAATACTATCTGTGCATCAGAAAATTACTTTATCAGGAGTAGACAGTACCGAGCTGACGGAAAGTATCAAGGCATCAAGTATCAAGTGGATTATTCCAGTAAAGAACCATCATAGACACAATGGTCCTAATAGTTACAGGGAGGTGGGGAGGGTGGAGAGGGGAGGCAGAAGGACCTGTCATTGGTCAGGATGTGAACCATTTTTTTTGATAATGGGCTTGGTCCCTAGCAATCGGTTGGGGGGGGGGGGTGCGGAGAGGGGGGGGGGGGGGAGAGGGGGGGGGGGGAGAGGGGGGGGGGGAAGGGGAGAGGGGGCGGGGTGCGGTCGGCCACCAGGGGGTGAGCAGAGATTGGCCATTGTGGTAAATAAGGGAGAGAGATTCTGACAGCAGATAAAGGACAATGGCTTCCTTGAAATGCTGGGTTGGGGGGAGGGGAAGTGATGCACTCATGTTCCTCCTGACCCACAAAGAGCGCTGGGGAAAAAAAAATCACTTATCTTGTGGTGCCAACAGCTTAAGCCTCCCTTCTACCATTGGGTTTCCTAATCCCTTGAAAAGCCATGTTGCAGCAGTGAATTTTACATTGGGCTTCTAATCGCACTATTGTAGTCTCTCTTGTGATAATCAAATGCCATGATATCGGTTGTCAAAAAGGAGGTGGGCATGTGTGTGGCAAGTTGGCCGTGCGTTTCCCATATTCAAGTCTTTGACTTTCCCAATCCTATCTTGTCTGTCATAGAGGTTTTAACATCGTGGCCAATAGTGCAAATAGGCTTCTTCTGTGTTTTAAACTTTCATTCTTTGACAGAAGTGTTGGCCATGTAACAATAAAAGGAGGCATGAGATACTCAGAGCAGTATGAATGAGTGTGGAAGAATACATGAGTGTTAAAGGGGAGTGAGCAAAAAAGGAAATATTGAATACGGTACACCATATCAGTCATCCTAAGAGTATGGCTGCAATGGAAGTGACCAAACCATCCTCATGTTTTCAGGAGAATTTCTTTGTCTGTTTTGTTCAAAACAGAATTATGTATGTCTGCATTATGACAACAGATCAATAAAAAGAATTTGAAAAAGCTGCTGTTCATAATAGTTTATATTACAGCAAATTAAAATAGTTTGGAGTAAGCTATCTTCAAATTTTAATTTTGATTTGATCCGATCATTAGTTGCTTCTAAGTGAATGGAACTATATTATTACTGCCTGATGTACACTGAGTGGTGAGTGCAGTAAGTTTTCATTAATGTTTGTCGGCCTCCACTATTTGCTTGACTCAAAATCTACTCAGATGAACTGCCTCATAATCTTAACTATTATCTGTGAAATACCTGCACACTTTATTGTTGTCCCACAGTCACCTCATGTAGGCTGCTTTGCTCTTCAGAACTGTTGGAAGCAGACATTTTGGGTAGAACTTGTGTTTCCAGTGACATCAAGAATGGAGAGTTCTACCCACAATGCATTTTGCAATTCATGATGGTGCTGGGATGGAACTTTATGAAAATTGCAGGAGGAAACATTTGGCGTTAAAAGGTCAGCTGCTAGGTTGCCTGCAACCAACAGATTTAACGCACAACAAGGGGCAACGAGAGGTAACTATGAGACATAGGGCTGAATTTTCACTTGGAGTGGTTCCACCACTGTCAGAATGACTCTTGCCCGCTGTGGTGCCATTTTCCTACGTTGGGGATACAGGGTGGACTCAAGGTGGGATCTCCACCACAGAGTGTGCACTGGCCACTGCCAGGGAGAGTTATGTTCTGTCAAGACATCCACTGCAGAGCCTGAAAAGTTGCCACGTTTAGAGGGGCTCAGGAGAAAGCGCAAGAGTCAATGACCTCAAACAAAAGTGTAAGGGGCCTTGAATGAGGAAGAGGATCCCACATCTGGAACTTCTCCTAAAGTTTAGGGAGATGAGCATGTTGACACTGCCCCAGGATTCACTGCCACTCCTTGCCTGGTGGTCACCAGGACCGGCAACAGTTGGGAAGCAGGGAAATTTGTTCAGTGTCTCGGCCCCTCTCTGCCACCATTTAAGTGGGGTGCAATGAGCTACACGGATCTCTACAGTGAGGCTAGCATTTACACCACCGCTGACAGGGGTGAAAAAAACATCAATAGGCATCTTTGTTCGAAGCTCCTTGATTTTCCATCAATGTTCCACTCAACGTTCTTCAGTGTTCTCCTGGAATCCTTTTCTTTCTTCATTAAACTCCTTTAAGTTTCAGCTTTGCAACCATACACCCCTAGAATCCCGGAAGCTGCTTGGCGCGTCATGGGAATAACACCGCCGGATTGCTCACGGCATCATTTATGGTTGGAACTATATCGGTATCTGATCGTCTTCGAACCTCTGACTTTCATTCTTCAGCACATACTCATGATAGTCTTTGGTTCCATTAATACCAGGGCTTTCCAGTACACTTTTCATCCATCCCTGCAACATATCACGTCACCGATGAATCCATCCCAATTAAAATCTACCCTTGTTGAATCCATACCTCTGCAAAGTTTCCGCAATGAATTCACCCAAGTACCATGTCCCACTCTTTGGGTGTCCATCTGGTTGCCATCTCTCCATTGCACATGTATCCTAGTATTGAGTCTGCTCTCTCCAAATTATCACTCCTGCAATAAGACCATAAAACCATAAGACATAGGGGCAGAAATAGGCCATTCGGCCCATCGAGTCTGCTCTGCCATTCAATGAGATCACTCATGACTGATCTGTTGTGATAATCCTCAACTCCACTCTCCCACTTTATCCCCATAACCCTTGATTCTCTTTCTGAATACAAATCTGTCTGTCTCAGCCTTGAACATACTTAACAACCCAGCCTCTACAACCGTCTGCAGTAAAGAATTCCACAGATTCTCAATCCTCTGTGAGAACAAAGTCCTCTTCATCTCTGCCTTAATTGAATGGCCCCTTACTCTGAGAAATAAAGTCATGTTAATCCTAACCAAAGTAAACATTATTCAAAAATTAAATGATTGGTTATTAAAAAGGATTAAATTTTCATCGAAAAGGGAATTAATTTATTTTGTGTCACCGTGCCTGAACTCTTCATCTGCAAGCTATGATATAGAAACATAGGGCTGGGGGAGCGCAATTCTCCAAACAAAATGACCAAGTGTAATCTCTGGTCGGAAACACGGTGTATTTCCCGTTTTGTCAGTTGGTGCGATCCTGATTGCAACCCTCCCCCACTTACACATTATTTTGGAGAGTGAGTGAATTGTCCTGTGAATGAGAGGGGTGGGGCCTAAAGATGCCGAAAGGCCTGCTCCTCGGAGATCGGGGTGCCATTTTTAGATGGTGCAGGAGTGGTTGGGTGGGTGAGGGAAGGGAGTCCTTCCCCCACTCCCCCCTCTCCACCCATACCCGCACCATTTCTGGCATCAAAGGCCCTCGCCCCCTCTTAATCACTGGCATTATCGGGATGCCCTTATCACCAGCATCAAAGGAACCCCTCCCCCCCACGTGAGTGAATGCACGCTATGGGCTTGCCCCCTATAGGCATTGCCCGTTGGGAATGCCAACCTGGCCGTGCCAGGGTGCCAGGTGACACTGCCATGGCACTGTCCAGCCATGTCCCTGACCACCTGAGGGTTCCAATGGCCTCCTTGCTCCCCTGGCAGGGTCATCACGCCTGGTCTCTGTTTCTGCACACCAATAGTGATTCCCACCGGCTGATGGGAGAATTTAAGAAGGCTGGAGAATTCAGCTGAAAACTGATTTTGAATAGTTAAATTAATAATTTATGTATGTAAATCGAGGCTCCCCACCTCACCAATCCTTGATGCTTTCCCCCCTCTCCCCCCACTCTTGCCAAGTCCTTCTGGACTGGGGCAACACCAAAACCCTGCCCCCATTAACTTTGACTCTGGCAAAATCTCAGCAGGTCTAGAAAATCTTCCAGATTTTCCAGCATTTTCTGGTTTTGTTTGAAATTCTAGCGTCCGCAATATTTTGCTTTTAACTTTGACTCTGACCCGGGCTCCTGCTGATTGGGGCTGGATGCAGCCCAGCATTGTCAACCAGGGAGGACAGAAGCCCCTCTTTAATCCAATTATTTAGATTATGGATGATCTGCACCTCAACCCGGCATGGTAGCACAATAGTTAGCACTGCTGCCTCACAGCGCCAGGGACCCGGGTTTGATTCCCGGCTTGGGTCACTGTCTATGCAGAGTCTGCACGTTCTTCCTGTGTCTGTATGGGTTTCCTCCGGGTGCTCCAGTTTCCTCCCACAGTCCAAAAGATGTGCTGGTTAAGTGCATTGGCCATGCTAAATTCTCCCTCAGTGTACCCGAACAGGCGATGGAGTGTGGCGACTCGGAGATTTTCACAGTAACTTCATTGCAGTGTTAATGTAAGCCTACTTGTGACACTAATAAAAAAGCTTAAACCCCCTTTACCCAGTTTAGTTTCATATTGCTTGATACACTTACCAAGCAAAAATCTATCAATCTCAAGCTTGAATTGTCCCAACATGCAGATCCTTTTTTGAGAAAGAATTATAAATTTCAATTACTCCTGATATTCCCCCTAAATTGCTTGGCTCTAACTTTAATTCTGTCCTCTCATTCTCGATTCCTCCACCAAATGAAATTATTTTTCTGTCCTATCGAATTCTTTTGATGTTTTAACACCTCCATCAGGTCACCTCTCAATCTTCTATACTCAAGGGAACTCAAGTCAAGTTCATGTAACCGCTCCTCACAATTGAACCCTCCAAGTTCTGCTATCACTGCAGTCAACCTTCACCGCATCCCCTTCAAGGTCAATACCACCTTCCCTGCGGTGCAGTGAACAAAACTGAATATAACACCCCGACGGATATGTGAGAAAGGTTCTATTCACCTGAAGCATAGCTTCCAGCTCTTCGTAACCCAGGGGATGATCTTCCGACTTGCCGCACCTGCTGCAGATCACGCAGATCCAGGAATATCGCGTGCAGGCCTAAAAATCGGTTCCACGCCTGGTGCCAAACAGTTTGCAAACGTCCCGGTCCCTTTCTACTGGTGCAACTGGATCGTGCCCAAAAAGGGCTCAAGGTGGATCAGCATGACATTGACCTGATTTCAATCTCATTAGCGAGATCGGCACGCGATTGTCCCCCCTCCTGGAATTTCCCACCTCTCCGATGGGACGCCACCCCAGCGCGAATCAGTATTCTCTCCATTAGTGGAGGCCGGGAACGATGACCATGCCAGGGGAATCAGAGGACACTTAAGCCCTTGGGTGTTTGGGGCCATGGCCAGGCAAATACCCATCTGGCGGTGTCCACCAGATACCCTGGCACTGCCCACCAGATACCCTGGCAGTGCCAGTTAAGCACTGCCAGTGTGCCGGGACAGTGCCTAGAGGATGGGGCCTGAGTGGGGATGCAACCTGAGTGGGGGTGGGGCCTGAGTGAGAGCGTGGACTGAGTGGGGGTGTGGCCTGAGTGGGGGCTATGACAGCAGGGCTATGCAGTGGGGGGTAACCAAGAAGGGGGGGCATGACAGGGGTGCACGTTGGGAATCATGATGGAGGACCTATTGGGAGGGCCCCGATACCAGCGCACTATGTCATGGAGGGGGTGGCCATCGATGTGGGGGGAAAGCCCTGATGGCTTTGGGAAAGGGGTGTCTCCCAGTGCACTCTGAGATCGGGACGGTGAAACAGCATACGAGTTCTCGGCATCCAGGCTCACTGTTGTGTTTAGGCCCCGCCCCCTCAGTACTAGCGCGTAACTCACCAGTCTCCAAAAAGTGACTGAGTGTGGGGCGATTGGGATCTGGAACATGCCCAATGGAACAGTGCAAATCGCTTTTGTATTCTCCCTCTTCTGACACTTAGTTATTTTGGGGGAAAATCCGGCCCCCAGTATCCTTGAGATAAAAGCAAGCATTCCATTTGCCTTTTTAGTGCTTTTTGCATCTGAATACTAGTTTTAAATGGTTTATGAATCTCTCAAATCTCTTTGTTCCTCTTCACTACTTAGAAAGTTCTCTGATTTATCTTTCTTAAGTCCCAAAGTGGACTTCACTTTATCCACATTAACCTCTGATTACCATGGTTTTTCTTACTCATTTAAACTGTCTATATCCCTTAAAGCTTTCGGCTTCCATCTACACTAGTTACTGTCCTTCCTAATGCCTTCCAGGAGACATTCCATAAAGATTATTGGCAAAAAGGAAGGCACAGACAAGTGGAGGTTCTTTGGGTTTGGAAATTAAATTATATACTGCCTGGCTAACTGGCTTTCCATAGTCATGTGACTCTGCCCTGAGGCAAGCACTGTAGGCTGCTACTTGCAGCTAGTTCAATAAAGACTTTCACTGAGACAATGCATTGACAAACACTGCTGTCCTTATATGTGAAATAGAGGTATCCTTTTCACTTGTGTTGGAAGTTGTTTGGGACAAACAAGACATTGCTTCCAGGAGCTTAACATCGGTTTACAGGTCTCACCTATTAATCAGATGGAAGCTTTGTTTGTTACAGTAATTCTAAGCATTGACGGTAGGTCGGATAGAGGCATGATCATTCGAACCTTAAGGGATTTGACACTGCAGTAATGGAAATTATAACACTGTTACCTTAGCTGTAGTTGAGATCAGTCAGCTCTGTACAGATAACAAATCAAATATATTCCACTACTATCTGCTAGTTAAAGAAATGACTCATCCATGCTTGTGAGACTTCCAGACTCAACTGCTCTCATGTGTTCCTGGCCAATCTCCTACTTTACGTGCTGTGTAAATTTGAGCTACATCAAGGGCCTGATTTTACCAAAACTTCGCGCCCGAAAATCGCGGTAAAATTGATCTGCACCCGAATCCGAGCATGCATTTAAATCGACTTAATGAACCCCGTGCCCAACTCTACCACCAAATCCCACTTTACCGTCTTCTGGCCCGATCCGCGTCCGCGCTGTTACCGACCTGCAAAATAAAAGTCTGAAGTCGCCGTTGCAGCCTCCGAAGAGCGGGGTCAGAGACTGCAACGGCTCTCTGACCCAGGTCATCCTCTGGTCGGGACGGGAGGGGGGTGGGAGGAGGAGAGGGGGTGTGACGTCTCATCCTCTGGTTGGGGGGGTTCCGCTGCCTGCGGGTGCGAGAGAGCGGGAGAGATGGCTGTGGCTGGTAGTGTACCAGTGATGGTGCCAGGAGGGATCGGCCACAGACAGGCAGCGGAACGCCCCCCCGACCAGAGGATGAGACGTCACACCCCTTCTCCTCTCCCACGCCCCCCCCTCCCCCCCCAGGGGATGATCGGTCACACCCCCTCCCCTCCCACCCACCCCAGAGGATGAGATGTCACACCCCCTCTCCTACCCCCCCAGGGGATGATCGGTCACACCCCCTCCCCTCCCACCCCCCCCCCCCAGAGGATGAGACGTCACACCCCCTCCCCCCCCCCCCCCCCACCCCACCCCGACCAGAGGATGATCGTCAGAGAGCCGCTCTCTCCGCTTTCTGCTTTTTTTTTCACGCCCGGGCGCGCTGTCAGATTTTTTTTGAACTGTGCATGTGCAGTTCAGAGCTCGATCGGTCCACCAGCGCTAAGCCCCGGCCACAGCGCGGATCGGGCCGGAGCCGGCAAAACGCGTATGGGCGCGCTGCAAAGAGGATTCCAGGCATGGATCTATTTGACGTCCAGATTCGGCACTTAGACTCAAAATGGTAAAATTCCCCCCCAAGACTCTGCTGCCCATACACTAAGGCAGAGCAAGTTCTATTCACCCTGTGCCATTGACCACTGGCAGTGAACCAACGCAAAGTGAAAATTCTCACCTTGGTGCTCCAATCCCTTCATGATCTTACCCCTCCCTATCCCTGCAAGCCCCCAAACCCTTACAAGAATTCTGTGTTCCTCTAATTCTAGCCTCTTGTACATCCCGACTTCCTTCACCCTTTACATGGTGGCCATGCTGGATAGGCGATGGCCCAGTGGTACTATCTTTAGACTATTAATCCAGAAACTCAGCTAATGTTCTGGGAACCCGGGTTCGAATCCCGCCACAGCAGATGGTGGAATTTGAATTCAATAAAAAATATCTGGAATTAATAATCTACTGATGACCATGAAACCATTGTCAATTGTTGAATAAACCCATCTGGTTCGCCAATGTCCTTTAGGGAAGGAAATCTGTTGTCCTTACCTGGTCTGGCCTACATGTGACTCCAGAGCTACAACAAAGGGATGCGCAATAAATGCTGGCCAGCCAGCGATGCTCATGTCCCACAAACGAATAAAAAAAAATATCTTCAACTGTTTCAGTCCTGAACATTGGAATTGCCGCTGTCAATCTTATCTCTCCATCTCACTCTCCTTGAACTCCACCTCTTTGACCAAGTTTTCAGTCACCTGTCAATTTCAGTCAAACTGTGCTCTTTTGTTTGATGATGTTTGATGATGTTAAAGGTGCAATATAAATGCAATAGGTTTTGTGTTTCACTGGACAAACATCTTGAGCCTTTTAAAAATCTCCAGGTACATTTTTGATTCTCTGTTGGTAAGTTGATCTAGCAAGGCATTGACCTGAGTAAAAGATGGCAATGTTGACTGAAGATTACTGTTTGATTGACATCCATAGTTGCTCCATGGTGTGAAAGGACTGATAGTTTTAAAGATGAATGCAACAATGCATGGGGATTTATGGGCCTTCTTTCAACAGCAGTAAATAGTGTATTGATTTTGCAATTAAGCAACTGGTTAGCCATACTGGAAAATGTACAGATGATATCTAATGCTAGGAATATCATTGCAAACACGACCAGCAGTTACACGAGTAGCATTCATTGTAACATTACTCATGAAATTCTGGCCTATGCAGTAAAATTACACAATTAAAGTGGTTGTTGGTTGCTAAGTAAATGCTCAAGTTATGAATCTGTACCTGCCTTCAAAAGAGTTGCAAGTTCCTATTTGAAATTTAATGCACGCAATAGGCCAAGATTTAAATTCCTCAAAAATCATTCACTTACACATGGTCAAAAATCAGGTCCCATAGCTTTCTAATCCGACCAAAATAGAGGCAGAATTGGATATACACCACCAAGGAACTCAATTACAAATGAGCTATTCTGAGATTTTATTGTTTAGGCTTCACAAGATCAAAGCACATCTCTGAGCTAAGCTACAATTGTTTCCTGATCTACCCTGTACTTCGTGGTAACAGTGTCTGGCACTACCATCAACATGCCAGAGGTTACAAGTGAATGTGGATGATGATGTGGGGGACACTGACTGTAGATAACACTGGTTAGATTCTGGAATGTGCGTAATCACTTTTTGTTCATAATTAGCACTTACATAAGGCTTAGATGTTCATTTAGTAGAAAGATAAAGAAAAGATCATTTGTGTTCAATGTAATTTGAGGACTTCCGACATAAAGATTTTTCGTTTAAATTATAGAGCAGTAAAATTTTAAGTATTAGCTAGGGTATCTTTGTTGACACTCTACACTAGACATTTTGTGAACGAGGGCAGCATTTTCCATCCTTCCCGCCGGCGGGATCTTCCAGTCCCTGCCAAAGGCGACAGACACTCTGTGATGGCGGGACAGGTGAGACATGCAAAACGCTGTGGATATCAGCAGGACTGACAGGTCCCTCTGGCAACCAGTAGCAAGACACCTCCGCCACCGGAAAACATGCCCCGGGGGGGAAGGGGATGACCAGGAGCTGGAAAATCCCACCCTAAGACTGCAACATTGATGTTTGCAGTCCACAGGGCAGGAACTTGAGGAGGGAGATGAGGGTCAGCTTTTATGTGAAAATGCCATTGAAGAAGCAGGATGTGGAAGATCTGCCCGTGCCATACTGAGAGCCACAGTATCCCAGGAGGTGTAATGTGCAGGCAATGGGACATAACCACTTCTCTTCTGTCCTTTAGAGCTATGTCAGTGCACGAAAGACCTTCACAACCAGCAACATCAAGAGCAAGGTCAACATTTGGGCTTCCACCTTCAATCCTCGTGATTCACCAGGACCTAATCTTTGGAAAGGTCAGTTGCAAACCCTGTATCTGTGTGCTCTGGGAAGTGAAAGTCAGCAGGGGCTGCCTCAAAGGACTTGGTGCAGTTGTCGCCACCCTAATCAGAATGAGATGCGCATATGGTTAGAGATACCATCATGGCTGCAGGTCTTGTGCTTTGGCGCTACCAATGAAGATAGCTTTCTCGTTTTGAGAAACAATAATAGCTAACCCTCCAAGACTATTGAGCACGCCTCGCTCCATGTTGGCTTGTAAGCAGTAGAGATTACTAATATGTTTTGTGCCAATTTACAGTAAGGAGTTTGAAACGTCTCGCTAACATAACACAAGAACTGAGTAACTAACATGACTCAGCTGTGCATCACTGAATGGGAGCATGGCTCACCCTCACAAAAAGAGGGCACATCGAAGCATTTGCACAATGCTCTCAAAGGACGAGACCATTCTCATGAACAGCAAACATATTGACAAAGGTGCATGCAATGTACAGTGATTGAACACCCGTGACTCAGAAGCAATGTCAAAGTTTCTTAGTTTTTCTAACCCTATCACTTTGGTGCCTCTGTGACATCCACAGCGGAGGTGGAGACAACCTGCTGACTGCTGTGCCCTGTTATCTTTGTAACGTTTATGGATGAACTCTAGAGGGCCAAGGTCTGGAGGGCCCTGGCCTGCTTTAGGTGTCCTGCTGGAGCAGGTGCACCCTCGCCGGTCTGTCCAGCTGGAGATGATGGGATCCTGCGCAGAGGGGATTGGCTGGACACTCTTGGAATCACCTGAGTGGATAGCCCCGATCTGTCCAGCTGCTGGTCCTTCTCCCTATGAATGCCCGTGGGCCCCTGCGTAGTCAGAATTCTCCCATCTGGGGACTAAGTCCCATGGCAGTGAACGGGAACGTGGAGTGATTCCCGTTGCAGATGGGAAAACACGCTAAATCTTCTGGCCCTGACCTCATTAATTATGCAAGTGGGTGTTTTGCGCCATATTGCGAGGCAGGCCTAATGGCGTGTATTCCACCAATCTGGGCGCGGCATTGAAAAGGCGCACAGAAGAAGGTGGGATCGACTGAAAATGAAGATGGATCTCTGGGAGCACTCTGAGGCCAGAAGATGGAATCCCTAAGAACAAAGAAGGAGCTCCAGGAACATTCTGAGGCTGAAGGATGGATCCCCCTCCAAGACACCAAATCTGGGAGGTCCCCTGGCAGATGTATCCCCCCCCCCCCCCCCCCCCCCACCCAACCCCCCCACCCCATCCACTGTTGCTGGCAGTCACCATCCTAAACTCCAAACACAGCGCCAGGCATGGTTCAGGTGGGTCCCAACATCTGTACACCACGTTGTTCCAGACTTGTTTCGCACCGGCGTGCTTTCGCGCCGGGGAATCAGGCATGGGGGGGAGGGTCGAATCTTCATCCACAACCATTATTGGGATGTAAATGAGGTTCATGCTGGCCTCTGGCGAGTTTCCCGATCCACCATGCTGAACACCAGCGGAAGAATTCGCTGTAAATTCACACCTGTGTAAAGAATCATAGAATCCTATAGTGCAGAAGGAGGCCACTTGGCCCATCGATTCTGCATGGACCACAATCCCAACTAGGCCCTATCCCATGGGAGGAAACCGGAGCACCTGGAGGAAACCCACACAGACACGGGGAGAATGTACAAACTCCACACATACAGTGACCCAAGGCCGGATTTGAACCTGGCGCTGTGAGGCAGCAGTGCTAACCACTGTGCCACCGTGCCGCCTTCAAGCCAATTTTTGGGTCTCATGCTGAATTCTCCATCCCCATTCCCCCTGCCCCTCTACCCACCATTGAACCCACCAGCGGGAGCTTAAGAGAATTTTGCCCCCTGAGGAGAAGGGGTCCCTGGAGAAAGATCAGGTACCTCGCCCTCCTCTTCGCTGAGCTACTAATGGGCACACATAGGCACCAATGTCGATAACGATCGAGTGCAGATCCGAGTGCAAATCTGGCAGGTTCTGCTGGACCAAGGTTTCCAAGGTAGCCACCACCCTTCCAATGGAGACCTCAGGGCAGTCACTTGTCAGAGCCCCAACATCAAACTGGACGCAGACAGACTCCCCCATCCTTCGTTCTAGTCTGTCAATAGCCTCTTGCAACCTTACCTGATTTTCTGCTGCCTGTCATTGCATCTCCAGCATCTTCAAGACAAACCACGTGCAAAGGTTCATCATCCAACTCTGACCCAGCAGGTGCCAGAAAGCAGCAATCCTCCGAGAGCCAGAAATCTGGGCTGTCACCGCCTCTGAATGCTTTGGAGACGTGTCAGTGAGGTGTTCCCCAGAATGTGACCCCAAGCCTAATCTGGGTCAATGACGCACTGGAGAGTGTGTGTCTGCACTGGCGAGAGTGCAGGAGAACAGTGATGTGTCTTCATCCTGCTCTGAGGGGGCTTGAGGACTGGGGCTTGTGGTTGGTCTGTGATCTGTCTGGCTCTGCTGGTTCCTGTAAGAGAGAAAAGATAGAATTTGTTTATAAGTAGGTATTGTGGGCCACTCACTGTGATTATTAGGATGTAACCAACTCATGGAGGGCTCATTCATACTGGCTTTCTGGGAAAGGCTGATCTCGCCTACCCTACAGGAGTGATCTTTGACTTTACCCAGTGGCTCAGCAATATCCTCCTCAAACTGGGACAGTTTCTGGATGTCTGTCGTGCCTCCTGCTGTCTGTGATATCACCCTGTGGTTGTGGCTGAGCTTGATCTGCACGAAGATGAATGGAACGCGATGAGAAGAGATGGAGGAGAGGTTGGGAAATGTGTATGCCTGCTCTATGTGCTGAGCCCTTCCTTAAGGGCTGAGGGTGGAGGTGACGCAGCACGATAGCTGTGATGTTGGTAATGTTAAAGTGCCCATGAGACAATAAGTGATGGTGTCTATCTACCCTGACAGTATTGTGTAACCCTTTGAGTGCATACTGCCATTATGAGCATGTGAAATAAGAGAGAACTGAAGGTTGACTTACCCTGGCGGAGCGGATGAGATCATTCATCTTCTCCCTGCACTGGATGGCATTTCTTGAGTGAGTGCCCGATGAACTGACCTCTGTTGTAACTGCCTCACAGGCCAGCAAGCTGAGGCTGGTGGGCCCCTGGAGTCATCCCTCGGATAGTGGACATCCTGGTGCTGGAGGACTCCATAGATGAGGGCCTCAAATGGGGTCATTGCTGAAACTGGGAGCAGCTTTTTTTTTTTGGTGGGGCCATGCCAAGAGGTTTCCTGCACCTGGTTGGCCTGCTGAAAGTAACGTGTATATTCAGGTGATGTTCAAAAATGGCGCTCGGACCTTCGACCCCATTAGGTAACGGTGGGTTGAATTAGTTCTTGTCCCACCATGTGATTTGGAGAGCGACTCATCAGTGCATAACTAATGAGCTTCCAGCACAAAATCGGGCACAATTTCCCACCATGCCACCCAGCAGGAAACATGCGGCACAATCCTTCCACTGCACTTAGATCTCCGGATTGGAAAACTCTGCCCTCTCGTGCAAGGAATCCTTTTTCCGACGGATGTTATGAGTTCCTTCGTGTTGTTCCTTTGGTTCACCAGGATTATTGCTGACAGTCAAAGGACAGGAATATGGGAAGAGAAGCAAACCATTCCATCTTCGATGAATTATAACATGAAAGAACACTGAACTACATGAACTTCATTTGAAACAGACACGCATCACCACTTGTACCTTTGCAATTAGTAATGGGCAGATGTTCTTGCTACTGGCATTTGGCCATTGTGTGCTGTTTCCCAAGGCATCTTATTTGCTTGAATGATCAAGGGATTATAAATTAATTTACTGGAGATTTTAGTCTGGGGTGCAAATTGGGCGGGGCCACTGCTTCATCAAAGGATCTGGGGCTCCGAGCAGGGAGCTGTCAATACTCTTCATGCTGCTAAAAGGCAGCTTACCATCTGAGAGGGCAGAGATTCCCCTGGGGCAGCATCTGAAAGGGGGAGGGCTGAAACATCAGCCCCTATGCAGAAGAGCAGGTTTCTCTGACAGGAAATTTGACAAACACACACAGCAGGACAATGAACTTTTTTGAGGCTAGGAGGGTTCAAAACCCTTGAGACATGAAGAGAAATTTCAGCCAGACCTTTCTTGCAGTTAAGGATCCCTTTAAAATATTGCCATACACGGCAACCTTCCTCGGAAGTGGCAGTGGTGCTGATGGATGTGAAAAAGGCATGGGGGGCCCAAACAGCATGATAAACTCAGCTAATGTTCTGGGGACACAGGTTCGAATCCCGCCATGGCAGATAGTGGAATTTGAATTCAATAAAAAATATCTGGAATTAAGAATCTAATGAAGACCATGAAACCATTGTTGCAAAAAGCCCATCTGGTTCACTAATGTCTTTTAGGGAAGGAAATCTGCCATCCTTACAAAGTCTGGCCTACATGTGACTCCAGAGCCACAGCAATGTGATTGACTCTCAACTGTCCTCGGGCAACTAGGGATGGGCAATAAATGCCAGTGACACCCATATCCCATGAATGAATGAAAAAAAGATGATCATTCAAAAATTTGAATTAGGCGTCTGTGTATTTGGTGTGGGATCCCTGGCTATCTGAATTGGGAATGGGCAAACCTCCAGAAGTCAGTTGTCATTTTGCTTTGGTTGTTTTCCAGCCTGTTTACATCTAAAAATGGGGCAGCAGTGAGAGGAACATCTTTTCCAATGTTTGTTGGGCTCTGAGATCTATATGAAATATCGGAGGAACTCACCCGTAGCTGTGCGTGCAGGGAGGCAGAGCCTCACTTTTTCTCCTAAAAATAATACCCTGGTGGCCAATCAGGAAGATGGATAATTGCCGCACGGATAATGGACGTTTTCAAACTCAATGAAAAGTTTAAACTTTTAAAAATTTAAATATTAGTGTCACAAGTAGGCTTACATTAACACTGCAATGAAGTTACTGTGAAAATCCCCCTAATCGCCACACTACGGCGCCTGTTCGGGTACACTGAGGGAGAATTTAGCACAGCCAATGCACCGAGTCAGCATGTCTTTCAGACTGTGGGAGGAAACCGGAGCACCCGGAGGAAACCCACTCAGACACGGGGAGAACGTGCAAACTCCGCACAGACAGTGACCCAAGCCAGGAATCAAACCCGGGTCCCTGGCGCTGTGAGGCAGCAGTGCTAACCACTGTGCCTCTGTGCTGCCCCAAGTAAAAGCATGTGGAATTGCAGAGGAAAGTCAAATATAAATGTGTACCGACAGATATTAAAGAAGAGGTTTAACATGAAGAATAGTTTGAAAAAGCTCTTAAAGGTGGTGGGAAATATATGTTGCCGGCAAGTTGATCAGGCCAATGTGATTGGTAGCTTTGCATCTTATTAAGTCATAGCACCTTGAAGATATAGGTGTGTCCAATGGAATTGATCTGATAGCAGCTTTTGCCCGTGACTGCTTAATTGCAAGCTGAACAAATACTAGGACTTTATTCTTGTTTTATTAATATTTAATTGATAGGAGAAAGTTCCTAAAATTTTTAGAAAAGCCACAATGTCGCAGAAACTAGCTCCAAGCATCAGGATTAGCTTTACACTCCTGGCTTTATTTTTACAATGCATAATTATAGTACTATTTGCATTGTTTTCTGATTACAGTGGAGATAGTCCAAAGAAATACTATGCCACATACCCAGGTAAGTGTGCTTAAAACTATTTCCCGTAGCAATCAAAATGTTGAGTGTATGTTTGTTTTTAAAGATTAATGGAGTTAATTCCCACCCAATAGGAAATAGATTGTGCCTAGCGAGACTTAGTTTCATGCAGGAACCTTCATAACGGTGAGGCACAAGGAACTTTCAACCATACTGTCCAAGTTAGCTTTGGATTTCAATGTCAGAAGGCAGTGCTCGAACAGTCTGCAAATAGTCTTTCGCTATCACTTAATCACTAACAGATCTTCAATAAATTGAGCCTACTATGAGTGAAGCTCATTGTAACAAAGATGTTCTCTACATCTATAGGTACATTTGTAGAATTATTGCAAGCCATTCAGTAAACAGTGGGGAATGATTGAATGTTTTCTAGTCATATGCATCAGAAATACAGGAAAAATTTAAAAAGCTGGTTGCTCTGGGCAAAAGATACTTAATTGTGAGCTGTGTTAAAATGGTGCTTTCTGTTTTAGGCCTATGGCCACTTTTACGTTGTAATTAGTGAATATGGCACGGCGGCACAGTGGTGAGCACTGCTGCTTCATGGCGCCAGGGACCTGGGTTCAATTCCAACCTTGAGTGACTGGCTGTGTGGAGTTTGCACATTCTTCCCGTGTCTGCATGGGTTTCCTCCAGGTGCTCCGGTTTCCTCCCACAGTCCAAAGATATCCAGGTTTGTTTGATTGGCCATGCTAAATTGCCCCTTAGTGTCAGGGGGCCGAGTAGGGTAAATACGTGGGGTCACGAGGATAGAGCCTGGGTGGGATTGTTGTCGGTGTAGGCTGGATGGGCCGAATGGGCATTGTAGGGATTCTATGATGAAGGAAGATTTTAGTTTCAGAATGAAAGCGACAAATTGAAGATACAGAGATCGAGATGACATTTCCTGAACTTCAGAATTGCCTGACAAAGGTGCCATTCAATAGGGTGATTTAATGCAGTGATGCCCCAAGTTTATTTTTATGTAACATCAGCAAAATTTCACTTTTGGTATTTTCTATTTCCACTTATTTCCTTTCCCCTTCGTTTTAAAGTTATTTTCCCCCTTCTGTAAGATTTCTTTACACTTCATACCTTCTGTGAGTGACGTTTAGTAAAAGGTGCATCACTGCATGGCTCACCCACTAATTTCTTGCCACTTACTCTGGGGAGTAACCCAAAGTATCCCCCAGTGTATGACTAAATGAATTTTTCACGTTACCGCCACCTTCTCAAGGGCAGTTAGGGATGGGCAACAAATGTTGGCCTCGCCAGCGAAGCCTGAATGAAAAAAAAAAGTTCTGAATCATAGGCAAAAACTTTGTTTGCAATTTGTTACTTTGAAGACCTTACTGGAGAAAAACTTCCTGCACCATCTGATTGCTCATTTTCTTTGTGCTTCTACCATTACAAAGGAGGGTAATATATCGTATTCCAGCAATAATTCTCAATCCACAATATCAATACAGAAGGAAAATCGCACGTTAGCTGAATATATTATTAACTTTTGAATTAGTGAAAGTGTTACATTTGTGAAGTGCCTTGGGATATTTCCTTACATTAATTATTTAATCCCTTCAGTTTAGTTAAAGAAAACTACAACGTGTATATAATTAAATAAAGTGAGCCATGATCTCCAGTGACTAGAATTATTTATAAACTAGAACGCAAACGTTAACTACTATAGGATAAAACACGGGAACCAAACTCAGATGATTTGAGTCATATTGCCCAGTAATTTTCGGTAAATTACATGTTTCATGGTGTGTTCTGTAAAGCAACATGTCACCGACAAGCCAGATCACTATGGAATGTGAATTTTCTCCCAGTTATATTTAAAAGACAATCGGGAAAATTTATGGTAATTCAAGCAGGATTTAAGATGCTTTTACATATTTTTATATACTCAAGCCCAAATGTTAGCATTTTGGTGTTGGCTTGATAACTAGTGGCGTGATTTTAAAACAATTTTGTTGAAACATAATTCATCTGTAAGAGTATATTTTGTTACTCGTCACTGTGGGCAACAAAGGTAAAATGCACAAGTGAATGTGTCTTAAACCCAGGAGTAAATGGAAACCTTTGAACGTTGTGTTCTGACTGTCCTGATGCAATATGTTTGGGTGAGGCTATCAAGATCAGTAGCTCACAGCAGCAACTCTTAAGATACGATAAAGCCAAGCCACCAGTTCCAGTGTCAAAATAATTGGGCGTTAAACTCTGACAGTGCTGATAAGGGAAACCCATAACTGTTTCGTCTTAAAAGTCACTTTGGTATTCTATTGAGCTTAATCTTGACTTTAAACTAAGACACTTGACATAGGCAAAATACAATACAATACAATACTCCGTTGAATGTTCGCATTTGCATTGTTACATGTTACTGTAAAAGATTTGCAGTTACTTATCACCAAGTCACTTCTTGGAAGTATTTCTGAGCACTTCACATACAAGCGAACCCAACAGTCAGTTTGCACAAGTGAAATCTAACAATCTGATGAAAGAGTTTGTTTTGGTGGTGTTAGGTTGAGGGAGGAATGTTAACCTGGACATTGGGAGAACTCTCTACGTTAAATAGTGACATTGGGATCTTTAATGTCCACCCAACCCACCAGATTGTGGAAGATTATCAACACAAAGTGTTTGCCGTTGCAACAATTAACTTTGGTACTTGCAGCATATTCAAGTCACAATGAAGTACAGATTCTGTATTAACTAGTGTAGATCAATTACTTCCATCTATTTTTGTTGTGAAACCTGGGAACTGCATTGAGCAGATGTTAAAGGATATTTTGGTTACCACACACCAGTGAAGAAGGAAAGAACGTGCACTGGCATCGCACTTTGATGATGTCAGGATATCTCAGAGAACTATATAGCCATTGAAGTACTTTTGAAGTGTTGTAATTTAGGAATCCTATAGCCAAGGTGCAGACTTATAGCCAACTCTGAAACAAAATTGCAATTAATTGAAGTTGTTTGAAAGTCTTTTTATGTATTAATTAATTGGACATGGGTGTCGTTGGCTGGCCAGCATTTATTGCCCATCCCTAGTTGCCCTTGGATGGCAGTTGAGAGTCAACCACATTGCCTTGGGTGCATTTGGAATACTGCGTCCAGTTCTGGTCGCCACAATACCAGAAGGACGTGGAGGCTTTGGAGAGAGTACAGAGGAGGTTTACCAGGATGTTGCCTGGTATGGAGGGCTCAGTTATGAGGAGAGATTGGGTAAACTGGGGTTGTTCTCCCTGGAAAGACGGAGGATGAGGGGAGACTTAATAGAGGTGTATAAAATTATGAAAGGCATCGATAGGGTGAACGGTGGGAAGCTTTTCCCCAGGTCGGTGGTGACGTTCATGAGGGGTCATAGGTTCAAGGTGAAGGGGGGAGGTTTAACACAGATATCAGAAGGACATATTTACGCAGAGGGTGGTGGGGGCCTGGAATGCACTGCCAGGCAAGGTGGTGGAGGCGGACACACTGGGAACGCTTAAGACTTATCTAGATAGCCATATGAACAGAGTGGGAATGGAGGGATACAAAAGAATGGTCTAGTTGGACCAGGGAGCGGCACGGGCTTGGAGGGCCGAAGGGCCTGTTCCTGTGCTGTATTGTTCTTTGTTCTTTGTTCTTGGCTCTGGAGTCACATGTAGGCCAAACCAGGTAAGGATGGCAAATTTCCTTCCCTAAAGAGCATTAGTGAACCAGATGGGTTTTCCCTACAATCGACAAAGGTTTCATTGTCATCAGTAAATTCTTAATTCCAGATTTTTTTTATTCAATTCAAATTCCACCTGCCGTGGCGGCATTTGAACCTGGGTCCACAGAACATTAGCTGAGTTTCTGGATTAATAGTCTAGCGGTAATACCACGAGGCCTCACCTACTACATGTAATCACTACAGCGGAGGTGTTAGCTCAATGGAGTAATAGTGGAATACAACCAATAAGGTCATCTATCATTTTAGATTATGATTTAATTCTTTTTCAATGATTAAAATTTCAGTTTTGACTGCAGTTTCCTTTTACTTTTATTTCAATAATAGTATTTCAAGATGTCAACACAATGGTCTTTATTGGCTTTGGCTTCTTGACTACATTCCTCAAGCGATATGGGCACAGCGGCATTGCCTTCACTTTGCTCATTGCAGCCTTTGGACTTCAGTGGGCCACGATCCTAGAAGGTGTGAACTTTGACCTTAAGAAATTAAAGATACAAATAAGCATGGTCAGGTAAAGTTTTCTTGATACCTCATTATTAGAAAAGACCTTAAACTTATTCGGTTGTTCAGAATGTGAATATCTCCAATCAATCTATGTCTAGTATTTTTCTTTAGCATAATCTGTCACCTGAAGTGAACTGCATTGGAATAGTGAATCATTCTATGGGATTACTTGAGAATGCAGCTGTTATGATGGCCGCAAAGGACATGGGGGCTCATTGATAGATCTTCCCGTGGGCTTTGCGGTGTATGAGCTGCCTTATTGAGCAAGCAGAGGCTTACCTAATGAGAAGCGGTTGGAGGGGAGGGGCTTTTAAACTTGCTGCTCAACCTGGACTGGCGGTGTACATCCTGAGGAATAGACTGTCTCGCTGTAAGCCGTGGGGTGTTGCCTTTTTCGTGACCTTTCTCTTTGGCACAGGAAACTGGCTTTTGGCTGAATTACTACAGCAGCCATTTTGGAGAGCCCTTTCACAGAGCTTCTTGGAGATTTGACAAGACCTTTGAAGTCCTAGGAGTTCAACAGTATATAAGCTAGCCAGGACTGTGAATCCAGGTTGGTTCCTCAGGGCTCTTTGCAAGCCGGGAGATATATACTTGATACCAGGATAGATGAATGGTTAACTGAGATATTTATGACTGCAGTTTTTAAATGAGTCATATACTGGATCTGCAGAAACTGCCACACAATAGGATCCTTATTAAAATGTCTTGAACGGTCTCTCTACTTTCAGGTTTATCTTTTAGGGCAGCTGTGCAATACACTGGGAACAAGTTGTTGTACCACTGAGAAAATATGCTCTTTCTGGCACATGAGGCTAGAATATATTAGCTTCACTTGTATGACTACAATTTAAAAATGGAGTAATCTTGGCTTGGAATTTGCTGGTCTAATAACAACATGGGTGTCAGCGCCTGTCATTATTACACAATAAAACTGACACCAACGTTTGGCATCTGTACATGTGCAGTTAAATGCGGAAATCTAGAAGTGATACTGCATCTTCACAAGCTGTGCTATGTTATGGACGGGGGGGGGGGGGGGGGGGGGGGGGGTTTAATTTAAACAGCCCTAATTTCTCCTCTCACTATTCGTCCATAAACAGAAAATTGTTTTTGATTCCCCCCCCCCCCCCCCCCCCCCCCACTTTTATAAGCAGTGGCCTATTTCCCAACTCCTCAGTTTTAGCATGACCTAATTCTCTATTTAAAAGACCCAACAGCAAATGTGAGATAGGATGAACTAAGGGGTGAGTTTATTTGCGCACCATTCGAATGTGAGCGGAGAGCAGCGATGTGCCCTCCTTACAATAAAGGTGAGACAGAGAAAAGAAATTGGTACAGGACAAACACCATAGAGGGAAATAAGAATTATTGTTCCACGTGAGTCCAGAATCAATGGTGAATTATTTCACAGAGTTAGCAGGTTGAAAACTGATGCTGGATAATTCACCGTTCCAATAGAGAAAGCTTCTACAATGGGATAGGCACATAAGGATGAATTAGTCTTGCAGGCACTGGTACAGAAGTTCAAGTAGAAACAGTGCAGCTGGAGAGACAGGGAATCAAACCTGGACAGGGCCCTTTTTCTGAGCTGTCTCATGATTGATGGAAAATGGCAGCCTGAGCTTTGGAGCTCCAGCAAGACAGGGTAGCTGGTTCTCCCAGATAGGAGGGTCATGTGATATGACTCCCACTCCTCCACTTTGGTTTGGACAAATGATTTACATTTCTTTATCTGGATCCTTGAGAATGGTTAATGTTTCAACCACTCATAATTTCAACAGAGGTTTCAGGGTCCTTTGTCCTGTCAGGCAGGAAGTCACCATTGGCCAGATCTGGCCTTAGAAATGTAAATGGCCTTTGTACAATTCCCTTGGATTTGATCTCTACAGTCACAGGGTCCATTAGCATCTCTTTAGAGATAATGAGGTGTCGGCTCCTCTGAATGCCAGAACATTTATCTTGTTTGAGTCAAAGTCAGCCATGGCTTCAGTCACTTTAAAGCCTTTGTCCAGTTTTGACATCTGATTCATCCTTTGCCAATGGAATCTAGACAAGAATCTGTGATGGTGGGAATATAGAGGTTACCCAAAATTCACACCCCATAGATTTGTGAAGAACACCTCTGGTCCTGAAAAATTAATTTTACAAGTGTCATTTCCTCAGAAGAAAATTAACGTTGCAGATTTTAAAATAATGCAGAAGTTGTTTTTTTTTTGCCCTGTTTTTCTCATTTATATTTCTCTCTTAATCCCAGATGTATATATCACAATCTTTATTTGGCAGCCTGTGCAATGATTTAAATTTCATTTCCTGTTCTTTGAAATTCTTGTTTTATGGTCTGTATGTCTTTCTGAGGATGTTTCTATCTTGATAAAAGAGCTGCCTTGCTATGTGCATATGGAGGTTACGTCGGACTGGATAAAACACTCTACAAGCTATAAATTTCTGTAGAAAAGCTCAAAAAGACTCTCCGAGCGATGCAAGATGATTCCTTCATTGCTTACAGCAGAACCCAAGCCATAGTGATCTCTAAGTTTAGCAATTGTATTTGTAATTCATGTGCCAAAACTACCCGACACTGGATTTAATTTGCCGCAGTTAAGATGCCTTGTTTTTAGTTTTAGGCAACAAAAGTGGAGTGTATGAGAATAGGAAATCATTCAACCTCCTGCTGATGCATTCACGTTGCACACAATACTGTTGCATCCATGGTGGTTTATCCAATTAGTCATGTAACTTACTGTTTTTTTTCTGTCTGTAAAGCAAAGCTGCAATTCAGGACATGATTTAGACTTGCAGCTGGAGAGCAGTTTGGCACAGAGTACTTGGCTTTATTCATTAGCTTGGTCAGAATTGTTGTTTCTTAGATTGGATCCTGGTCTGCGATCAAGAAATGATGGCATTCAACATGAAGGAGTTTATGCAACAAAGGATTGTCCTTAACCATTCTTCATGTACGCTGACAATATGAACTGCTGCCACTTATGATTACCATATTGTAGTTAGGTTCAAACAAAGAGCTCAGATGGATGGCTATAGACTGATGGTGTTCTAACTTATATGGCACAGTTTGTTAAAGTGCTTATATATTGTACCACACAGTAGTGTGATGTGGTTTTGCTTTCTTTAATTGTTATAAATGCAAGCAGAGAAGAGCAGTGTTAAGGGCCGGAATTTTCACCACTGTAGGCAAGGACGGAGAATTTGGCGCTCAGCCAAATCTCCGTTCACTGCAGCGGGACCAGAGAATCCCATTAGCATGAACAGCTGGAAAATTCTGGCCAAGGTATTTGCCACAAGCAAGAAAATGAAATCAATTCACATTCTTCTTGGTAGACAGTCTAGAATCATTGCGGCTAAGATCAAGCATCTGATCAAGCCCAAGATGGGGTGCAATGCCTCATCTTGTCAGCTTGGATCTTGTTTGTCTCCCTTGAGTTGGATTCAATTGGATTTCGAGTTTGGTTTTTGGAGCAAGCAAGGAATGGATTTGAGTTTTCCCGGTCCATCCTGATCAATGGCTTTGTAACTTTAAGAACGGAGTAAATTTTTTCTTTAAAAAGCCATGTAAAAGCAAGTTTACCACGTTTCGGTCAGGATGTAATATTTAATGAGAGAAGAACAAAAGATGAAAATAGAAATACGTATGGAGACAGGAATAAAAAGAGCAATTGCGATAGGATGTTGGCATTAAAGAATCAGCATGTACTGCGCTAGGAATTCAAATACATCCTGCAGTTTAGGCATGAAATGTAAACATTTCCAGCAAAGTGTCAAATTCTGAGAAATTGCAGCATTCCTTTGGGCTCACTGGTATTTTTATTCCTGCTAAACTCATATCTATGTATAATAAAAAGAAAGTGAACCTGCAATCTTTAATCTCAATGAGAAACACTTGACTAAATCTGGTACCGGATACATGAATTCTTTGCAGTTGAAAAAGTCTAAGTGGGAATACTTTTAATTGGCAGAGTTTTAAGCAGTGAGGCGATATTTAATCAGTGTTGGAAGTGTGTGCAGGGATTTTAAAAGGTATGCTGTACATGGAGGGAGTTCAAAGGATGCATTTTGTATAGATGATTTCAGTGGCCAGACTAGCTTAGCTTTGACGTGCTATCCCCTTGCAGTTCCTGTCTAATCAATAAAGGGGATAGTTGAATCCTACCAGGCATGGTGAAGGACTCCAATATAGCTGCTACTTCTGGGGATAAATTGGACATACATCAAAGATAGAAGCATGTGTAACATTGGATCTTGGGCTTGATTGTGGGCTATCCAATGAGGTTTATTTATCCATATTACTAAATCTGTGAAATTTTCTACTGCATATTATGCATTTTTTTTTCTGAATATCAAAGAACAAAGAACAAAGAAAATTACAGCACAGGAACAGGCCCTTCGGCCCTCCAAACCTGCACCGACCATGCTGCCCGACTTAACTAAAACCCCCTACCATTCCGGGGACCATATCCCTCTATTCCCATCCTATTCATGTACTTGTCAAGACCCCCCTTAAAAGTCACGATTGTATCCGCTTCCACTACCTGCCCCTGCAATCCACTACTCTCTGTGTAAAATATCTGCCTTGTACATCTCCTTTAAACCTTGCCCCTCGCACCTTAAACCTATGCCCCCTAGTAATTGACTCTTCCACCCTGGGAAAAAGCTTCTGACTATCCACTCTGTCCATGCCTCTCATAATCTTGTAGACTTCTATCAGGTCTCCCCTCAACCTCCGTCGCTCCAGTGAGAACAAACCAAGTTTCTCCAACTTCTCCTCATAGCTAATACCCTCCATACCAGGCAATATCCTGGTAAATCTTTTCTGTACCCTCTCCAAAGCCTCCACATCCTTCTGGTAGTGTGGCGACCAGAATTGAACACTATATTCCAAGTGTGGCCTAACTAAGGTTCTATAAAGCTGCAACATGACTTGCCAATTTTTAAACTCAATACCCCGGCCGATGAAGGCAAGCATGCCATAAGCCTTCTTGACTACCTTCTCCACCTGCATTGCCACTTTCAGTGACCTGTGTACCTGTACACCCAGATCCCTTTGCCTATCAATATTCTTAAGGGTTCTGCCATTTACTGTATATTTCCTATCTGTATTAGACCTTTCAAAACGCATTACCTCACATTTGTCCGGATTAAACTCCATCTGCCATCTCTCCGCCCAAGTCTCCAACTGATCTATATCCTGCTGTATCCTCTGATGGTCCTCATCGCTATCCGCAAATCCACCAACCTTTGTGTCGTCCGCAAACTTACTATCAATCCAGTTACATTTTCCTCCAAATCATTTATATATATTACAAACAGCAAAGGTCCCGGCACTGATCCCTGAGGAACACCACTTGTCACTGCCCTCCATTCAGAAACACACCCTTCCACTGCTACCCTCTGTCTTCTTTGACCAATGTGGAGATGCTGGCGTTGGACTGGGGTGAACACAGTAAGAAGTCTCACAACACCAAGTTAAAGTCCAACAGGTTTATTTGGTAGCAAATACCATAAGCTTTCGGAGCGCTGCTCCTTCGTCAGATGGAGTGGAAATGTGCCACATTTCCACTCTATCTGACGAAGGAGCAGCGCTCCGAAAGCCGTATTTGCTACCAAATAAACCTGTTGGACTTTAACCTGGTGTTGTGAGACTTCTTACTGTGTTCTTTGACCGAGCCAGTTTTGTATCCACCTTGCCAGCTCACCTTTGATCCCATGCGACTTCACCTTCTGCACCAGTCTGCACCAGTCTGTACCAGTCTGCACCAGGCTGTACCAGTCTGCCATCTCTCGCCATCCAAATGACGAGGGCTATTCTCCCAGCCCACCCAGTGGAGGCCATTTAGCGGGCTCCCCGCTGGGCGCCATGGCCTCCGGGCGCCGTCAGCTCTTCATTAGAAATCGGTGCGGAGCTGTATAATTTAATTAAATTAGCATTTGCATCTATTTAGCGGGCCCAGGACTTAAATCTCTGGTCCCCTCCCCGTCGCACCCCCAACGCCAGGAGTGGGGATTACTTGCGGGGAGCTGGCGGCCTGACCCGTTGGAGTGAAGGGGGGTCACCGAGGCCCTCCAAGAAAGAGGTCAGGGCTGAGGGGGGTGCCCCTTGGGCATTGCCAGGTTAGCAGTGCCAGCCTGGCCCCTGACACTGCCCAAGGGGCAAAGTGGCAATGCCCAAGGGGGCACCTTGGCACTGCCCACCAGGATGGGGTCCCAGGTGGGGGAGGAGATCAATGGGGGTGAGGGGTCCCGCTGCCACTCTGCATAGGGAGTGGTTGCAGAGGGAGGGAGGCCATCGGGGTGTGGTGGTGGTGGTTAGTCAGCCTGCCAGGGTGGGGGGGGGGGGTCAGTAATTCAGCGATGCGGGGATCGCGGGCCTGGCCAGCGATCAGGAGGCCGGCACTGTGGGCCACTGCACATGTGCTGATCTCGGTGCTGACAGATCGGCACATGCCCAGTGGCCGGCTCAGCGCTATGCTGCCGGTTTCTCCAGCGAGAATAGGCCCCACCCACTGATTTTTATTGTGATGCCAGGAGTGTGGGAATCCTGCTGAAAAGACCCAGCAGGCTTTACTCCAGTTGTTACGCACATTCAACATTTAGAATTTTTTGGGAGAATCCCACCCGACGGTTTTTACATTTTGTTTTAATAAACTGCTCTGTGAAGAAGTAAATTTAGTAAGAGTTTTGATAACACCAGGTTAAAGTCCAACAGGTTTATTTGGTAGCAAATGCCATTAGCTTTCGGAGCACTGCTCCTTCATCAGATGGAGTGGAAATCTGCTCTCAAACAGGGCACAGAGACACAAAATCAAGTTACAGAATACTGATTAGAATGCGAATCCCTACAACCAACCAGGTCTTAAAGATACAGACAATGTGAGTGGAGGGAGCATTAAGCACAGGTTAAAGAGATGTGTATTGTCTCCAGACAGGACAGCCAGTGAGATTCTGCAAGTCCAGGAGGCAAGCTGTGGGGGTTACCGATAGTGTGACATGAACCCAAGATCCCGGTTTAGGCCGTCCTCATGTGTGCGGAATTTGGCTCTCAGTTTCTGCTCAGTGACTCTGCGCTGTCGTGTGTCGTGAAGGCCGTGGAGAACGCTTACCTGAAGATCCAAGGCTGAACGCCCGTGACTGCTGAAGTGCTCCCCCACAGGAAGAGAACAGTCTTGCCTGGTGATTGTTGAGCGGTGTTCATTCATCCGTTGTCGTAGCGTCTGCATGGTTTCCCCAATGTACCATGCCTCGGGACATCCTTTCCTGCAGCGTATCAGGTAGACAACGTTGGCCGAGTTGCAAGATTAGGTACCGTGTACCTGGTAGATGGTGTTCTCACGTGAGATGATGGCATCCGTGTCGATGATCGGCACGTCTTGCAGAGGTTGCTGTGGCAGGGTTGTGTGGTGTCGTGGTCACTGTTCTCCTGAAGGCTGGGTAGTTTGCTGCGGACAATGGTCTGTTTGAGGTTGTGTAGTTGTTTGAAGGCAAGAAGTCGGGGTGTGGGGATGGCCTTGGCAAGATGTTCATCTTCATCAATGACATGTTGAAGGTTCCGGAGGAGATGCCGTAGCTTCTCCGCTCCAGGGAAGTACTGGACGACGAAGGATACTTTCTCCACCGTGTCCCGTGTTTGTCTTCTGAGGAGGTCGGTGCGGTTTTTCGCTGTGGCGCATCGTAACTATCGATCGATGAGTCGAGCGCCATATCCTGTTCTTATGAGGGCATCTTTCAGCGTCTGGAGGTGTCTGTTGCGATCCTCCTCATCCGGGCAGATCCTGTGTATACGGAGGGCTTGTCCGTAGGGGATGGCTTCTTTAACGTGTTTAGGGTGGAAGCTGGAGAAGTGGAGCATCGTGAGGTTATCCGTGGGCTTGCGGTACAGTGAGGTGCTGAGGTGACCGTCCTTAATGGAGATGCGTGTGTCCAAGAATGCAACCGATTCCGGAAAGTAGTCCATGGTGAGTCTGATGGTGGGATGGAACTTGCTGATGTCATCATATAGTTATTTCAGTGACTGTTCACCATGACTCCAAAGGAAGAAAATGTCTTCGATGTATCTAGTGTATAGCATCGGTTGAAGGTCCTGTGCGGTGAAGAAGTCTTGTTCAAACCTATGCATGAAGATGTTGGCATATTGAGGTGCGAATTTGATCCCCATGGCTGTTCCGTGTGTCTGGATGAAGAAGTGGTTGTTGAAGGTGAAGATATTGTGGTCCAGGATGAAGCGGATGAGCTGTAAAATGTTCCTTTGTCTTGTCTGCTTGGCAGAGTTTCGCAGTTGGTCTGCGTCCTGAGCGCAAGTTGAGAATATGGATTCTATCTTGGTTTCCAGGCTGCGGCGTTTGCTGTAGAGCTGCTGTATGAGGTGGTTGAGGAGGGTGAGAGAGGTGCAACGGCAAAGTCTCTCAGCGTCGTCTGTGTTATAGGTTGACCTGAGTGGGCTCGTGATCTGTAGTCCTTTCGGTATCTTGTCTGCTTTCTTGCATGTTTGTAGAAATTTGATGTCGATATGCGCGCTCTACTTGGAGATCCTCTCCACTTCGAGCCAGCAGTTTGCGGTGTCGATAGTAGTCATGATGTGGAGATGCCGGCGTTGGACTGGGGTAAACACAGTAAGAGTTTTGACAACACCAGGTTAAAGTCCAACACGTTTATTTGGTAGCAAATGCCATTGGCTTTCGGAGCGCTGCTCCTTCGTCAGATGGAGTGGAAATCTGCTCTCAAACAGGGCACAGAGACACAAAATCAAGTTACAGAATACTGATTAGAATGCGAATCTCTACAGTCAACCAGGTCTTAAAGATACAGACAATGTGAGTGGAGAGAGCATTAAGCACAGGTTAAAGAGATGTGTATTGTCTCCAGACAGGACAGCCAGTGAGACTCTGCAAGTGCAGGAGGCAATCTGTGGGGGTTACTGATAGTGTGACATAAACCAAAGATCTCGGTTTAGGCCGTCCTCATGTGTGCAGAACTTGGCTATCAGTTTCTGTTCAGCGACTCTGCCCTGTCGTGTGTCGTGAAGGCCGTCTTGGAGAACGCTTACCCGAAGATCAGAGGCTGAATGCCCGTGACCGCTGAAGTGCTCCCCCACAGGAAGAGAACAGTCTTGCCTGGTGATTGTCGAGCGGTGTTCATTCATCCGTTGTCGTAGTTTCTGCATGGTTTCCCCAATGTACCATGCCTTGGGACATCCTTTCCTGCAGCGTATCAGGTAGACAACGTTGGCCGAGTTGCAAGAGTAGGTACCCTGTACCTGGTCGATGGTGTTCTCACGTGAGATGATGGCATCTGTGTCGATGATCCGGCATGTCTTGCAGAGGTTGCTGTGGCAGGGTTGTGTGGTGTCGTGATCACTGTTTTCCTGAAGGCTGGGTAGTTTGCTGCGGACAATGGTCTGTTTGAGGTTGTGCGGTTGTTTGAAGGCAAGTTTACCAGATTGCTCAAAAGTAAGAACAATCTCAGTTGGTTTTGTTCTGGTGTTGCTATTAGGAGCAGAATTCGCTACTCAGGCACTTTTAAAATGCGAAACACTGGAGTGGATTTGTACCAGAGCTGAAGCAAACTAGAAGTGATAACATTATGAGAGGTATGGACAGAGTGGATAGTCAGAAGCTTTTTCCCAGGGTGGAAGAGTCAATTACCAGGGGGTATAGGTTTAAGGTTTAAAGGAGATGTACGAGGCAGGTTTTTTACACAGAGGATGGTGGGTGCCTGGAACTCACTGCTGGGGGAGGTAGTGGAAGCAGATCTGATAGTGATTATTAAGAGGCGTCTTGACAGATGCATGAAAGGGGTAGGAATAGAGGGATATGGTCCCTGGAAGCGTAGGGAGTTTCAGTTCAGATGGGCAGCATGGTCGGTGCAGACTTGGAGGGCCGAAGGGCCTGTTCCTGTGCTGTAATTTTCTTTGTTCTTTGTTATCTCACACCATTTTCCTTGAGTGAGCTTCGTACCAAATGAGGGCCTGAATGGTTGTGCAAATATTTGCATTGATATGCACATGAAACTGCTTCGTATTGGTGCAAAACTGTGTACTTGGAACCAAAAATGAGACTGATGGTCAAAACGTGATATTTTATATAGCTATGTCTACATATTTACGATGCTTGGTTCGTACAGATATATGTCAACAAGCTCTGATACCACATTTCATGTTATACCCAAATGGTTCTGTTTGAATTTGGCTCATTCTTATGTCTGTCTGTCACAACTAATGGGACTTGTTATGATTTTTAGTCTAATCCATGCGGATCTGAGTGCAGTCTCTGCACTGGTCTCAATGGGAGCAGTTCTGGGAAACACCAGCCCTGTGCAGTTACTCATGATGACCATCCTGGAGGTGACATGTTTCACTGTTAACAAATGGCTCCTGAATTACTTGCTTGAGGTAAGCGAACAAGAGAGAAGGCAAATACTGTACTGGGGCGGTGGGTTTTGATGTAGAGATTAATCATGTCCAAGTGAAAAATTTAGAAGGGCAAAATCCATCTATTACAAATGCTCCCTAAAATAGTATGTCAGCTTTTTCCTATATGTGACATTGTCCTGGGACTATTTCTGCAGAGGTAAAAACAGGAAACAATGATTCACTTCCATATTCGTACTCACAACTTCATATATTACCCACAGACTAGCATTCTTTCCAGTTATCTTTCCTGGCTTTTCTGCTCATCATTTTAGATCCATTCTGATGTTTGGGTACCATCCAAAGATGTGTAGGTTAGGCGGAATGGCCATGCTAAATTGCCCCTTCATGCCCCAAGATGTGTAGATTGGGAAGATTAGCCATGGTAAATGTGTGGTGTTACGGGGATAGGGCGGGGGACTGGGCCTGTCTAAGATACTCTGTCAGAGAGTCGGTGCAGATTCGATGGGCTGAATGGCCTCCTTCTGCACTGTAGGGATTCTATGATTCTACGTTCTTCATCTAAGTGACCATGGAAGTTCAGGCGCAGAGCGCTGGCAGGTGGATTGACTCTGGGGGCTTCACAGATAAGCTCAAATCTGTCCTTACCTGAACTGTTTCAGTCAGAGGTACGTGGGTAATTGGAGAGGAATAGGAACCAGCACTGATTACTCACCATTTGATCGTGTCCCCTCTGGCTACCCAATAGAGTCGACTAATTCAGGGACTTTTCTTGTTGGAGTGGCCCAATACCACATCAGGTCATGTTTCTTGCCCACTGAGCAATCAGTGAAATTCTACAGCTGAGTGCTAACTGAGGAAATCATTTTGCAGCAAAACTTCTAGGTCTGGAAATATAGTTTGGGTCCATTTTCCGATGAAGTAGAGTCAGCAATGCACATGGTGCACACTAGAAGCTGGAGGCCTGAGGCACACCTAAAGTTGGGCCTCGGGTCTTACTTTAATTCCAGCAAACGGTCAATTAATGAGCGATGATAAAAAAGGGACCCATGAGGGTAGAGTCGGAGAAAGTATTTCCTCTCGTGGGGAATTCAGAACAAGGAGACCTGTCGGCACAAAATCAGGAAATACTTTTCATAAAATTATAGAATCCCTACAGTCCAGAAGAGGCCATTCGGCCCATTGAGTCTGCACTGACTCTCTTACAGAGTATCTGACCCAGGCCCTCTCCTCCATCCTATCCCTCTAACCCCTACACATTTATCATGGCCAATCCACCTAGCCTGCACATCTTTGGACACTAAGGGGCAATTTAGCATGGCTAATCCACCTAACTCATACATCTTTGGACTGTGGGAGGAAACTGGAGCACCCGGAAGAAACCCACGCAGACACGGGGAGAACATGCAAACTCCGCACAGTCACCCAAGGCTAGAATTGAACCCGGGTCTCTGGTGCTATGAGACAGGAATGCCAACCATTTTTTCCATACAAAGAGTAGCAGAAAGCTGGAATTCTCTCCCTCAAAAAAGCTGGAGAGGATGCATTTTCAGACCGAGATAAAAACTGTTTTGTTAGGCAGGCTATCAAGGGATATGAAGCAAGAGGAAGTAACTGGAGTTGTGGTACAGATCAGTCATAATTGAATTGAAAGGTTCAGGTGCTGAATGGCCTGTTCCTGTTCCCATATATTGTTTCAAACTGATGTGGCAAGTTGTCTGGCTACATCCCCAGGTGAGCCTTGGGGAAGGCTGCAAGCAGATCCAGTGTTGCTCAGTGAGCAATTTGGAGTGAGAAAAGTAATGTTCAAATATTAATTCACAATTTCACTGAAATGTAGCCAGATTTAAGCTCTTGTGTTGTTCCATTACAGATTAACTACAAAATTAGTGGCATGTACCTGCATCTTTTTGGAGCTGTTTTTGGACTGATGGTTTCACGAATTCTCCATCGCCCAGGACTGAAAAGCGGCCATGAGAAAGAAGGATCGTTCCCGATATCTGATCTCTATTCTATGATTGGTATACATTGTCTTTGCAATTCTCCGCTGCCCATAAGCTATTTCACGGTCAATCTTTTATCCCGGCCTAAGTGTCATAACACCGAGAAATCTGGAGCAATCCACGCCCGTCTGTCCGGTGCGGTCCAGGCCACAATCATCCAACACTTAGTCATTTTTTGGGAGAGTTCTGGGAGCGACGGGGCCTAAACACATCGATGAGCCCAGCTGCAAAGCGATCGAGCGCTGCTTTGAAAGAGCACCCTAATCTCACAGTGCACAGGGAGATCCCCTCCCTCCTCGCATGGACATCGGGACCCCCCCCACAACCGTTCGGCGACATGTTTCCCCCATCCACTCCCTGACATGGATTGCCGGGCATTGGGGTCAACCCAATGGGTCCTCGTTTATGACCCCCGACATGCCCCCCCTTCATGACCCCTGATATGCCACCCTTCGTGCTCCACCCCTGCATGACCTCCCCTCTGCTCGACCCCCCCTCCCCCCATAGCTCCCCCCTATATAGCCCCCCCATTAGAGCCCTGTTCCCCCCCCCCCCCCCCCCCCCCAGGGTTATAGCCCTGCTAAGGCCCTACCCCCTTAGGGTGCCAGATGCACATTGCCATGTGGGCACTGCCAAATGCCCAACCATGTCCTCCACCATCCAGGGGTTTCAATGGCCTCCTGGCCCCCCGACGTGGTCATCGCACCAGGTCTCTGCAAGTGGAGACCAGTAGTGATTCTCGCCAGTCTCGCATCACACCCAAGGGTCAGAAGGTCTCGGAAGCTGGGAAAATCCAACATTGAATGGGCTCTGCATATTTAAATGCTGCATTATGCTGATTGACTGTTTCTGGGCACGATCCAGTTTGCACCATTAGAAAGGGACCAGATCAATTGCAAACTGTTTGGCACCGGGCACAAAGCTGGTTTTTAGACTTGCACATTATTCTCTGGGATCGGCATGATCTGTGCCAGGCGCGGCAAGGTTGGCAAATCGCCCCCATTGTAAAATATCTTTTAAAAACTCGAGTATTATTATAAGTCAAAGAAACAGCCAAACAGATGGTTCAGTCATTGTTTTAGGAAATCCACAAAGACGTGTGTGACATTCCTTTTGTAATAATGTTTTGTTGAAGCAGAAAATGCTGGAAAATCTCAGCATGTCTGACAGCATCTGCGGAGAGAGAATAGAGCCAATGTTTGCAGTCTGGATGATCCTTCATCAGGGCTAAGAGCAAAGAAAATCAGAAGAGATTGATACTATGAGGATGTCTGTAATTGGACAAAGGAAGTGTAAATGATGACAAGGCTGAGAAGGTGCTAAACGTGTCCAATAAGTGATCAGAATGTGTGAACGGCAGAACAGAGGTACAGATTGTTAAGGGACTGCCTGAGGAATGTGGAAAATGGATGAATGAGATGAAAAGAAAAAAATGAAACAAAATAAATGGAAATGGGGTGAAGGTGGAGGATGAAGAGTCACCCAGACTCGAAACATTGGCTCTATTCTCTCTCCACAGCTGTTGTCAGACCTGCTGAGATTTTCTAACATTTTCTGTTTTTGTTTCAGATTCCAGCATCCACAGTGTTTTACTTTTATATTTTGTGAAAGGCTTTTTATAAGTAGCTAGAATTAAAATATGTATTTACCATTATTCTTTGCACTTTTCCCATACAACATGAGTGCTTAGATGTATTGCAGTTAAGTGCATTGACTAAAACTCTTCCTGTTGTCCACAGGCACTCTCTTTCTGTGGATGTTTTGGCCCAGTTTTAATGCAGCACTTCTTGATGTGAATAGGACGAAAGCTGTTATCAACACCTACTATGCCTTGGCTGCTTGCACTGTTGCGGTGTTTGCGATTTCCAGTCATATCCATACGAAAGGAAAAATAGACATGGTAATAGAATACTTTTCATCTTACTTCACTTAATTTTGTTTATCAGAATTCTCACAGTGACAGCTACCCTGCTTCCTCCATATAATTACTGCGCTACCGTTGCCAAGTTATTATTCTGGGTTGTAAATAACGATCTTGAGTGGGATTACAATGCCTCATTATTCACTCAAAGTGAAATATATATACCATTAAAACACTGCTTAAATAATAGATCTGTTTTAAACTTTTGTGATAAGTATGCAATTCATTCCGGTGTTAAACAGACTTGCGACTAAGGTGAACTGTATGATCCATGTATTTGTTGGAGCCAAGTATGTTATTACTGTGCCAAGATACTACACACTTGTATTGTTTATTCACAAAAGTTTAAGTGCTTAAGTTTGACCAAAGTAGGACATTCTTGTTCACTGGGAAACAAACTCGGTTTAATGTTTCATCTGAAAGGTTGTGCGCCCATCACTGCAGCACTCCTGTTTTTCAAACTATTTGTATACAGCACACAGGCATCCTATTTGATGCACAAAATTCAATGGGAATTGTTTTTCACACAATTCTTTGAAACAATGCACAAATAAAATGAACTGGAAACCACCTGAAAGGTAAAGATTGGTCAACACCTGGTTCCGAGGAAGGATCTCAACTAAAATATTAGCCTCCCTTATCTCTTCAGATTCTGTCTTTCTTTCAAGTCTCCACTGTTGGACTTTGCTCTTTTTGTAAACTGGATAACATTTCTAAACTTATTTAAAGAGTGGCAAATTTTCAAAAGAAAAGAAAATCAGTGGGTGGCATGGTGACACAGTGGTTAGCACTGCTGCCTCACAACTCCAGGGACTCAGGTTCGATTCCAGCCTTGGCGATTGTCTGTGTGGAGTCTGCACGTTCTTCCCCATGTCTGCGTGGATTTCTTCCGGGTGCTCCAGTTTCCTCCCACTGTCTGAAAGATGTGCAGGTTGGGCAGATTGGCCATGCTAAATTGCCCCATGGTGCCCCAAGATGTGTAGCTTGGATGGATTAGCCATGGGAAATGTGTGGGGTTATGGAGATAGGGTGGGGAAGAGGGCCCTGGTAAGTAAGTTACTCTGTCAGAGAGTCACTACAGACCAGATGGGCCAAATGGCCTCTTCTGCACTGTGGGGATTCTATGATGATTTTATTCCAAGATGAAATTTTATTTTGCATCAGTTTCAGTTGCTCCTGAACTGAGTTGGGGTCACGTGGCAAATTCTCAATGGATCACACTCATGTACTACAATTTTGCTTAGAAAGGATTTTTTACCTTCTCCACATTCTGAAATGAAATAGATTCCTGAAATGGGGTTGCAGGTTCCAATAATGATTAGTTGAGCCACACAGATTATGTATGGTCAGACCTTTAATTTTCACTCTATGAGTTACCATAGAATCCCTACAGTGCTGAAGGAGGCCATTCAGCCCATCGAGTCTGTACCGACCACAATGCCACCCGTGCCCAATTCCCGGAACCCCACACATTTACCCTGACACCAGGGTCAATTTAGCATGGCCAATCAACCTAACCTGTACATCCTTGGACTGTGGGAGGAAACTGGAGCACCCCGAGGAAACCCACACAGACACGGGGAGAAAGTGCAAACTCCACACAGACAGTGACCGAGACCTGAATTGAACCTGGGCCCCTGGCGCTGTGAGGCAGCAGTGCTAACCATTGTGCCATTGTGCTGCCCGTATTAATGGTCCTATACTTGGTTCCGGTGCCTCTGCATCAGGATTGAGGCAATTGATTGAAGTACATGCTGGTGACTGCTACCCGACATCACCACTGGAAGTCAGGATGTTGTACAAGGGCAAGATCCAGGATGGGCGGAATGCCTCCTGTGTTCAAACAGCTTGCTCACACTCATGTGTTGAAACTCATGCATAAATTTAGTTGAGGTATCAGAGAGCAGCTGGTGCCTTAGGAACTGTACTCCAGCAAGGAGTCAACGCCTTCTGTCAATGAAACAAAACAGAGGAAGAAAAATTAAAGTTCGCAACTGAAAGTGTCCACTCCAGTTTTGGGAGTGGAAATGGGATGTTCCAGAAGCAGAGCTGCTGGTAAGTGGGGCAGAACTTTCAATTATTATTCATTCCTGATAATGACGTGAGTCTTCAAATATAAAACAAAAACAGAAAAATGCTGGAAAATCTCAGCAGGTCTGACAGCATCTGTGGAGAGAGAATAGAGCCAACATTTTGAATCTAGATGACTTTAGTTAGAGCTCCTGATGAAGGGTCATCTAGACTCGAAACGTTGGCTCTATTCATTCCCCACAGATGCTGTCAGACCTGCTGAGATTTTCCAGCATTTTTCTGTCTTTGTTTCAGATTCCAGCATCCGCAGTATTTTGCATTTATTTTCAAATATAAAGAACTTATTCAGGGTAGCTGAAAACTTTTACCCAAGAGAGAGGCGAGGAGTGAAATATTGCATATAGTTGAGTAATGGTCGACCTCGTGGATAAGTCAACCCCTGATTTTTGGCCATAAAATCCAAATTCTTGGTACTTACCACCTTCTTGCCACTGAAGTCAAATATACTCTGCTGGAATCCCACTCATTGATAAAATCATTGACTAGCAGCATACCATTGAAGGTCCATGTGTCTGTGCATGTCAATACGCGCTGTCAAGGCTTACCGCCTCACTGGAGTGTGCTGTGTTCCCTCCAGTCTTGCCCTCTGGTGTCAAGAAGGAATGTCTGGAGACAATACACATCTCTTTAACCTGTGTTGAATGCTCCCTCCACCCACATTGTCTGTACCTTTAAGACCTGGCTGGCTGTAGGGATTCGCATTCTAATCAGTATTCTGTAACTTGATTTTGTGTCTTTGTGCACTGTTTGAGAGCACATTTCCACTCCATCTGACGAAGGAGCAGTGCTCCGAAAGCTTATGGTATTTGCTACCAAATAAATCTGTTGGACTTTAACCTGGTGTTGTGAGACTTCTTACTGTGTCAAGAAGGAACACAGCCCAGTTCAAACTTGAAAGTCATTGAGATTGCAGAGCAGACAAGTAACGGTGTGGCAGTAGCTAGTGAATTCAAGATAACCAAGAAGAATATTAGTGATTGGGGGAAGCTGTCTGCACAGCGTAGCAGATGCTTAAGAATAAACATGCAGACTGAAGAAAACCAAGCATGTGGCCACAGTTGGAAAATTAAGTTGCAAATATGTCAGTGAAAATCTGAAAGGACACTAGGGTGGCACTGTGGCACAGTGATTAGCACTGCTGCCTCACAGCACCAGGGACCCAGGTTCGATTCCCAGCTTAGGTCACTGTCTGTGTAGAGTCTGCAAGTTCTCCCCGTGTCTGTGTGGGTTTCCTCCGGGTGCTCCGGTTTCCTTCCACAGTCCAAAAGACGTGCTGGTTAGGTGCTGTGCTAAATTCACCCTCAGTGTACCCGAACAGGCGCCGGAGTGTGGCAACTAGGAGATGTTCACAGTAACTTCATTGTAGTATTAAGGTAGGCCTGCTTGTGACACTAATAAATAATCTTTAAACTTAGGCTTCATGTGGACATATCCGAAACTTCACTTTGAAAAACACAAGAAAATTAGGCAGTGCAGATTTCAAAGCCAACTCTGGATGGTGGACTAGGTTTATAAAGAGGGGCAATTTTATACTGCGACCAACATTTCACAGCGTTTCACAGATGAAAACTTGAAAAATAAACCCAGGGACTGGACAACAATTTGACCTGTGTGTATAAAATAATGGTTCAATAATTGGTGTTTTACACTAATATTTCAATTGTGTCCCTACAGTCACATATCCGCAGTGCTACGCTGGCAGGAGGAGTTGCTGTCGGGCTCTCTGCTCCTCTGATAAGATATGCTTATGTTGCAATGATAATCGGCTTAATTGCTGGTGTTATCTCTACTCTTGGGATGAAATACATGAAGGTAACACTGAAAAAAACACTAAAGCGAACCCATTTATTATATCTTTTTTCATTTCCCATTCCCATTCCCTGTGTGGAGTTTGCACATTCTCCTCGTGTCTGCGTGGGTTTCCTCCGGGTGCTCCGGTTTCCTCCCACAGTCCAAAGATGTGCGGGTTAGGTTGATTGGCCAGGTTAAAAAATTGCCCCTTAGAGTCCTGGGATGTGTAGGTTAGTTGGATTAGCGGGTAAAATATGTGGGGGTAGGGCCTGGGTGGGATTGTGGTCGGTGCAGACTCGATGGGCCGAATGGCCTCCTTCTGCACTGTAGGGTTTCTATGATTTCTATGATTCTTTTTCTTTGACGAGAGGGAAATATAACTGGAATGGTCTGAAGTATAAACACCAAGGGTAAAAATCAAACATGCTGGAGCAGTTGCAGACTTGCAGTAAGACCAGTGGTTTGCAGAAGTCAATGATCTACAGCAACAAGATGTTGTAAAATCCAGTCTGTGAATCCAATCATTTTTGCAGGGCCTGTATTGTTAGGATGGCAGGGGACGATCCCATCCTTGCTCACTCTGACAGGCCCACTGCCATCACACGCTCAAGCGTGCATTGATTGGCAGAAGGCAGGAACTCCGTTCTCGCTTGGGCAAAATTCCAATCTTGGAGAGCATCCGGCTAATCAGATTGGCTGGCAGTTCTCCAACCACTCCAGACACAGCGCTGCAGTGGCCGGAAGGGGCACTGCAACAACACACTTGGAACTAACTATGCGCAGGGAGCCAGAGTGAAAGTTGGGGTCCTGGGGAGGGGAGGGTAGAGGACGCCTGTGACGTTCTCGAGAGGGGGGGTGGGGTATTTGGGGTCTTGGGAGAGAGGCCTGGGATCGGGGAGGAGGGTGAAACAAAGTTCCGGAGGTCTCTGGGCCCTGAAGGGAGGGTGTGCCCCAGTCTTTAGGGGGCTTCTGATGGATGTAGGTTTGGTTATTTTTCTATTTTCCCCCTCTGATCTGTCATCTGTCCAAGTGAATCTTGAGTCTAACAACATTAGAAATATGAAAAGTTCTGGTCACTATATTTTATCAAGGATATATTGGCCTTAGAGGGAGTGGAGCGTAGATTTGCTAATTAATATCTGTACTCCCAGCTGTCAAGCTATGAGGAGGGATTAAACAAATGAAAGTTGTATTCCTCAGAATTTAGAAAGTTAAGGGTGAGTTGATCAAAGCTTTCAAAAAATATTAAGAAAACAAATGGCGTAGATTGGGAAAAACTGTTTTTGCTTTTTTGGTGAGTCCAATGCCATGGGGTCACGGTTTAAAAAATTATGCCCTGAGTTTTCTGAAGAGAAATTAGGAAACATTTCTCCAAGCAAAGGATGTGGAACTTTCCATGTGGCAACTGATGTTAGATCATAGAAACATAGAAGATAGGAGCAAGAGGAGGCCCTTTGGCCCTTCGAGCCTGCTCCGCCATGCATTACGATCATGGCTGATCGTCCAACTCAATAGCCTAATCCTGCTTTTTCCCCATAATCTTTGATCCTATTCGCTCCAAGTGCTATATCCAGCCACCTCTTGAGTACATTCAATGTTTTGGCATCAACTACTTCCCGTGGTAATGAATTCCACAGGCTCACCACTCTTTGGGCGAAGAAATGTCTCCTCACCTCCGTCCAAAATTTTCTACCCTGAATCCTCAGACTGTGCCCCTGGTTCTGGATTCCCCCACCATCGGGAATATCCTCCCTGCGTCTACCTGGTCTAGTCCCGTTAAAAGTCTTTATGAGATCTGCCCTCATTCGTCTGAACTCCAGATCAACCCAGATCCAGATCAATCATTAATTTTAAAACTCAAACTGATAGAATTTTGTTGGCCCAAAGTAATAAAGGATATGGAGCGATGGCAGGTATATGGAATTAAGTCGCAGATTAGCCGTGATCTCACTGGTGATGGAAGAGGCTGAAGGGGCTAAATGGCTTCCTACTCCTGTTCCTACTGCGTCAACATGGCTGACGTTCCATTCATTTGCTGCCCCACATTAATTCAGGAAAGTATCTCTGTAGACTGATGCAAACAATTTTCTGGGTTTGATAACAATTGCTTGTTTACACACAGATGGTTATCAGGGCAGTTTGTAGAAAGTCTGCTCAAGGAGTTCTTTAGCTAAGCAAGCCAACTGCCGTGAGCATATGCCAATGTCAGAATGCATTCATCCATGCAGACTGCAAGGTCCCAGGCCTGATCTCTGGTTTGTGCTGATAGTTGGCTTATCGTCACTGAGCTGCTACAAAAACTGCAGCCAAAGTTTCAACTTGCTGACCGATGTCCAGTGACTTGCATTGGTGAGCGCACAAGTGCGTAGAGTGGACATATGCTGTTCTTTGTTGCTCGCCCAAGGTTGAGCTACCCGCTGATACTCACTGGCTCGCATGTGAAGACTGGACAGTTGGTTCATATCACAGAGGGTTGCAGGCATATGTGAAACTCTGTACCAGCAAGAATCAACATGTTCAGGATATGAGGGGAGAAAACGTTTAAAAAGATACATATATATATATTTTAATGCTTCTGCTGTCAAAGATCCACTAATGCATTTGTCAGTTTTTATTTGTGGCTGTCTTTTTCAGAGTGCTCTAAATATTCCTCACTTGTTTGCTTATATGTATAGACAATATCTAACAATTTAATATCTTTTCTAGGGCAGATTGGAATCACATTTAAGCCTGCACGATACTTGTGGTGTTTTGTATACCCACGGGTTACCCGGAATCATAGGAGGCATAGTATACATGGTCCTACTTTCAGTGTCGCCTGGGGACAGGTATCTTTTCAAACTCTGCACTAAATTAAATGCCAAAGGCCTTTTGCTGTGCGATATAGGCATCCAAACATGTAACACGTTCACACAAAATGATTCTGTCCAACACTTACATCAAGGGTTAGTCATATAAATGGTGTGGAGATGCCAGCGTTGGATTGGGGTAAGCTCAGTAAGAAGTCTCACAATACTCAGGTTAAAGTCCAACAGGTTTATTTGGAATCATGAGCTTTTGGAGCGCTGCTCCTTCATCAGGTGACTCACCTGATGAAGGAGCAGCGCTCCAAAAGCTCGTGATTCCAAATAAACCTGTTGGACTTTAGCCTGGTGCTGTGAGACTTCTTACTTAGTCACGTAAATGCAGCAAGTATTTTTGAGCTCCTAATTCGCGGTGTAATTTTTGCATTCGTTATCATCTGCGTAGTTTTATAAGTGAAAGTTAACTTTCATTTTCAACAACTTCTGTTCTCTAGAAAAGGTGCAGAGGAGATTCACCAGGATGTTGCCTGTGCTGGAGTGTCTCAGCCATAAAAGAGAGACTGGTTAGGCCTTAGAACAGAGAAGGCTGAGGGGGAACCTGATTGAGGTATACAAAATTATGAGGGGCAGAGATAGGAAGAAACCTTTCCGCTTGGTAGAGGGGTCAATAACCAGGGGGGCACTAACTTAAGGTAAGAGGCAGGAGATATAGAAAACATTTTCACCCAGAGCGCAGTGGAAATCTGGAACTCACTGCCTGAAAGGTTGGTAAGAACCCTTACAATATTTAAGAAGCATTTAGATGAGCACTTGAAACACCGTAGCATACAAGGCTATGGACCAAGTGCTAGAAAATGACGGGTGCTGACAGTGGCCAGAACTCTACCGCCTTGCCTGCCACGGAATTAGCACGGGCCAGGGTCCAACAACGGAAATTTCCGTTGACCTCGGGCGGGAATTTCTGGTCTCCCCCGAGTGAGGCCGTAAAGTCCCACCCAATGAATCAAAGGGCCTCTTTTTGCATTGTAAAACTACGACTCCCTCATTTCATATTTTTTCCAAATTTATTTTTAGTCTTGTTTGCCCTTAAGTTGAGAAAAGCTTCCATTTCTTTTCCCAATTCCCTCCTTTTTCTGTAAAGTCATGTTGAAAAATTGAACGTTTCTGATTTTAGCATCTGCCCCAGAGTGCGTCAGAATCTCACTTTAAACAGAATGTGGCAAAGTTGCTTTCTGACTGATACAAGTAAGGATGTCAATCGCCGTGACAGCGTTTAAGGGTATTTTTAATGAGCTATTTCACTTTTTTTCATTAGTCTCCCTCTTCTCCGTAAGTGACCCCATTTCCCGTGTGCGCCTGAAACTTGTAGCTTTACAGGAAGGCAGGAGGACAACGTTAAATTGCCTCACTCTGTACGAGGTGCTCGGTGAGTTAAGAAGGTGCTAAGCCGGTGGGCAAACACCTACTCCTTCCAGGTACACAGACGCCTCTAGCGATGTGCAAGGCAACAGCCTCAGCTGAAGTATATCCACCTTTGCTAATCCGTACACATACGTGTGGATGAAAGGTGCGAGTTGATTTCCTTCACGGCCCTGAAATTCAGCTTTGCTGCTGTGAAAAATCAAGAAGAATGACATGAGGTTCCTCCCCTGAGCTTTGGGTTAAGATACATTGTTGTGGCAGAGTGCAAGGAACTTCACTATGTATACATCCCCAAGCATCAGTACCCAGTGTCGCCATAGAATTTCTCCTCCACATTGATCTAGTAAGACGTAGGGAGGGATTTTCTGTCCGCGCTCGCTCCAAAACTGGAAAATCGCGCCCGAGGTCAGTGGACCTTTGCATGGTCTGTCTCCTGCCCGCTATGATTCCTGTGACAGGCAGGACGGGAAAATTCCACCCATTGTATTTGAGTCAGTGCCGATGATTCTCCCATTCCTATTGGTGGAAGCCAGTATTTCTTCCATTCCCAAACCAATGCTACTAATTTGCCTTTTTTATTGTTTCGTCTTTGATTTGGTTATTCAGTTACAAATTAATGGTTGAAGTAACTCCTCAGAGGCCGGTGTCCCATTACCAGATTCCCTTTATTTACAAACTCAGTTCCATTCCAAGAGTGTTTCAGGTACAAAGTCAGAATCCGGAGTGTCAGTAGCCCTGACACTCCTCAGGTGAGAGACTCCCTGATTGGGCAGGCAATCATTGACTCAATCAGGGAGCTCATACTCCAAGAGGCCAACCTCATGGGCCTCGCTGAAGTCATTACCACGGCTCAGCCATTGCCAATTAGGCATAGCCCAATGCAGCACCCAACAGGTTTTCTCTAAAAAAAGAGGGAGTGTAGTGGCTGTGGGGAGAATCTCCATCAGTACTATGGGCTGAAGTGGGGGGCAGTAAATGGAGGATTCCATTTCTAAATTTAGCTGCAATAGTCTTGGAAGGCAGTAATCCTCGTTGCAAGCACCACACAAACGTTGGTTATAACCATCACAGAGTGGGTAGTTGACTAAAAGAAGGCCACAGGAAGCTGGTTGACCATAAATTGATCGGTTGGCAAGGTGGTTCCAGTTCTGCTGGTGATCACTGTAGTCTCTGCATTAGCACTTGGTCAGCTGCTGATTGCTATATCATCCCCTTCTCATTGGGGACCATAAATCTAAAGTTCAAGAGTTGTTAAATCTGTAAGTATCTGCTGTTACACCATTCATAGCACATAAGCATATTTAGCTCACTTTGCAGTGTGCTACAGTATCATAAGAACATAAGAAATAGGAGCAGGAGTCGGCCATCTAGCCCCTCGAGCCTGCCCCGCCATTCAATAAGATCATGGCTGATCTGAAGTGGATCAGTTCCACTTACCCGCCTGATCCCTATAACCCCTAATTCCCTTACCGATCAGGAATCCATCTATCCATGATTTAAACATATTCAACGAGGTAGCCTCCACCACTTCAGTGGGCAGAGAATTCCAGAGATTCACCACCCTCTGAGAGAAGAAGTTCCTCCTCAACTCTGTCCTAAACTGACCCCCCTTTATTTTGAGGCTGTGCCCTCTAGTTCTAGTTTCCTTTCTAAGTGGAAAGAATCTCTCCACCTCTACCCTATCCAGCCCCTTCATTATCTTAGAGGTCTCTATAAGATCCCCCCTCAGCCTTCTAAATTCCAACGAGTACAAACCCAATCTGCTCAGTCTCTCCTCATAATCAACACCCCCTCATCTCTGGTATCAACCTGGTGAACCTTCTCTGCACTCCCTCCAAGATACCTACATATCTTTGCTAAGTTGCCTGAATTGGAGAGCTATTTTTGCCGTGCCAGCATTGTCACGATGGGTCAAATAGCCTCCTTGATGCTGTAAGATCACATGAGCCAGGTCCATCCTGCAGAAATTGTGGCAGGGATTGGCTTTGACGTGTTGTAGGACTCTAGGGATGCTAGTTAATACAGACACTCACACCAAAGGTGAGGAATTATCCTATTCCCCCACACTCATCATTTCAAGAAGCACACAAGATTCTGTATTTTACCAAGAAGCAGCCACTATTTTGCAGTCAGGATTTTCCTGCGATCTGCGACTTTGCAATGTAATTTTACAAGTCCACCCTATAGCACAAATTGGGAAGACAGAGGCGTGCGCCACTCACCATTTTCTCTGCATTGGTTTTAATATTGTGCACCCGAATGGTTTGTATCCGCGGCCGGCGGGTTCGATTCCCCGCTGTCGCTGCAGACTTGTAAAAAGTGCACCTGTAGTTTCCTTCCTTCTTGGCACGATTTTAAGCTTTGTGGATTTTTTTTTGTTTTCAGGAAGCATGCTGACTACTGGCAAACAGCTATGTTTATCACCATGGCGATGAGCATCCTAACAGGATTAATCACAGGTGAGAGACAGCTGTCATTTCTGTGGTGATGATATGAAATCTGTGTGCAGGAGAATGAATGTCTTAACTAACTCTGATTGATGTCAGGCACTTAAAAATCAAGTCTTCTCCCACCTAATGATATTCTAGGTACTTTACACCAGTTGCCAAGCTACATGATGAGCAGATTTGTCACTGCCAAAACTAAATTAGCATCTTAGAATGCTTCAAATGCAGCTCTTTGCCTTTTGACGCAACAACAACTTGCATTTACATAGCACCTTTTGAGATAATAAAATCTCCTGAGGTTCTTCGCAGGAACTATCTATGCTGATGACATGCAACAATTGCAAGTGGAGCCTTCGGCAGATAGTCTGGGAATGGGTCATCAGACTTTGAGCATCAGTCTGCATACCAAACTGAACGTCAACAGAGCAATAGGCCCACCCAATTGTTTTACTGACGAGAGACTTGGCCTGTGTACCAGCCTCATTCCAAGAAGCCCAACCACCTTCACCTGAGCTGCCTTCAGAAACTTCTGAAGATCAGATGTCAGCACAAAATACCATCCATTGAGGTGTTCAGCTGAGCTGGCATGCCAAGTGTCCACACCATATCGAGACAGTCACAACAGAGTTGGGCTGGTCCTGTAGCCAGAATGCCTGACACTCGCTTACCAAAGCGAATCTTCTATGGAGAGTTTGTGTCAGGGTGTGCTCTCATGACAATCAAAGGAAGGCCAAAGACATTCTGAAGGCTTCCTATTAGGAGCTTTAATATCGACTCCGGATCCTTGGAGAAGTTCATCCAGGATCACTGCACATGGCTCAACCAAATAAAAAATGATGCAGCCTCCTTTGAAAGCAAGCACATAACAAAGGCAGGGAGAAAGTACAAGGAGCCAGAATCCCAAGCCAGCAACTCATCCAGAGCTCAACTGTCTGTTGTATCCTGTCTTATTTGCAGCAGAATGTTCCAGGCGCAAATCGGCCTTAGCAATCGCTTATATACATGCTGCAACCCGACCTAACAGCACAGATGGTGAACATGGTCATCTTCACCTTGAAGTCGGAACAAGAACAAAGTTTGATGTTGTATCTCATGAGGAGATACTAGAGTCAATGACCAAAAGTTTGGTCAAAGAGACAGATATTAGGGAATGTTTTAATTGGGGAAAAGTTGGGGAAAACCTTAGGCAGAGAACTCCTGAGCTTAGGGCCTAGGCAGCTGAAAGCATAGCAACCAATGGCCAACCAGGAGTGCATTGGAACGGTCAAGTCTAGAGGCCGCAAATGGTGTGGAGTTTCAAAGGGCTTTCAGCCACAGATCAGTTGAGGTGGGCCAATGTTACTGAGGTGGAAGTAGGTGGTTTAGTGATGGTGGGGAGATGTAGTTTTGGAAGCTCAACTCGGGGTCAAATGTGACACCAGGTTGCGAAGAGTCTTGTTCAGCCACAGACAGTTACCAGGAAGAGGGATGGAATTTTTATTAAGGGCAAATGGCTTCTGTCTCCCCAGTGGTTGGTTGGAGGTTCAACATTAGATGCTGGGCAAGCAGTTTGACAATTCAGAGAGTGCAGTGAGGTAGCGGGGTGGGGGGGGGGGGGGGGGGGTGATTTAGAACTGAGTGTTGTTAGCGTACATGTGGAAACTGTTGCTGTATTTTCAGATGATGTCATTGAGGGGCAGCATGTGGATGAGAAATAGGAGGGAGCCAAGGATGCATTCTTGGAGGACACCAGAAGTAAGTGCAAGGAAGCAGGAAAAGACGCCTTTGTAGAGGATTTGTTTGGCTGTGACTGGAAAGATAAGAATGGAATCAGGCGAGTGCACTGCCAACCAACTAGCAATGGAGGAGAGACTTTGGAGGAGGATGGTTAAGCAAGTCAAAGGCTGCATACAGTTCATGTAGGAGGCAGAGAGAGTTGATAGGCAAGTAAAGGAGTCACATTAAATTCAGTTATATATTTTGCTGGTCCATATTAAGGAGAATAACATCAGTCTTGTGAATGCTAGTGGTGTCCACACAGACAGTGGCGACATCTTTGAAGAGGATGTTAGGATCGCAACATCCATCCAGGTGAGGGAGAATTTATCATTGATGGTGGAACTCTGGGAATTGGTTTAGTCCTGTGGCAGGAATGAAACCCATTGCCCTGGGGGTGCGCTGACGTCTGTGATGGTGGTTTGCCCAGGCTAGGGTAGAGAAAAGGATCAGGGTAGCCAATGAGATTAAACTGAGGTTTTGACCAAAAGAGAAAATGCTGGAAAATCTCAGCAGGTCTGGCAGCATCTGCAAGGAGAGGAAAGAGCAGACGTTTCGAGTCCAGATGACTCTTTGTCAAAGCCTTTGAGCTTTGACAGAGGGTCATCTGGACTCGAAACGTCAGCTCTTTCCTCTCCTTGCAGATGCTGCCAGACCTGCTGAGATTTTCCAGCATTTTCTCTTTTGGTTTCAGATTCCAGCATCCGCAGTAATTTGCTTTTAAACCGAAGCTTTACCTGATGCAATTTTTCGATGTCATCTCAGGCCTTTTGGCTAAGATGAAGTGTCAGATCAAGCCCGGGAGAGGGAGCAATGCCTCATCCTGTCAGCTTGGATCTTGTTTGATCAAAATGGGATGTAATGTCTTGCCTTGTCTGCTTGAATCTGGTTTGTCCCTCATGTGGGAATCATGATTGGACTTATTTTGAATTTGTTTAAAATATTGAAAGGTGCCAATAAAAAAAAGTTTGCCTTGACTTGGGGATAATCAAGAGTGGAGGCAAGCTGGCTACAATTGCTGTGGAGTTTGGCAGACACAGTAAGAGTTTTAACAACACCAGGTTAAAGTCCAACAGGTTTATTTGGTAGCAAATGCCATTAGCTTTCGGATCGCTGCTCCTTCGTCAGATGGAGTGGATATCTGCTCTCAAACAGGGCACAGAGACACAAAATCAAGTTACAGAATACTGATTAGAATGCGAATCTCTACGACCAACCAGGTCTTAAAGATACAGACAATGTGAGTGGAGGGAGCAGTAAGCACAGGTTAAAGAGATGTGTATTGTCTCCAGGCAGGACAGCCAGTGAGATTCTGCAAGTCCAGGAGGCGAGCTGTGGGGGTTACTGATAGTGTGACATAAACCCAACATCCCGGTTTAGGCCATCCTCATGTGTGCGGAACTTGGCTATCAGTTTCTGCTCAACGACTCTGCGCTGTCATGTGTCGTGAAGGCCGCCTTGGAGAACGCTTACCCGAAGATCAGAGGCTGAATGCCCGTGACCGCTGAAGTGCTCCCCCACAGGAAGAGAACAGTCTTGCCTGGTGATTGTCGAGCGGTGTTCATTCATCCGTTGTTGTAGCGTCTGCATGGTTTCCCCAATGTACCATGCCTTGGGACATCCTTTCCTGCAGCGTATCAGGTAGACAACGTTGGCCGAGTTGCAAGAGTAGGTACCGTGTACCTGGTAGATGGTGTTCTCATGTGAGATGATGGCATCCGTGTCGATGATCCGGCATGTCTTGCAGAGGTTGCTGTGGCAGGGTTGTGTGGTGTCGTGGTCACTGTTCTCCTGAAGGCTGGGTAGTTTGCTGCGGACAATGGTCTGTTTGAGGTTGTGCGGTTGTTTGAAGGCAAGAAGGGGTGTGGGGATGGCCTTGGCGAGATGTTCGTCTTCATCAATGACATGTTGAAGGCTCCGGAGGAGATGCCGTAGCTTCTCCACTCCAGGGAAGTAGTTTGGCAGAGGCAGTTTAAGTGATCATAGGGAGGTGGGAAACACATTTGTGAATTAGGATAGATGTCACTCATGCTTAAACTGTGACAGTGATCTCAGAAGGAATCATGGTGAACTTTGGGTGGCATTAACCTAGAACAATATATAGGCTTAACAAATTAAATACATTCCAGAACGAAACTCCTGGAATTTGATTATACAGAAACTAAAACAACACATTACAGTTAGAAGTACAGAAGTAATGAAAGTGTTATTTGAATATTCATCGCAACATTGTAAAAATAAAATGATTTTTTTTAGAACTGTCAGTGATGTTCAACTTTACAGATTGAGAGATAAGGAATATAGCACCTTCCGCATTCAACACTTCTCAGTGTATTTAAGAACTGAACCACATTGGGAATGCAACTTTATTTCAAGGAGCACAATCACTCCATCTACAGGTCATAGAGGTCATTGCACCAAAGACTCTTCCAATCATGATGGGTTTGTTAATAAAAATGACGTTTCTTTAAAATTATTTCACATTCTTTATCGAAGTTTGGAAGAAGAAACTTGAAAGCTCCTAGTCTGCTGTAAACGCCTAATTGGTTCACTAATGTCCTTGTGGGAAAGGAGTCTTGATCCAGTCTAGCCTACATGTGCTTCTAGTTCCACTCTTGGTGATTGACTCTCAGTGCCCTCTGTAGTGACAAAGTAGGTTGTGGGTAATCACTGCAGAATAAAATGATATAAAGAAAATTGGACAGACCTATCAGTGATGACTCAGCCATAAAATCAGACTAAGATTAAGAAGAAGACAGGAATAAAATGCTGCCTTCAATTAAGGCAGCATTTGACTAATATAGTACCAAAGATCCTTAAAAGCTAAAGTCAGTGAAGAGCAAAGGGAAAACTCAGCCCAGCTAACTGTGCGTTATCCTCTTCAACAACATCTGGGATCCAAGCTGGAAGAACTGTTCCATAGATTACTCAAGGAACAGCCTGATGTAGTCATACTCACAAAATCATATCTTTCAGCCAACATCAAGGCAGAAACACATCCCTGGTTCAATGTGAAATGTAAAGGGGCCTGCAAAGAGCAGCATGGGGCATCCTTAGAATGAGATATATTTCACATGAAGATACTGCACAGGGCTGGCTGCATGCGAAACACTTAAAATAACAGGCTGTAGATAGAGCTCAGCAGTTCCACAATCAATGGATCAGAGCAGAGCTTTGTAGTCTATCACATCTGGTCAAATGGAAGGTATTCAAACAGGAGGATTGTACATTAATGATTTGGACCTGAGCCACATGCCAGTGAGGGCAGGAGTAGGATGCTTGGGCGGATGAACACGTGGCTGAGGAACTGGTGTAGGGGGCAGGGTTTCCAATTCTTGGATCATTGGGACCTCTTCTGAGGCAGGTGGGACCTGTACAAGAGAGACGGGTTACACCTAAACTACAAGGGGACCAATATACTTGCAGGGAGATTTGCTAGTGTTATTGGGGAGCGTTTAAACTAGATTTGCAGGGGGATGGGAACCAGAGTGCCAGAGCAGATAGTGGAGCTGGGGTAAAAAGACAGGTTAGTTCAAGCAAAATCACAAATGGAAGGGTAGAGTGTGGTGGAAATAATCTTTTGAGGTGTGTCTATTTCAATGCCAGGAGTATTGTGGGGAAGGCAGTTGAGCTGAAGGTGTGGATAGACACATGGAAATATGACATTATAGCCATTAGTGAAACTTGGCTACAGGAGGGGCAGGACTGGCAGCTCAATGTTCCAGGGTTCCAATGTTTCAGGCGGGATAGAGGCAGAGGGATAAAAGGTGGGGGGGGTGGCATTGTTGGTCAGGGAAAATGTTACAGCGGTACTCAGGCAGGATAGATTAGGGAACTTGTCTACAGAGGCCCTATGGGTGGAGCTGAGAAACAGGAAAGGTATGACCACATTAATGGGGTTGTATTATAGACCACCCAATAGTCAGCGAGAATTGGAGGAGCAAATCAGCGGAGAGATAGCTGACAACTGCAAGAAACACAAAGTTGTGATAGTAGGGGATTTTAATTTTCCACATATAGATTGGGACTCGCATACTGTTAAAGGTTTAGATGGGGTAGAGTTTGTAAAATGTGTTCAGGAGAATTTTCTACATCAGTATATAGAGGTGCCAACTAGAGAGGATGCGATATTGGATCTCCTTTGGGAAATGAGTTAGGGCAGGTGATGGATGTGAGTGTGAGGGAACATTTTGGATCCAGTGATCATAATGCCATTAGTTTCAACCTGATCGTGGATAAGGATAGATCTGGTCCTCGGGTTGAAGTTCTGAACTGGAAAAAGGCCAAATTTGATGAAATGAGAAGGGATCTGGGAAGTGTGGATTGGCACAGGCTGTTCTCTGGTAAGGATGTAAATGGAAAGTGGGAGGCCTTCAAAGGAGAAATTTTGAGAGTGCAGAGTTTGTATGTTCCTGTCAGGATTAAAGGCAAAGTAAATAGGAATAAGGAACCTTGGTTCTCGAGGGAGATTGTAACACTGATTAAGAGGGAGAGAGAGTTGTATGAAATGTACAGGCAGCAAGGAACAGATCAGATGCTCGAGGAATATAAAAAATGCAAGAAGCTACTTAAGAGGGAGATCAGGAGGGCTAAAAGAAGACATGAGGTTGCTTTGGCAGACAGAGTGAAGGAAAATCCAAAGAGCTTCTATAGGTATGTTAGGAGCAAAAGGATAGTGAGGGATAAAATTGGTCCTCTTGAAGACCAGAGTGGTAGACTGTGTATGGAACCAAAAGAGATGGGGGAGATACTAAATGGTTTTTTTGCATCCGTATTTACTGAAGAAACGGGCATGGAGTCTACGGAAATAGGGCAAACAGGTAGGGAGGTCATGGAACCTTTACAGATTAAAGGGGAGGAGGTGCTCGCTGTCTTGAGGCAAATCAGAGTGGATAAATCCCCAGGACCGGACAGGGTATTCCCACGGACCTTGAGGGAAGCTAGTGTTGAACTTGCAGGGGCCCTGGCAGACATATTTAAAATGTCAGTATTCACGGGGGAGGTGCCGGATGATTGGAGGGTGGCTCATGATGTTCCGTTGTTTAAAAAAGGTTCCAAAAGAAATCCGGGAAATTATAGGCCAGTAAGTTTGACATCGGTGGTGGGCAAGTTATTGGAAGGTGTGATAAGGGATAGGATCTACAAATATTTGGATAGACAGGGACTTATTAGGGAGAGTCAACATGGCTTTGTGCGTGGTAGGTCATGTTTGACCAATCTATTAGAGTTTTTCGAGGAGGTTACCAGGAAAGTGGATGAAGGGAAGGCGGTGGATGTTGTCTACCTGGATTTCAGCAAGGCCTTTGACAAGGTCCCTCATGGGAGGTTAATTAGGAAGGTTCAGTCGCTAGGTATACATGGGGAGGTGGTAAATTGGATTAGACACTGGCTCAATGGAAGAATGATGTGGAGATGCCGGCGTTGGACTGGGGTAAACACAGTAAGAAGTTTAACAACACCAGGTCAAAGTCCAACAGGTTTATTTGGTAGCAAAAGCCACACAAGCTTTCGAAGCTCTAAGCCCCTTCTTCAGGTGAGTGGGAATTCTGTTCACAAACAGAGCTTATAAAGACACAGACTCAATTTACATGAATAATGGTTGGAATGCGAATACTTACAACTAATCAAGTCTTTAAGAAACAAAACAATGGGAGTGGAGAGAGCATCAAGACAGGCTAAAAAGATGTGTATTGTCTCCAGACAAGACAGCCAGTGAAACTCTGCAGGTCCACGCAACTGTGGGAGTTACAAATAGTGTGACATGAACCCAATATCCCGGTTGAGGCCGTCCTCGTGTGTGCGGAACTTGGCTATCAGTTTCTGCTCAGCGACTCTGCGCTGTCGTGTGTCGCGAAGGCCGCCTTGGAGAACGCTTACCCGAATATCAGAGGCCGAATGCCCGTGACCGCTGAAGTGCTCCCCAACAGGAAGAGAACAGTCTTGCCTGGTGATTGTCGAGCGGTGTTCATTCATCCGTTGTCGCAGCGTCTGCATAGTTTCCCCAATGTACCATGCCTCGGGACATCCTTTCTTGCAGCGTATCAGGTAGACAACATTGGCCGAGTTGCAAGAGTATGTACCGTGTACCTGGTGGATGGTGTTCTCACGTGAGATGATGGCATCTGTGTCGATGATCCGGCACGTCTTGCAGAGGTTGCTGTGGCAGGGTTGTGTGGTGTCTTGGTCACTGTTCTCCTGAAGGCCATCGCCACACCCCCACTTCTTGCCTTCAAACAACCGCACAACCTCAAACAGACCATTATCCGCAGCAAACTACCCAGCCTTCAGGAGAACAGTGACCAAGACACCACACAACCCTGCCACAGCAACCTCTACAAGACGTGCCGGATCATCGACACAGATGCCATCATCTCACGTGAGAACACCATCCACCAGGTACACGGTACATACTCTTGCAACTCGGCCAACGTTGTCTACCTGATACGCTGCAAGAAAGGATGTCCCGAGGCATGGTACATTGGGGAAACTATGCAGACGCTGCGACAACGGATGAATGAACACCGCTCGACAATCACCAGGCAAGACTGTTCTCTTCCTGTTGGGGAGCACTTCAGCAGTCACGGGCATTCGGCCTCTGATATTCGGGTAAGCGTTCTCCAAGGCGGCCTTCGCGACACACGACAGCGCAGAGTCGCTGAGCATAAACTGATAGCCAAGTTCCGCACACACGAGGACGGCCTCAACCGGGATATTGGGTTCATGTCACACTATTTGTAACTCCCACAGTTGCGTGGACCTGCAGAGTTTCACTGGCTGTCTTGTCTGGAGACAATACACATCTTTTTAGCCTGTCTTGATGCTCTCTCCACTCCCATTGTTTTGTTTCTTAAAGACTTGATTAGTTGTAAGTATTCGCATTCCAACCATTATTCATGTAAATTGAGTCTGTGTCTTTATAAGCTCTGTTTGTGAACAGAATTCCCACTCACCTGAAGAAGGGGCTTAGAACTTCGAAAGCTTGTGTGGCTTTTGCTACCAAATAAACCTGTTGGACTTTAACCTGGTGTTGTTAAACTTCTTTCAATGGAAGAAGCCAGAGAGTGGTTGTGGAGGATTGCTTCTCTGAGTGGAGGCCTGTGACTAGTGGTGTGCCGCAGGGATCGGTGTTGGGTCCATTGTTGTTTGTCATCGATATCAATGATCTGGATGATAATGTGGTCAATTGGATCAGCAAGTTTGCTGATGATACAAAGATTGGAGGTGTAGTGGATAGTGAGGAAGGTTTTCAAAGCTTGCAGAGGGATTTGGACCAACTAGAAAAATGGGCTCAAAAATGGCAAATGGAATTTAACGCAGACAAGTCTGAGATATTGCACTTTGGAAGGACAAACCAAAGTAGAACGTACAGGGTAAATGGTAGGACTCTGAAGAGTGCAGTTGAACAGAGGGATCTGGGAATACAGGTACAGAATTCCCTAAAAGTGACATCACAGGTGGATAGGGTTGTAAAGAGTGCCTTTGGTACATTGGCCTTTATAAATCGGAGTATCGAGTATAAAAGTTGGAGTGTTATGGTAAGGTTATAAAAGGCATTGGTGAGGCCGAATTTAGAGTATTGTGTACAGTTTTGGTCACCTAGTTACAGGAAGGATGTAAATAAGGTTGAAAGAGTGCAGAGAAGGTTCACAAGGATGTTGCCGGGACTTGAGAAGCTGAGTTACAGAGAGAGATTGAATAGGTTGGGACTTTATTCCCTGGAGCGTAGAAGATTGAGGGGAGATTTGATAGAGGTGTATAAGATTTTGATGGGTATAGATAGAGTGAATGCAAGCAGGCTTTTTCCGCTGAGGCTAGGGGAGAAAAAGACCAGAGGGCATGGGTTAAGGGTGAAAGGAGAAAAGTTTAAAGGGAATATTAGGGGGGGCTTCTTCATGCAGAGAGTGGTGGGAGTGTGGAATGAGCTGCCGGATAAAGTGGTAAATGCGGGGTCACTTTTAACATTTAAGAAAAACTTGGACGGGTTCATGGATGAGAGGGGTGTGGAGGGATATGGTCCAAGTGCAGGTCAGTGGGACGAGGCAAAAAATGGTTCGGCACAGACAAGAAGGACCAAAAGGCCTGTTTCTGAGCTGTAATTTTCTATGGTTCTATGGACGAAGGAATTGAATGCAATATCTCCAAATTTGCCGACGACACTAAGCTGGGTGGCAGTGTGTGCTGTGAGGAGCATGCTAAGAGGCTGCAGGGTGACTTGGACAGGCTGACTGGGCAAATTTACAAAATACTGTGGATAAATGTGAGGTTATCCACTTTGGTGGCAAAAACTGGAAGGAAAATTATTATCTGAATGGTGGCAGTTTAGGGAAAGGGGAAATGCAACATGACCTGGGGGGGTGTCATGATGGAACAGTCGTTGAAAGTTGGCATGTGGTTACAGCAGACAATGAGGAAAGCTAATGGCATGCTGGCCTTCATAGTAAGAGGATTTGAGGAAAGATGGCTTGCTGCAGTCATACAGGGCTTTGGTGAGTCCACACCTTGAGTACTGTGCGCAGTTTTGGTCTCCTAGTCTGAGGAAGGACATTCTTGCTATTGAGGGAGTCCATCAAAGGTTCACCAGACTAATTCCCGGAATGGTACGACTGACATATGAAGAGAGACTGGATTGACTGGGCTTGTAGTCAAAGGAATTTAGAAGAATGAGAGGGGATTTCATAGAAACATACAAAATCCTGAAGGGACTGGACAGGCTAGATGTGGGAAGAATGTTCCCGATGTTGGGGAAGTGCAGAACTAGGGGGTCACAATCTAAGAGTAAGGAGTAAGCCATTCAGTACTGAGATGAGGAAGAACTTCTTCACTCAGAGAGTTGTGAACCTATAGAATTCTCTACCACAGAAAGCTGTTGGGGCCAGTTCATTAAATATGTTCAAGAGGGAGCTGGATGTGGCCCTTGTGGCTGAAGGGATCAAGGGGTATGGAGAGAAAGCGGGAGTGGAATACTGAAAGTGCATGATCAGCCATGATGATATTGAATGATGGTGCAGGCTCGAAGGGCTGTATGGCCTACTCCTACACCTGTTTTCTATGCTTCTATGTTTCTAACACCATTCACAACCATTGTAGAGCCCAGCACCAGTGCAAGAGACAAGGCAAGTGTTTGCCGCACCTTCACACAAATGTACCATGTGCAGGATCTTACTTTACTTCCTCCAGAGGACTCCAGCAACATGGATATCGGTGTCCAGCCAATTTAGTTCAGGCCACTTCACATTATGGAGCAGCTGAGTTCATTGAGATACAGCAAACATTATGGGCCCTGAAACACCCTGGCTGTACTCCAGAGGATCTGTGCACCAGAGCTAGTTGATCCCCTAACCAAGCTGTTCCAGTTCACCTATGACACTGGTGTCTGCCTGGAAGATTGCTTGAGTATGTCCTAGCTACAGGAAACAGAATATATCTAACTTGCCCAGGTAGCATCTGAATAGTAATCTTCCAGTCATTTGCAAAATAATGGTAAAAGTAATCAGTTTTGTGACAAATGGCACCTTTACCTGTTCAGTAATGCTTAGTTCAGATTCTACCAAAGCTACTTGGTGAGAGATCACCTTGACTGGGACATAGAAGTTCCAGAACACAGGAATAAATAGCTGCTTTCAATTAAGGCAGCATTTGACTAGTATAGCACTAAGGATCCTTAAAAAAACTAAAGTCAATGAAGAGCAAAGGGAAAAGTCCCCAGTGGTTACAGTCATACTTTACTCAAAAAAAGGTGGTTGTGATTGTTATCACAGCACCAGACTATCACTGCAGGCATTCCTCAAGGAAGCAATCTCTGTTAAGCCTCTCAGTTACAGTCCAGTAATAAAAAAATGATGCAAGTCCAACTTCTTCACACTCACTTTATTCTCTTTTACAACTTCACATACACTCACACCAAATACCCAGTGCCACCTGTAACCCCTTTATGTATCCCAGTGAGTACTATTAAACAATTAACATACAAATTAGGTCAAAAGTGCAAGGTTGCAGTTAACCCATTCCTAACAATCTCAGCCTACCTATCTGCAATTGGCTTCATTAATAGTCCTTTCTCTGTCAGGACTACATTGAGTGGGAAATAAAGGTAGCCTTGACAATGTTCCCCACATCCAGCGAACAAAGAAAGTAACTATCAGTAGTTGGGCACATTTAGAATTTCCTGATGGGTTCAAATTTGGATTTGGGTCATCTGAAGATGAATCTAAGCAACAGACTCCCATTCCTCAGCATAAAGCTTTTCCTAAATGACATGTTGCTTAGAAAAATACATGATGTATGCTATTCTTTTATATTTTGAATATTAAATTTGCATACGATTTTGCATTAATTTGCATTAATTTGCATTAATCATGCATACGATAGAAGACTTGATTGACTAATTTATTTTTGTCACAGATTTTGGGATACAGTGAAAAGTATTGTTTCTTATGCACGATACAGACAAAACAAACTGTTCATAGCATACATAGGGGAGAAGGAAAGGAGAGGGTGCAGAATATAGTGTTGCAGTTACCAATAGGGTGAAGAGAAAGATCAGCTTAATATGTGACAGGACCATTCAAAAGTCTGATGGCAGCAGGGAAGAAGCTATTCTTGAGTACGTTAATATGTGATCTCAAGTCTTTTGTAACTTTTTCCTGATGGAAGGAGGTGGAAGAGAGTATGTCTGGGCGGCGTGAGGTTTTTGATTATGCTGGCTGCTTTCCCAAGGTAGCGGGAAGTGTAGATGGAGTCAATGGATGGGAGGCTGGTTTGCGTGATGGACTGGGCTACATTCTCCTGGAACAACTGTTTTGCAATGCAGATTCAAATAAAACCAACCATTTTAGTTTGATCAATGGCAAATTGTGAAGAGCCTAATGTACAAAACTACTAGAGTGCAATGCTGCAGATGTAAATAAAACTGAAGGGACTTAACAGTGCTTACAGAATTATGTCACTTGGTGGGGGGAAAGAATTGAGTTATAGTTTTCAGAAATGTCTCTTGTTCTGTGACCTGCTATAAAATGCAATGACTTGATGTATTGGGCAAATGTTGTAGGCACTTTGAATACTGAAAGATCTTGCCAACTGTAATAAATGGCCAATTAGTCTGGGTTTGGTTGATTTTGGTTGAGAATAAATGTTGACCAGAATATTAGGAACCGGCTATCTGCTCTTCCTGGAATACCGGCATGGTGGCCCAGTGGTTAGCACTGCTGCTTCACAGCACTAGGGACCTGGGTTCAATTCCGGCCTTGGGTGACCGTTTGGAGTTTGCACGTTCTCCCTGTGTCTGCCTGGGTTTCCTCCGGGTGCTCCAATTTCCTCCCACAGTCCAAAGATATGTAGGTTAGGTGGAATAGTGGGGTAAATACGTGGGAGTATGCGGATAGAGAGGGCATGGGTAAGATACTCTGTCAAAGATGCAGATGAGCCAAATGGCCTCCTTCTGCACAGTAGGGATTCTATGAATATATCATACGCTTCAAGTATCAGAGAAGATAGATGGAGCCTCAGTTTAACATCTTATCCAAATTCTGGCACCGCTGACAATGCAGCACTTACCCCTTAAGTCCATAAGTGGAACATGAACATATTTTTAGTGAATCATGTTTGTGCCTTTAAGAATGCAACCTTATAACTTTGCCTTTGGTTTTATTTGCAGGTTTCATTCTGAAGTTAAATATTTGGAAACAGCCCCCTGATTTAAAATGCTATGATGACCAAGCATATTGGGAGGTAAGGAGAAAACGACTTGTGCGCAACAGGAGTGCCCAATTTCCCTTTGGGAAATGTTACTATTATTGAGTTAATTATTCTAAATGAGATTTTACTCACAGGTTCAAATGATCTGTGAATGAACTTTTATGAATAATTATTGACTGGTAAGCATAATGTATTGTGGAGCAGCACTGTTTTGGATATGAATTTTCTATTCTCTTTGGTTCTTTTGCTTGAGAAGACACCGATCACCACCAATATTTTAAACAATATCACTTGGACAGAATTCTACTGTTTTATCTTCTTATTTCTTTTTTGCTTCACTGGGTGTTTTTTTATTCATTCGTGCGATACAGGCATCGCTGGCTGGCCAGCATTTATTGCCCATCCCTTGTGGCCCTTGTCCAGAGGGCAGTTGGGTGTCAACCACATTGCTGTGAGCCTGGAGTCACATATAAGCCAGACCAGATAAGGATGGCAGATTTCCTTCCCTAAAGGACAATAGTGAACCAGATGGGTTTTTCCGACAATTGGCAATGGTTTCGTGGTCATCAGTAGATTTTTATTTCCAGATATTTTTGATTGAATTCAAATTCCACATCTGCTGTGGTGGGATTCGAACCCAGGTCCCCAGAACAGTAGCTGAGTTTCTGGATTAATAGTGTAGCGATAATACCACTAGGCCATCACCTCCTAGAGAAGATGATGTACCTTCTCTACCAAACAATGGGCAGCTTGGTGGCAGGTTTCAAATGCATTCCTCTTGAGTCAGATAGGAGATAGCTAAATATGATTGTTTCTCCCTCCTTCTGGGGAGTTACGTTGCCTCATTTAAAATCTTGCAATGGTAGCGCAACTGAGATCAAGAATTCTTTGGGACTCAGAAATGAACCAGCATCCTCCGATGTTCACGAGTACTGTAACCATTTTTTGATTTGATTTGATTTATTATTGTCGCATGTATTGGGATACAGTGAAAAATATTACTTCTTGTGCGCTATAGAGACAAAGCATACCATTCATAGGGAAGAAGGAAAGGAGAGGATGCAGAATATAGTGTTACAGTCATAGTTAGGGTGTAGAGAGAGATCAACTTAATATAAGGTAGATCCATTCAAAAGTCTGATGGCAGCAGCGAAGAAGCTGTGCTTCAGTCAGTTGGTACATGACCTCAGACTTTTGTATGTTTTTCCTGATGGAAGAAGGTAGAAGAGAGTATGTCCGGGATGCGTGCAGTCCTTGATTACGCTGGCTGCTTTTCCAAGGCAATGAGCAGTGCAGACGCAGTCAATGGGTGGGAGGCTGGTTTGAGTGATGGACTGGGCTACGTTCACAATCCTTTGTTGTTTCTTGCGGTCTTGGTCAGAGCAGGAGCCATACCAATCTGTGAAATGTCCTGAAAAGATGCTTTCTATGGTGCGTCGTCTATGATGCAATGAAAAACATTTTCGCTTGGGTCTGCTGTCATTCTTAACCAAAGTTGAACAAGATTGACTGATTCAGTAATTCTCCAACTTTGTTAGGCTAGGCCCACAAAAAATGTCTAAACCTCAAGTATACCTACAGCAATCTTTGCAAAAATGTTGGGTAGGATCTTCAGCCTGCACTCTGTGTGTGAGATCACCGGAGCGGGCTCAAAATCCAGTGAAAACCAGAAATTGCAAATCTCACTGACGAGATCGTGATCTCCGATTTTCCCAGACCCTTGCCGGCGATGTAATCTTGCCCACAATAGATCACAATACATTTCAATATAATTATACACCCCTCTTGCCAAATCACTCCCCCTTACTAAATTTTCAAACCTTGCTGACATGATATCACATCGACGAAATTCACAACAGTCCAAAGATGTGCGGGTTAGGTTGATTGGCTATGCTAAAATTGCCCCTTAGTGTCCTGGGATGCGTAGATTAGAGGGATTAGCGGGTAAAATATGTAGGGATATGGGGGTAGGGCCTGGGTGGGATTGTGGTCGGTGCAGACTCGATGGGCCGAATGGCCTCTTTCTGTACTGTAGGGTTTCTGTGATTCTATGAACAGGTTCACCCAGACATGGAGCTGTCGAGGGAATCTCTCTTGGGGTGCAAAGATCAGCATAGCCCCCAGAGGGAGAGGGACATGGCCAGGCAGTGCCCTGGCAATGCCGTCTGGTACGGCCCCAGCACAGATTGACACTGCCAGGTTGGCACAGTGCCAACCTGTGCCACCTGGCAATGCCAGGACAGGCCCTAAAGAGAGCCTCATGTGCAGGGACATCTGTTTGTGGTGGTGGGGTGATAGCAGACGGTGAGGGCTTTGACGATGGTGGGGATAATCTGGTGGGGTGGATGGGGAGAGGGGATGGGGATGCAGCAATGATTGGAGGGTGCAAGGGAGGGGGGTGAGGGGAGGCTGTGGGTGTGATGGGAATGCCAGGGATGATCAGGAGTGGGGTGGAGAGGGGATAGGGATGCAGCAGATGAGCAGAGGGGAGTGGGGGTGAAATGGGAATGCCCTGGATATCCGGGGTGGGGGGTTAGGAGAGTTAATTGTTATTTGCGATTGTGGTGTAGCGGGGGCAGGGGGAACTTGTTCCTGGCTCCAAGAGTTCTCACCCCACCAGAGACAGCAAATTCCGCCCACTCTTTTAATTGGCTCTCAAATTGTTAGGATCTGAGTTTGACTGCTTTTCTCACCAGAACTGACACTTTGACAATTTTTAATTTTATTTATTCATGGGACATCAGCCTCGCTGGCTGGCCAGCATTTATTGTCCATCCCTCATTGCCCGAGGGCAATTAAGAGTCAATCACATTGCTGTGGCTCTGGAGTCACACAAAGGCCAGAATAGGTAAGGACAGCAGATTTCCTTCCCTAAAGGATGTTAGTGAAGCAGATGGGTTTTCCGTCAATCGACAATGGTTTCATGGTCATCGGTAGATTCGTAATTCCAGATACTTTTTATTGAACTCAAATTCCACCATCTGCTGTGTGGGATTTGAACCCAGGTCCCCAGAACATTAGCTGAGTGTCTGGATTACTAGTCTAGCAATAATGCTACTAAGCCATCGCCTCCCCTAATTCTTGTTAGATTTCCCCCTCCAAAAGGGGATGAAATTCGAGCAGCACAGTGATTAGCACTGCTGCCTCACAGCGCCAGGGACATGGGTTCAATTCCCAGCTTGGGTCACTGTCTGTGCGGAGTCTGCACATTCTCCCTGTGACTGCGTGGGTTTCCTTTGGGTGCTCTGGTTTCCTCCCAGTCCGAAAGGCATGCTGGTTAGATGCATTGGCCATGCTAAATTCTCCCTCAATGTAGCTGAACAGGTGCCGGAGTGTGGCGACTGGGGGATTTTCACAGTAACTTCATTGCAGTGTTAATGTAAGCCCACTTGAGACACTAATAAAAAACTTTAAAAACCTAATCTTGAGTCGCAACAAAAACTAGACAATAATGCACAATCCAATGTTCTTCCCATTGACTTTAATCTTTCTGTCAAATCTCTCTCCTTCACTAATCTTTATCTCTCTCTCTATTTGCACTTTTCTTTCTCTGTCCCATTCCTCCACTTGGAAGGGATGGGAGAGCCATGCAATACTTGTTATCTGTTAGATCCCGCCAGTGCCCAATGTGAGCCGCCTCCACTGCTGCAAAACATGCCATGGGGTGCGGGTAGGAGGGAGGCAGGCGAAGATCCCACCCCAAAGTCTTTTAAATAATTTCCTTTGGCTTTAATCTAAAATGTAACATCCGTTCTCATTTGAAACAACAATGACACAAGCATCGGGTATTTTAAATAAACACTCACTTATCTTCACAAGCTCAAATCTTTCAAATGATAAGTATTATTAAAATGTACACAATTTTAAATGACACAAAAGCCAAAGAGCTGAAGTGATCAATATAAGTGAACTGTTGTTACATCAGCCTTTCATTAAATCTATTTTTTTTCTCTTTGAAAAGAGTTGTCTCCAAAGCAAAACTTCCCTCAGGTTGAAAGCTCTGTTAAGAGGCTATCAATCTCAGGGAAGTTTTGCTTCGGAGACTCACATCTGCTATAAACTGCATCAAATGGAGTTAACGGTGAAGCTGATTCAATGTTTTTTCCTAATATAGTTTCCACACCTCGTAACTACGGTCTGAGAACGTTCACCAACATTGTTCCTATTTGGAAATGACAACAGAGGCAAGAGATGAAGAATCATTTCAGAAGGGTGGAACTAATGTCACAAGAAGTGTACAAAGAAAAAGAACAAATATCTCTTGAATTTTAGCATTGGATTAATGTAAAGTATGTCCATACATGTTGAAAACCCACAAGGTTGGAAACCCTTTGTCAAAATGTTATAGCTTATGCATTAATTGTTTTCTGTTTTTTGATTAAATGTTATATTGAATGTGTACAAGTTTGCATTGCCAGATAATGTGAAAATTTTAACCTAGCATTAATAGCTGGAGAAATGTTTAATATGTAAATATTCAGAGACAGTGAGCGCCCCTGATGGAGCATAGAGCAAATGTATTGCGCCCTTTTGAACAGCCATACAGACCAGGAAGATCCAGGTTCTACAGTCTGTGCTAAGTCAGGTAATGTGAGCCAGGCCAATTATAGGGTTCTGCAATGATCTCTGTGTCCTTTGTAAAGGAATGAGAGAATCAGATTTGGAGGTGTCCATTCCTGACCACCGCCCAATGTTCCTGATGGAAAAATGTCTGTGAATAAAATCGAGGCTGGCTGTTACACATTCTCATGCAGGAAGAATGATCTTTCAGGAATATCACTGGGGGCAATTATGAAATTGTGTAGGTTTCACAAAAATGTTGTGTGTAAAGCTTTGTTTGCCAACAGCACTACTCAAAGATTTAGGCATGAAGGTCGGCATACACCAAGTGTTTTTCAATTCATTTTCTTTTTAAATAGTTTCTTCTGGACTGAAAGTCTAAATTTCTGACACATTCTGTTGTATTTGAAGCTCCATGCCAAGCATAAAAATTTATAAGATTTACTTTAATACTTCTACCACTCCAAATCCAATACCATCACTGAAAATTGACGTCAGCTTTTCTCAAAGTTCCTTTCAAATTAATTTTTTTTTTTAAATTGAAAATATTTTAAATGTTATAAACATAATCAGAATAGGGATAGGATTCAGTCATTTCTATCATTTACTAATCCATTTTTCCAACCAACATAATTTTTACCACCTAGCATCACTCAGAAACATTTTTACCTAATTTTGATCGACAACATACCTCCAAAATAATTTAGTATCAGCTACAGAGTATTTTTTTTTAACCTTTTTAAACATAAGGCAAGGTTGTCATTCTTATGCAGTGGAACACATTTTTGCAACAGACCACAATTTCCTGAATTGCTTATCTGTGAGGTAGATCGTTTGAAAATGATTAAAAGGCATATTTTGTCTGATGCAAATATGTATTTATTACAACTCAAGGTTTCTTTGGAGCAAATATATTAAACCTATTTGAATTGCAACATGGCTACTATAGAGGTTACTCTTTGTTTTTGTTACCGCGATGATTCAACTTACGATTTCTTTTCGTTAGCCAAAACTCAGTGACGGACACGCAGGGCACTGTCTTTCTGCCCCATTGTGCTGGTTGCTGTCCCTAACCACCTGGGGGCTTCAATAGCCTCCAAGCCCCTTGGCATGGCCATCGCGCCTGGTTTCCACTGCGGGAGACCAGTACTGATTCTCGCTTGTCTCATGCTGCGTCCGAAGGTCTGAAGATCCCGGGAACTGGGAGAATCTGGCGTCGAATGGGCTATGCATATTTAAATGCCACTTTAAATATGCTAATCGGCCTCATGCCCTTTCTGGTTTGCGCCATTAGGAAGGGAGCTGGATGATTGTGAACTGTTTGGCAGTGGGCGCGGAGCTGACTTTTAGGCCCCACACACTATTTCCCAGGATTGGCACGATCTGCAAGGTCAGAAAATCACTCCCCAGGTACCACATTTCCCATTTCTCTCTTCCTATGCTAGCCCTAATAGAAGCATCGATGAGAGTGGTTTTGCCAAACCACCTCTTCCAAAATACAGAAGCAAAACATTGAATGCTGGAAATCTGAAATAAAAAACAATACTGGAAATACTCAGCGGGTCTGGAAGCATCTGTGAAAAGGGAAAAAACCCAGTTCTGATTGATGGTCACAAGACCCAAAATGTCAACTCTGTTTCTCTATCTGCAGATGCTGCCAGGCCTGAAATTTCCTGCATCTTCGGTTTCATTTCTTCCACATCATTGATTGCCCTGTAAACTTTCCCAAATTACATTTTCCTCTCCCAAACCAGGACCGGTGGAAAACAGTTCACGCTGATCTGCCCATGAATTGAAGTAAGAAGTTTAACAACACCAGGTTAAAGTCCAACAGGTTTATTTGGTAGCAAAAGCCACACAAGCTTTCGGAGCTCTTAGCCCCTTCTTCAGGTGAGTGGAAATTCTGTTCACAAACAGAGCTTATAAAGACACAGACTCAATTTACATGAATAATGGTTGGAATGCGAATACTTACAACTAATCAAGTCTTTAAGAAACAAAACAATGTGAGTGGAGAGAGCATCAAGACAGGCTAAAAAGTTGTGTATTGTCTCCAGACAAGACAGTTAGTGAAACTCTGCAGGTCCACGCAACTGTGGGAGTTACAAATAGTGTGACATGAACCCAATATCCCGGTTGAGGCCGTCCTCGTGTGTGCGGAACTTGGCTATCAGTTTCTGCTCAGCGACTCTGCGCTGTCGTGTGTCGCGAAGGCCGCCTTGGAGAACGCTTACCCGAATATCAGAGGCCGAATGCCCGTGACCGCTGAAGTGCTCCCCAACAGGAAGAGAACAGTCTTGCCTGGTGATTGTCGAGCGGTGTTCATTCATCCGTTGTCGCAGCGTCTGCATAGTTTCCCCAATGTACCATGCCTCGGGACATCCTTTCTTGCAGCGTATCAGGTAGACAACGTTGGCCGAATTGCAAGAGTATGTACCGTGTATCTGGTGGATGGTGTTCTCACATGATCTCCACATCATGAATTGAAGACCAGGGCAGCCTTGAGTAACTCACTCGGTGACATTTCCACCCCTTCTTGTGAGGTAACAATGTTTAATGCTGACCCAAGCATATGACCAAAATAAAGCAGTCACAATGCAGAGAATTATTGGACATATTAAGTGCAATCTTACCGGCCATTTACACCCACCGCCACACTCAACCAAATCTCCGTTCAGTGCAGTGGAACCAGAAAATCCTGCTGGCGTGAACAGCTGGAAAATCCCCCCACCCCCAAGGTTTACCTTCGATGGCATAGCACATCAAAATTCTAAATATTATAATAAATAGATTCAGTCACTTTTCCACTATTTTTGAAATTTACTCATTTATTGAACAGATTTTAATACTTAGCAATTTTGCAATTATTACATTGCTTGTACACTTCATTATTAAAAACACAAATGAAAAATATTGAATACTCAAAATAGCAAGTCATTAAAATACATGATTGAGCCCCGTGGCAACTTTACCAAAGCAAGAGAGAAAGTCATAACTGTGCACTCAAGTTTGCTTTATATGTCTGTGCAAAACTGAATTATATACAAAAGAATTATTTTAAGAACATTTTTATGGGATTCTTTTGCACTTGTTATCAGTGATGCAACAGTTACAGCACTACATACAAAACATAATTACCAGTTAGCTATCAAGTGTGTGTGTGTGTGTGTAGATCAGCATGGCTCATAGTGGACATGGCTGCCAACTTAGCCATTTATACTCAAGATTTTCAAATAAACGAAAGTTTTAAGGATGCCACCGTGGCTGGAGTTTCCCTAACATCAGCATCAAACATGTGGTTAGGTACAGTTGATACAATGACCTTCATTTTAACTAATATAAAACTCTACTTACAAATCAACAATTACTGCATCAACATTGCTCCCCTACATCTGGCAATGGTCCTCTGAATTACCCAAGTCATGTATTACTACTTGCTTTTCCAATAATAGATTCAGGCAGCCTGGGTTTGGCAGATCAGAAAAGAGGAGAGCATAAGAGAGAACTAGTCAAGTTAAAGAGAAACTGTCGTCAGGATTCTCTGACTTATGAGCCCTGAAATCTTTGCTGCAACTTTGCAGTATTCCCTAGCTCATCAATATTGTTTAAACAAACAATAGTTCTAAAAGGTTGAGTATTGCAGAAATTTAACCCATTGCCGTTTATGGAAACTTGTTTAGTAGGCAAGCGTACAGCAATTGTAACTACCCAAGATGAATTTCATTAGCTGTAAAGCTCCAAGACATCTTGAGCTTGTGCAAAGCATCATACAAATTAGTTAGTTTCACATCCAGGAACTTTATATTTAAAATACATCGGTTCAGAATTTCCTGAAAACTTCTATTGCAGCAATGGTGTGTCTACATTGGAAACCTGTTTCCCAGGGTAAGAGCTGGAGGACGATATGGTGTGGGGCAAACTGGCTAACCCTATTCTAATTTACTAGAACATTTGTCAATTTGGTCAAAGCGCTCTTTACCGAACAAAGTCCTCCAAAACTTAGTAACAGTTGTGACTCTATTTAAAACAGCTGCAAGCACAGCTTTCTTGAAGTCATTCTATTTTGTGATATTCAGTTATCTCAAGAAATCTAGGCATAGATGGGCCCGATATTACCTTCTGGTGGAATATCACTCAGGAATCTCAGTCATGCAGGACTACATGCAGCTTGTTTTTTGTACTTTAGAATGATTTTTTTCCAGTTATTTGGTTGTTACTTTGCTTGAATTCATGTTGCACATCCAAAGGCTAGTTGATTCCTGATACTAGTACAGTAGGAATCTCACTCTATACAATGCGTTCAGAGTGGCAAAGTAGCTCCACTGGCACACATTTTCCTGTTATTCTAGAGGAGGGTGACCGAGGCAGGAATAATGGTGTGTGACTAACCACGGCAGGAGACAGCAGCAAACATGCTGTTCCTCCCCAACCCTGAAAGAACGGATTTACAATCTCTAGATTTGCAAGTGAGATTGTGAAATGGGTGGAGCAATTTATACATTTGGGATCACTGATTCTCAAGACACATTGAAGCAAAGCAGAAATACAATGTGCAATTGTGCCAAATAACAATGAAGTAGAACAAGAGCATTGTTGTTGCACCTCCCACATCCAAGAGAGTTTTGCCTGTACAATAGCTGCATCGTTTGAATTCTCTAGTATGTGCTGGAGACTTGGATTGTCTCCCCAGCAGCACTGCAAAGGTTAATGCAGCAAAACCAGTGATGTCTTTGCTGCATTTACCAGTATGACCATTTATCGGCTCAGAAAACTCCTTCACGTGTCAGAATTGCCAAAAGATGTTCATTGCTATTTGTGCCTCAGTGGAGCAGTCACATGACTCCTCCAGGGCACTCATTCCTTGTCTTCTGAAGATATGAAAATGACCCCCTAAATGATCATGAAGCAGCTGATTCTTGGAACCTTACAACTGGTCCCAGGTCCTACGACATGAAGATCTTCTCTAGGGCTGTGAAAAGTGGATACATGTGATCCACCAAGCAATGTTACAAAGAATGAAGATTACAAGGCGCAAAGATCATATAGGGCGCAAAGATCATATCAGAGTTCACCGAGGAACTGTGCATGCACAGATTTGACACTTTTTGAGATAAATAATTGAGCAGTGTGTAAAACTGTGCCCAACCTTGGTCACACTTCTTGCAAGGTCCATTGAACGTCAAGTTTGCTGCAATGTGTGCAAATAAGTTTTACAGGAAATTATGGAACACGCTCACATTGGGGAGATTGGTGACAAAAATCAGTGATTCCTGACATGGTTTGTCAGGAAATTCCCACCTATTGTTTAAAAAAACAAATCATGTTATACTTCATTTACAATCCTCCATCATTCTGAATTCGGCCACTACTGGGGATAACAATTTAATCTGTTCTATATTATTTGTCACTCATCCTAACAATGTCCATTAATTAAAAAAAAAACATATATCAAAGTCTGATATGAGTGACAAGCTCCGAAAGGGAAGTTGTAGAATGGTGGCAGCATGTAAACTTAACAGCAAAAGTTACTAACAAATACAGCAAGACAGGTTGTGTGAGAAAATACAAAATATGGTTCATACATTGCAATGCTTGGATATTTACTGCCACAGGTCTTCTGTACGGCCAAACTTGAAAACCAGACCCCTGCACAAGAGAGAAACAAACTTCTTCAGTAAAAAAGTTAAAAGGTTTCTGTATTTCAGTTGCTTAGAATTGCTGTTCATTTTAGTTTTGTCTTTATAAAAAAATTTCAGAATATATTACCATTACTTAAATGCTTACCCAAAGAAGATAAATGCATTTTGGAAGAAGACAGCTATTCCAGGGTAAACATCTGGCTTCTCTAGAAAGAGAAAAGTAATAATCAAATAAATATATATCTTTTAAAAACCTGGAAAAAATGCAAGTTTAGAAAAACAGAAACAGACAGCACCTAAAACTTGGAAGAAATCTCAATTTTCAACATAAAACATTTTGTCTAATCAAGACATAATTATATTCCAAAGATTATTTTAGTAGAGTTACAGAAAGGAGGGGGATTCATTTAACAGCATGAATTTCTCCTCTCACCACCCATCCATAAACAGAAAGTTGTTTTTGATTTGCTTTCCCCTTTATAAATGATGACATATTTCCCAATCCCTCAGTTTTGGGGTGATCCAGTTTTCCATTAATAACCCCACAGCAAACACAAGATAGGATAGGCTCATTTGCCCAAACAAAACGTGAGAGGGGGATGATAACATTACCTCCTTTGCACTCATACACAAGAGAGGAATAGAGAAAGGAAAGATTTAAGGGCAGAGACAAGATGTATTGTTCCACGTGGGTTCCAGGATCCAAGTCCAACATGGTATTCTTTCACAGAGGTCAGTGAGCTGAAATTATCTTTTTCAGTGGGGTTGACTTCACACAAAGGGATAGGCATGCAGAGATAAATCAGTTTTGTCAGCGATGGTACAAACTTTCCAGTAGAAGCTGTGTAGATGGGGCCAGGTGTCCAACCTGGGCCAAAGCTCCTGGTCTGTGATGCTGCTAGTTAGTTGGGAAAATGGCAGACTGAGAGGTTGCAAGGTAATATTACTGGTCCATGTCACATGCCTCCCAGTTCTTCATACTGTCTTTGACAAAGGATATGCAACCTTGTCTGGGTCCTCTCAATTGTGGAATGCCTCAATCATAAAGAATCAAAGGGAAGGTGGCGGGGCCCTTTGTCTTAGCAGACGGGCCGACTCCTGTTGGTCAGCCTGGGTTATGAAATTAGACAGCTTTTGTAAAGCTTTCTTTGAACTTGGTCTGTGCAGCCCACAAGGGGTCATTAGTGGTTTTTCAGAGACAACCATGTGCAAGTTTCCCTGATACTGACAGGTGGCTTATTTTGTTCAAGAGTTACAGATATAAGATTCAGCCATTATAGGTCTTTATCCAGTTTGAAAATTTTAGCGATAGCAATGAGCTGGCCTCATAAGATTATTATATTGGCGACGAGGAGTAAAGCGAGGTTTTTTTCTTCCTTCAGGACCATCTTTACTGTCAAGACAAGTAATCCTCCGGTAAGAAAAATGCTTCTTTTTGGTCAACTTGAAGCCTACGATGCAAGCATAGAAAACTGGCCCAATATGCAGAGTGCATGCATTACTTTTTTTGGGCCAACAATATTGAGAGGGATGAGAAGCAGAAAGTGATCTTGCTGACAGCATGCGGGGTCTCGACCTTCAGTGGAATAAAAAGCCTGACTTACCCGGATGACCCTGACTCCAAAGTCTTTAATGAATTGGTGGACTTGGTTAAAGGCTCTTATGACCCAAAACCTTCCATAATGCTCCAGCGATACCGCTTTGAATTGCAGGGTGAACCCCTGCGGAATCTGTCACCAAATTTCTGAACAGGTTGCAAAAATTGACAGAACACTGTGAATATGGGCCACCCCTGAATGACATATTGCAACATATTCTGGTCTGGAGAATTAACAATGTGACAGTCCAAAAGAAATTATTGGCAGAACCCAATTTGGATCTAAAGAAGGTCATTCAGAAAGCTCTCTCATTGGAGAATGCAGAAAAAGGAGCTCAGGAACTACAGGGGACATCAGACGACAGTGTCCTCTGATTGGGGAGAGGGGCATGCAACATTCATCCCTCAACTGAGAGCGACGGTGTTGGTGAAATATCTCTGAATGCCTGACAGCGGTGGAGCCTGAGTCGTATCACCAGGCAGTCAAAGTAGGTCAGGCACAGCCTTCAAACTCCTCAGGAGCAAATTCCAGAAGGTTCTAGATGCCAAGACAGCAGACTATTGGAAAGGCTGCAGAAGATCAGAACTGAGGCCAAGATGTACGGACAGTCAAAATACATGCTATTTTGAAAAAAGACCAAGGTCAGCACTGGAAATATAATATTACATGAGGATTCAAAGGACAGCCCTCAGATGAAATGAAACACTACTTGACGAAGGTGAGCTCAGCGTTGAGGATGGCATCATCCTCTGGGGTTCCCACGTAGTTATCCTTCACCCAGGGTGATGTCTGATACTTATGGAATTACACCATGGCCACCCTGGGATTTCGAAGATGAAAATGCTATCCAAGAGCTAGGTATGGTGGCCTGACCTTGATGTGGACATTACTGACTTGGTCAGACAGTGTGAGTCGTGCCAAGAGAATCAAAAGCTCCTCCCCTCAGCCTCCCTATATCCATGGGAGTGGCCTGGTACGTCCTGGGTGCGAGTGCATTTAGACTTCACCAGGCTTTTAAAAATTATGGTCAACCCGCACTCCAAATGATTGGATACATCGCATGGGTTCCACCATTTCCCATGCTACCATTGAGAAACTACGATAATGTTTCTGCATGCACAGGATACCCGAAGTCCTGATCTCTGACAATGTCACCGTCTTTACGAGTGCCAAGTTTCAGATCTTCAAGGGAGACTCGCCTTGGAAAGATTATTACAGTCTTCAAGGGACTCCATGTTTCCTCATCATACCAAGAATAAGTTTAAATAAAAAAACACTTTTCCCCTTTTCATGCAGACAGTTAAGGGAAACCATTAAAGTGACATTGCGCTCAGAACTATCAAATTGGAGATCAGTAAACATGGCAATTGTGAAAATTTTCTTTCTTGTCCTTGTACATTGTGTTGAAAATGCACACCCTCTCCCAAAATATATATGTTTAGTTTTAGTTTTGTTTATTTATTAGTGTCACAAGTTGTCTTACATTAACACTGCAATGAAGTTACTGTGAATTTAGCATGGCCAATGTACCTAACCAGCACGTCTTCTGGGCTGTGGGAGGAAACCGGAGCACGCAGAGGAAAGCCATGCAGACACGGGGAGAACATGTAGACTCCGCACAGAGTGGCCCAAGCTGGAAATCGACCCGGGTCCCTGGCGCTGTGAGGCAACCCCTAGTTTTCCAAAGTCCTGTATCGTACCGTAAACACTGTCTCCATTACCCCAAGTGCAATTTTTTTTAAAAACATGCAAAAATTGAATACTCAGGAAATACACAAAACAATGATGAAGTCTAATCTTAAAAGCTCAACCCTGGTTAAATGGCAAAATGTATTAAAAATAACAAGAATTCCTGATATATTGTCTATAAGTGTTGAGAACAGCGGTTAATCAACCTGTTTGTGCCGTTACTTTATTTTAAACCTTTAGGAAGCATTGACAGAGAAGTAACCTAACACAAAAACTAGCAACAAATCACAGCTAATTGTTTGGGTTTCAGCATCAGTTTCCGAAGACTAAGGAAATTTGGCATGTCATCTACGACTCCCACCAACTTTTGCAGATGCACCATAGAAAGCATTCTTTCCAGTTGTATCACAGCTTGGTATGGCTCCTGCTCTGCCCAAGACTGCAAGAAACTACAAAGGGTCGTGAATGAAGCCCAGTACATCACGCAAACCAGCCTCCCATCCGTTGACTCTGTCTGCACTTCCCACTGCCTCAGAAAAGCAGCCAACATAATTAAGTACTACATGCACCCCAGACATACTCTCTTTCACCTTCTTCCGTCGGGAAAAAAGATACAAACGTCTGAGGTCACGTACCGATGCAGGAATAGCTTCTTCCCTGCTGCTATCAGAGTTTTGAATGGACCAACCTTGCACTAAGTTGATCTTTTTCTACACCCTAGCTATGACTGTTCATTCTGCACTCTCTCCTTTCCTTCTTTATGAACGGTATACTTTGTTTGTATAGCATGCAAGAAACAATACTTTTCACTGTATATTAATACATGTGACAATAATAAATCAAATCAGTCAGGCATGGGACTAAATAAATGGGTTTCAAGAAGGCCAATTAGAGGAATAACTTGCATTCACTTACGTGGCACAACATAACCCCCAAAGAGGATCCACATGGATGCAATGAGAGATCCAAATGCCAACATAAAACCAATGAAGAGCCAGATTCGAGCACCTGTAAAATAACAGTACGTATTAGGGTGTGCAGTATACAATTTAACTGATAGCAAGTCATCTGAAATTGATTAAAATATATAGTAGCAACTTCAAAATCAGTCTCGGGAATCTTTCAAAAAGTATGCAGGTTAGCATTAGAGACAGGGTTTTATATTCACAAAGAAGTTGTAAACCATGTGGATTATAGAACATTGTGGCAGATTATTTACCAATCATATTATTTGCCGTAATGGTACTTTTCCGCTATGATAAAAGGACACAAATTATTTTTAATGGACAAGCAAGTTGTAGATGCAATGACTTTCCTAAGCTAGAATTATGTCCTCCTATTACTAGTCCAGTGGATAAGTAAATGCGCAAGAGACATATTCTCCTCTGGCTGACTAAGAGGTGATGTGGAGATGCCGGCGTTGGACTGGGGTAAACACAGTAAGAAGTTTAACAACACCAGGTTAAAGTCCAACAGGTTTATTTGGTAGCAAAAGCCACATAAACCTGTTGGACTTTAACCTGGTGTTGTTAAACTTCTTACTGTGACTAAGAGGTGAGCAGATCCACAAACCTATCCTCTTATGGATAACAGAACTAAATTCTAAAGAAAGATGGTCAGAGAAGAGCACACCCTTCATTAGTTACAATCGTGGTTGGGAATGCTTGGTGCAGGGGCATGTGGTAACTGATATAACAATTCACCAACTTCTTCACAGATTCTGTTAAAGCAGATATCAAACTGAGAGGATTCAGACAGACTCACCTTGATTACAGGGAATCATAACCCATACATTAAAATAGAAACAAAATGTCGAACAGCCAAGAACAGAAATTAACTAGATGCCAGCTCAGAGATCACTTAATTCACTTCATATTATTGATTAGAATGAAACAAAATACCTGTCTGGCCCATACAACCTTCACTATAACCATCTCCACGGACCTGTCCATTTGAAACAGCATTTATCCTAAAAAGAAAAGACATTTTCAAGTAAAGCTTCATTATATTACCAGCATGCGGAGATGGCAACGTAGTGATAACATCATCTGGGGACGTGGGTTCAAATCCCACCTCGGCAATTAGTGGAATTTAAATTCAATTAATGAAAATCTGGAATATAAAGCTGGTCACCGGAATGGTGGCAATTGTCATTGAAACCCAGTTGTTTCACTCATGCCCATTTGGGAAGGAAATCTGCTATCCTTACCCTGTCTGACCTTCATGTGACTCCAAACCTACAGCAATGTGGTTGACTCTCAACTGCCCTCTGAAAAAGGTCTAGCAAGCCACTCGATTCAAGGGGAATTTGAGACAGGCAGCAAATGCTGTTCTTTTTAGTAACATCCACATCCCAATAAAGAATAAATTAAAGAAATTAATGGCATTGAGAATTTGCGTAGTTGTATAGAGTTTTGGTGAGACTACACAGGGAGTATAATAAAGGTTCACCAAACTAATCCCTAGGATGGTGGGATTGTCCTTTGAAGAAATGTTGAGGAGTCTGGGCTTGTATTCTCTGGTGTTTAGAAGAATGAGAGATGGTCTCACTGAAGTATTGATGCAGGAAGGACCTTTCCCCTGGTTAGGGGGTGTCTAGAACCAAAGGACACAGTCTCAGAATACAAGGTGGCATTTAGGACCATGATGGGGAGAAATTTCTTCAGGGGATGGAGAATCTATTTGGATGTCTTTAGCCTAGAGGGCTGTGGAGGCTCATGTCATTGAGTATGTTCAAAGTAGAGGTCGATAGATTTTTACATATCAATGACATCCAAGGGCATGGGGGTAGTGCAGGAAGATGGCGTTGAGGTAGAATATCAGCCATGTTCTAATTAAGTGGCAGGGAAGGTTCGAGGGGCCGAATGACCTACTCTTGCTCCTATGTAGAATAAGCAGTCCTGATGATGCAGATTATATGAGGACAAAAAGGTCAGATCAGAATCAAATAGGATACTGAGGTTTCAAACAGTCTGGTTAGCCCACAAAAGTGACCAACACAGATAGAGAAGCTCTCAGATTCAATTCCTCCTCTGTCCCCAAGTTAGTTGCTCTAAGCCAAGGCAGCAATACCAATGTAACAATTTACCTCAGTCCCATAGGTTGGGAGGAGTATTGATTTATACAATAACCTCTACGTGAAATATATATGTGCAATATTGGGCAAGAATGGGATTAGGCTTGACGATGACTGTCCCATGTTAAACAATCTGTGCTAAGGCTTACATATGAATATTAGCTTGAATGAAGTAACAGAGGCCATTCAGAATCTATGCAATTGTAAACTGCAAGATACTAATGTCTTCAGGAGAGAAAGAGAGGGAATAATAGAATCAGTGGCTTGTGTGGTAGGGGCTGCAGATAATGAGTGTTTTCAGTATTTAATTGAATGGCGTTTTAGCCTATCCAAAATTGAATGGTGGATAGCCAATATGATAACAAAGAGGCAGTGGAGGGGTTGAATGTTGTTAGTACATATCAGGAATCTAATGTCAAATTATTGGATAGAATTCACCAACAAACAACATGTAGATGAGAAATTGGCTGGGCTGAGGATAAATGCTTTCAAGTTCCCAGAGAAAAAAGTGTGGAAAGAAAAGCCATTGCAGGATATTCTCTGGCTACGACAGATTTGAGTAAGAGTGGTACCAGGTGAAGGTCATTCAGATGAACAACACTGGAGGAGGATAGCATGGCAACTGGCTGTAGAGTAGTGGAGAAGGATGATGAGGAGAGAGTGCACTGTGTCAAAGTCAGTGATGTTAAATGTGACTTTGCAGTTCTGTGGCAAAGGCAGAAGATAAATTACAGGAAAGATAGAGATTGATCTGGGTGGGCCCACACCATGTTCAAGACTGTGAAAGCTCATCGTTACTTACATGAGAAATGCAAGTGTTGCTATAACGCCACAGGTGTGGTAGGAGTGGTTGAATTTGTCCATTTCAGGATACTTCACAGCAGCATCAATGATAACCCACCAGCCTGTGAAAAACTAGAGAAACAAAATGCTTCAAAATGCCATAAGCGGATAGTTAAGCAAAATCTAAAATCCATTTTTCCACATTTTTATTAGAATTGGCATATTTCCAAGCACAAATACAATACCTTGGGATAAAAAAGGCGAAGAAGGCACAACAAAAATTGTTCACCCAAAGAGAGCACGCCAACACAGACAAAAGCTCTCAGATTAATTTTCTCCTCTGTCCCCAAATTAGTTGCTCTAAGTCAAGGCATTAATACCAATGTTACAATTTGCTGAGGCAAAAGTCCCATAGGTTGGGAGGAGTGTTGATTAATACAATGTGAAATATATATGCACAACATTGGGGAAGAATGGGATTAGGCTAGGCTATGTTATCCCATGGTTGAACAGTCAATGCCAAGACTTCAATGTGAATATTAGCTTGAGTGAAGTACCACCACCAGAATCTATGCAATTGTAAACTCTAAGGTATTAGTGTCTTCAGGAAAGAGAGGGATGAGATTTTGAAGAGTGGAGGCAGAAGATTTTGTTTTAAAAGATCTATGCATTATGGATGTGAGTAGGCTTCAGGCAATAGTCAACATATTGGACTCGAAACAAACCCGTGAGCACCCTGCATTTAATCTATAACTCTATTTAATTGTAGCAACACAATCATGCACATTAATCTCAGTGATAAGGATGCTACTTCAGTGTGGAATGTAACAGAATAATTTAAACAGATAGCATTAGAGGGATTAAGCAGGCATATTAGAACAAGATTTTCTAGAGCTTGGTTATATCAAGTAATTAGTGCCTCCTCATCACATATAAATCTTGTAACTAAGCTGAATTATCACTTATATAATTATCTTATTTTCAAAACAAAAAAATCAAGATTTGCAGGGTTACATACCAACACACCAGCAGCCATTGACGCAATGGCATTCCGTTTCTCACTCCAGTCAATACATTCACAATCTGGACATCTGATATTATCTAAAAATCCCGACATCCTATAAGGCCAAAGAAAGACAAGCCATACACGTCAAGCCTTTATTTTTTTAAAGAAAACATATACCTAGATTCAGACTTAAAGAAATTACAGAATCAGAATGGTTACAGCATGGAAGGCAGACATTCAGCCCCTCAAGCTTGTATTCGTTCCTTTGAAGAGTAATCCAATTAGACCCACTGCCCTGCTTTTCCCCATATCACTGCAATTAGAACATAGAACATAGGAAAGCTAGAGCACAAACAGGCCCTTTGGCCCACAAGTTGCGCCAAACATGTCCCTACCTACTAGGCTTACCTATAACCCTCTATCTTACTAACTTCCATGAACTTATCCAAAAGTCTCTTAAAAGACCCTATCGAATCCGCCTCCACCACCACGACCGGCAGCCGATTCCACGCACCCACCACCCTCTGAGTGAAAAACTTACCCCTAACATCTCCTCGGTACCTACTCCCCAGCACCCTAAATCTGTGACCTCTTGTGGCAACCATTTCAGCCCTGGGTAAAAGTCTCTGAGAATCCACTCTATCAATACCCCTCAACATTTTATACACCTCTGTCAGGTCACCTCTCCAAGGAGAAAAGACCTAGCTCTCTCAACCTATCCTCATAAGGCATGCCACCTAATCCAGGCAACATCCTTGTAAATCTCCTCTGCACCTTTTCTATGGCTTCCACATCCTTTCTGTAATGAGGCGACCAGAACTGGGCACAGTACTCCAGTTGGGGTCTGACCAGGGTCCTATACAGCTGCAGCATTATCTCCCGATTTCTAAACTCAATTCCTCTATTGATGAAGGCCAGTATTCCATACGCCTTCTTAACCATAGCCTCCACCTGCGACGCTGCTTTGAGCGTCCTATGAACCCGGACCCCAAGATCCTTCTGATCTTCCACACTGCTAAGCGTCTTACTCTTAATTATTTTCTCCTTTAAGCATATATCCAATTTCCTACAAAGGTTGTTATTGAATCTCTACTTTCTTATTAGGCATTGCATTCCAAATCCTAACAACTTGTGTAAAAAAATGTCCTCATGTTGCCTCTGGTGCTTTTGACAATTCTCTAAAATCTGTGCCCTAGTTGGTAACCAGTCCAACGCCGGCATCTCCACATCATGGCTACCAACCATAAGACATAAGAGCGGAAGTAGGCCATTTGGCCCATCGAGTCTGCTTCGCCATTCAGTGAGATCCGATGTAATGCTCAACTCCACTTTCCTACTTTATCGCCACTAAGGGGCAATTTAGCATGGCCAATGCACCTAACCCGCACATCTTTGGACTGTGGGAGGAGCACCCAGAGGAAATCCACACAGACACGGGGAGAATGTGCAAACTCCACACAACCAGTGACCCAAGGCTGGAATCAAACTCAGGTCCCTGGCGCTGTGAGACAGCAGTGCTAACCATTGTACCGTCCTCTGGCACATTTCCTGAATTTAAGGAATCTGGAAAGATTACAACTACTGCACCCACCATCTCTGTTGCTACCTCCTTTAATACCCAGGGATGCAACCCTTCAGGTCCAGGGATTTATCAGCCTTTAGCCCTTAAAATTCTTCAGCACTTTTTCTCTAGTGATAATTATTGTATTTATTCCTTTTCCCCCACCCCCTCCCCTTACCCTTACCTTCTGCCCCTTGATTATTTAGAATTTTTGGAATGTTATTAGTGTCTTCCACCGCGACGACTGACACAATTCTCCTCGTGTCTGCGTGGGTTTCCTCCGGGTGCTCCGGTTTCCTCCCACAGTCCAAAGATGTGCGGGTTAGGTTGATTGGCCAGGTTAAAAATTGTCCCTTAGAGTCCTGGGATGCGTAGGTTAGAGGGATTAGCGGGTAAAATATGTGGGGGGAGGGCCTGGGTGGGATTGTGGTCGGTGCAGACTCGATGGGCCGAATGGCCTCCTTCTGCACTGTAGGGTTTCTATGTTTCTATGACACAAAGTATTTGTTTAATTCCTCTACCATTTCCTGCTTCCCCATTATTATTTCCTCAGTTTCATTTTCTAAGGGGCCTATGCCCACGTTGGCCTCTCTCTTCCTTTTCATACTTTAAAGAAGCTCTTGGTGTCAAGTTTATCCTCAGTTTATCTTCTCCCTTTATTTTTGGTCATCTTTTGTTGGTTTTTAAAACTTTCCCAATCCTTTGGCTTACTACTACTCTTTGCCACATTGTATGCTTTTTCTTTCAGTTTAATACTATCCTTAATTTCCATGGTTAACCATGATTGATTTAACCCCTTCATAGAATCCTTCTTCCTCACTGGGATACATCTTTGCTGCGAGTCATGAACTATTTTCATAAATGCTTGCCATTGCTAATCAACTGTCTTTTCTGCTGAACTCCTTTCCTAGCCCACTCCAGCCAACTCTGCCCTCATTCTTTTCTAATTACTCTTATTTAAGTTTAGCATAGTTGTTTCAGACCCAAGTTTCTCACTCTCATTACCTCATTGTCTATTTTAAAATGGGACATGTTATTAAATTGCAAAGTCTTGTGCCACCTAAAAGCAAAAAGGTTCAGAACAGTTGGCAGCATCTGCGCTCTACTCTGGCATGCAAACAGAACCCAATACAGACCAGACACCATCTGGCACAGTGGTTAGCATTGCTGCCTCACAGCTCCAGGGACCTGGGTTCAATTCCAGCCTCAGGTTACTGTCTATTTAGAGTGCATATCCTCCCAGTGCCTGCGTGGGTTTCCTCTGGGTGCTCCGGTTTCCTCCCACTGTCCAAGGATGTGCAGGTTAGGTAGATTAGTCATGCTAAATTGTCCCTTAGTGTCCCAAGATGTGTAGGTTAGATGGATTAGCCATGGTGGATGTCAGGAGTTACAGGGATTGGACAGGGGAAAGGGCTTGGGGAAGACACTCTGTCAGAGGGTCAGTGCAGACTCAACGGGCCAAATGGCCTCTCCTGCATTGTAGGGAATTGTATGATTCTATGACTGTTATTGAGGCAGTGTGACTCAATATGGAGCTTGCTTGGCCTTTTACATCAGTGTATCAGTGCAGAACGAAAGGAAACCAACAGGGAAATGATCAGGAAAAATTAAATGCATCTGACAAAAATGTGTTTTTTAAAAAACAGGCTATGGCAGCTGTGGAAATTTCTTCCAATAAAATTATTGCAACCACACCATGGCAGATGCTCAAATTTGAACTCAAAAATCTGCAATTAAAAATTTAATGGCGATCGTGAAATCATTGTTGATTGTCGTAAAAACCCATCTGGTTCACTAATGTTCTTTAGGGAAGAAAATCTGCCATCCTTACCTGGTCTGGCCTACATGTGACTCCAGAGCCACAGCAATGTGATTGACTCCTAAATGCCCTCAGGGATGGGCAATAAATGTTGGCCCAGCCAGTGATTCCCACATCCCTTGAACTAATGAAGACATCAACACAGGTGATGATCATTGGCTTAACCTCCAAAAGAGTATAAATGGACGCAGCTAAGGTAGTTGGGGGAAACTACAGGGGGTCTGTAATGCTACTGAGATGTATGAACAATAAACTTGGAGGTCAAAGAAAAGTTGCTGTATCATTCCTCCACCATTTACTATTATTGTTCTAATCAATGACAAATTGTAATGAACTGTCCAAGGGTAAATCTAAAGACAAACAGAATATTCAGAATGATACAAAATCAGTATCAACCTTTAATGGCAAAGACCCCACTTGTGTAGTTAATCAACCAGGTTAGCAAATGAGGGTAAGGGTGCACGTCATGCCAACTGAAAAGATGAACAAAAACACAAGGGAAAAGCAGAAATCCAGTAGACTGGGAGAGCTATAAAAAGCAACATCAGGGTACTGCGGATAGTTGGGAACCTGTCTCGGGGGCAGGGAATTCATATGGTGTTCGTGGAAGTGGAAATGACTAGGGTTGGGAAGCATTTTCCGATCAGGGCCGGTGTGATCTCCTGGACTCGTTTTGATCGCCTCAGGGGGTCGGAGAGGAATTTCCCAGATTATTTTTTTCCCCATATTGGCCCTGGGGTTTTCACTCTGGGTTTTCGCCTCTCCCTGGAGATCACATGGTCTGGAATGGGGGGGTGGGGGTGAGTTAATAGGTTGTGATGAACAAAGCATCGTAGCTGTGAGGGACAGCTCGGTGGATAGGATATTGGTATGTAGATAGGCTGGAAAATTGGGCGGGGATCCTGGATTCAGGATTCAATCCTGGACCAGGGAGCGGCGCGGGCTTGGAGGGCCGAAGGGCCTGTTCCTGTGCTGTTTTGTTCTTTGTTCTTTGTTGTTGATATAATTTGGGGAATGAAAAAGTTGCAAAGCTAACAGCAACTTACAAAAATACACCCAAAGAGTGGTAAAAGGGAATGTGGGCAAGGTTATAATGGAGAAGAAAATGCCACTCTTTTTCATGAGTACTTTATATCCATTTTCACAGCAGAGGAAAAAGACAAGTTATTAGCGACATAAAGAAACCTAAAAATATGAGGTGAGGAACTTAATTGATTTAATTAAATGTTAAAAAATGGTAGTTCGGAAAATAATTGGAATCTAGATAGGCAAACTCCCATTACCCCAATTGTCTACAGTAGACCATATCTGACTAATTGAGCTGACATTTTTTGATGAGGTCACGAGAATGGATACTGGAGTTTGTATATGGACTTCCAGTAGGAATTTGTTATGGTTCCACTCAAGAGATTAGCAAAAATAAGATTGCATGGAATTGGAGATAATTTTGTGATATACATTGCAAAATAGAAAACAGACTCGGGATAACAGGTCCACTTTGATTGATGGGATGATGTCACACAGGGAGCTGTACTAGGGCCTCAGTTCTTCACCATACATTAATGACTTGAATAAAAGGAGTTGTGTATCCAAGTTTGCAGGTGATAGTAAAGGGGCACAGTAAGAAGTGTGGATGTGAGGAAGAAGTTTCACAGGGTGGCACAGTAGCACGGTGGTTAGCACTGCTGCTTTACAGCTCCAGGGACCTAGGTTCAATTCCCAGCTTGGGTCACTGTCTGTGTGGAGTTTGCACATTCTCCTCGTGTCTGCGTGGGTTTCCTCCGGGTGCTCCGGTTTCCTCCCACAGTCCAAAGATGTGCGGGTTAGGTTGATTGGCTATGCTAAAAAAAAAATTGTCCTTAGTGCCCTGAGATGCGTAGGTTAGAGGGATTAGTGGGTAAATCTGCAGGGATATGGGGGTAGGGCCTGGGTGGGATTGTGGTCGGTGCAGACTCGATGGGCCAAATGGCCTCTTTCTGTACTGTAGGGTTTCTATGATTCTTGGGATGTAGATTATGTGAGTAAAATGGAATTGAATGTGCAGAAGACTGAAAAACAAATGAGCATATTTGCCTAATGATGACATGCAGTGGAGAAATGAAGGGATTTAGATGTTCATGTACATTTGTGGGCAGCACGGTAGGCAAAGTGGTTAGCACTGCTGGGTTCAATTCCTGGCTTGGGTCACTGTCTGTGTGGAGTTTGCACGTTCTCCCTGTGTCTGCGGTGGGTTTCCTCCCACAGTCCAAAGATGTGCTGGTTAGGTGCATTGGCCGTGCTAAATTCTCCCTCAGTGTACCCGAACAGGCGCCAGAGTGTGACGAAGAGGGGTTTTTCACAGTAGCTTCATTACAGTGTGAATGTAAGCCTACTTGTGACTAATAAACAAACTTTTAAGTCACTAAAAGCAAGTCCAAAAAGGAAAAACAAAAGGGCCAATGGAAAGCTCAACTTTATTTCAAATTGAATCAATTTTTAAAAAAAAATTCTAACTTGTGCAGACTCTTTGCCAAATCAAACTTGGACACTGACCCCCTTTAAAATGATTAAATATTTGATCGTTTGTCTGAATCTACCCTCTTTCCTCTGCTGGTGAAATCCTGAATGAGGGGGCATAATTTTAAAATTAAAGCTGGACTATTTAGGAATGAAATCAGAAACTGTCTTTCCACACAAATTGTAGTAGATCCCTGGAATTTTTTCTCCCCAAAACTTTGTGAATGCTGCATTAATTGAAATACAACTGATTTTTTCTGATCATGTATATTAACAAATAATGCCACTGCAGTGTAAAAATAAACATACAATAGAAAATTATTACAGGTGTAAATGCCAAGACATAGTGTCATTGATACCTCATACTACTTTAAAAGAAAGAACTTGCACATCAAGTGGCTTCATCACTAGCTGAATGATTAGTGGGAAAGGAGCTACTCAAGGCCACTTTATCCCCACAGCCCCAACATCTCCTTTCACTGCCACAGCGGGCCACACCACTTGAAAGAAAAGGTATAGAGAAGAAAAGAACATAGGGAAAGAGGGAAACAGATAAGAGAGGATAGGAAAAGCAGACAAGATAGGAGAGACAACAACAAAGTTGCATTTACATGGCACAATTAACATTGAAAAATTTCTCCAATGTGCTTTAGAAGCAGTCAAAAATAACCAAGGGATGACCAAAAGCCTGGCAAGAGCTGGCTTCTAAGGAGAGCCTCAAAAAAGGAGAGAGAAATGGAAGCAGTGAGGTTTGGAGAATTACACAAGTGAGAGCCCAAATAATAAAGGCACAGCCACCAAAGCGTCGGTGAAATCATGATGTACAAATGAAAGGAATCAGAGAAGGGCACCAGAAGCTTGCAATTTCAAGGAAGATTGTAGGACTGAAGTAAGTTACGCAAATAGAGAGTGTCAAGGAACTGAAGGGGTTAAATACACATTAAAATTTTAAACTGGTGGCATTGGAAGACTAGGAGTAAGTGTAACCAAACAAAGACAGGGGTGACAAGCGTAGGATGCAAACAGAGTCTTCAATGAACTGACGTTTACGGAAGGTGTAAAATGAGGTACCAGGAGGGAATTAGAATAGTGAAATATAGGAACGTGACAAAAACACAGATGAGGATTGCTGTGACAGATGGACTAAGGGATAGACAAATAGGTCATATTACAGAGAATATGAGATCATAAACTCAGCTCAGGATTGGATAGGATACCAGGATTGCAATAGTGTGTATCAGCCAGAGACAGAGACAAGGGAGCAATCAGTAACAGGATGCAGGGTTTAGCGGAAACACAGGCAGGTGATAAAGAGTGATCATGCTTTATGGTCAATGAGGTAAACTAATTAAGATTATAAAAATAAAAAGAATATTTTCAATGCAGCAATGCAAACATTATTCAATAGTTTGGCATCTGGCAATCTAGAATATTTTAAAAGGTACATACTGTACTCAAAATAAATCAATACCAACTTCCTCCACTTTAGAATCAATATTCCTAAATATAGTGAAATGACTTCAACCTTAAATTAATCTGTGCCTACATGCAGTCAACAATAAAGACCACCAATCCCCACCTAAAGAATTATCTTTTAGATAAATTAATGGCAGCCACATCACTGGAGGATGGGTGTAAGGATGTAACATTACTGAGCCGAGCCTCGAAAGTGAAAGGCTAGGCCCTACGGTGTTGTTGGGATTTATAGTCCTGCAGGACTCCCACTCCTTCCCTAAGGCTAAGCCCAGTCGTGCCCAAAACTACATCTCCCACTGAGGGGGAGGGGCGCATGCGCGCACCCCAAAGCTGCGACGAACCCTATGGCAACGGCTCAGAATATCGCCGTGAACAACAAGAACAAAATGGAAATCAAACACGCGAAATGAACACGTTATACACTTTAAAGGAAACGACCCCACTACGACGAAACGAATCCATACTTGCTCGGTCACCAGTAACTGCGATGGCAAAAAAAACACAACGCTCAATCCTCCCTCGGCAGCGAGATGGAAATGCGCATGCGCGTTCGGGGCCGGGTCGTCACGTGATTCGTGTCTGACGTCACGGCCCGTGACTCAGCCGCCCCGCGGGGTATATAAGGCGCGGCTGAGCAGGTAGCGCATGCGCGCAGCCCTGCCGCCGAGCCGACAGGATGCCCAAGTATTACTGTGACTATTGCGATACTTACCTGACGCACGACTCCCCCTCCGTCCGCAAGACCCACTGCGAGGGCCGCAAGCACAAGGAGAACGTCAAGGACTATTATCAGAAATGGATGGAGGAGCAGGCCCAGAGCCTGATCGATAAGACCACCGCCGCTTTCCGCCAGGGCAAGATCCCGCCCACCGCTCCCTTCCCGGCGCCGGCCGGTCCGCCTCCCGCCGGCGCCGCCATCCCGCCGCCGCCCGGCAACGTGGGCGTGCCGCCGCCGCGGCCGGCCATCCTGCCGGGGCCGCCGATGGGGGGGCCACCTATGATGCCGATGATGGGCCCGGCGCCTCCTGGCATGATGCTGGTCGGGCCCGGAATGAGACCGCCGATCGGGGGCCCGATGCCCATGATGCCGGGTCCGATGATGGGGCCTCACCGGCCCATGATGGTGCCTTCCAGACCCGGATTAGTTCGCTCGGGAAGATAATCGGTGACTTTGAGGAGGGAGGTTTACACAGTGCAGCTTTTCATACCCCCCCTGGAGCGAAGGTGGACAGCGCCGCCGGTTGAAGATCAGATTTGTAACTCTCTTTTTGTTAAATGCAGCAAGTGGCATGTTAGCCGCCATCTTCCTCACTTGGCTAACGTGAGCTCTGCTTGGCCATCAATGATTCCAGCTCAAATTACCCTCCTGAAACCTCCATTCTCATCTGGAGATGAATGCCCAGTTTCCAGAGAGTGGCTCACTAATTCCGATTTCCTCTAGATATTACAGAAAAAGGCTTGTGTAACATTGTTATGGCTGTAGGCATATTGCTCCATTGTATTCGGCCAGTTGAAAAGGCATTTTGGTTTTCTAATTGTCCATTTTGATTTCTAACCTTCCAGTGCCACATGTCATTCTTTGCTGGCAAGCAGGTGGATAGTTGGAAATCCTTTCTTATTTGTCGGTCTGAATCTTTTATAAATACTAAGAGATCCCAAAGCCCATTGTTGTGGTTGACCCGTTCCACTGTACAATAGCATTGAGCCACTGCATATGGGTTACATTATATATGGAACTTTATGATAGTTTTGGATAACTGAATTAACCAGTTGAAAATCTTCCCTTGAGAAATACACTGATGTTGACCACAACTTGTTTTGATGCATTTTTTTTGCAGTCCTTAATTTAGTGCTACAAATAGTACATTTTTAAAATCTCTGTAATAAATGCCATACTTTGGACAGATTTTGGTTTCTCTTGCTATCTTTGAGGATGTAACGAAGCTGCTGCTTTATGCCTGAAACTTAGTGTATAATTTTTATGGCAAGACTTGTGCATTTCTGGTGTTTTGAAATCTTAGTGGGCTAAAGCTGCCATGTCCCATTTATTATGAACTATCTTATACAATTTATGAAGGGCAAGCTTCATTTTCATAAAGCCCTTGGACAATTGAATCGAGCATAACTATATCACCAGTTAGTTTATTTACCAAAATTTTTGCAGAGGTCCAGATAAGCACAAAATACACTGCATTTTGAAACCAAATTTGCTGATTATCATTTTGCCTTTTAACTTATCATGTACTCTTTGTAACTCAATAATTAATCAGTCAGATTATTTTTACCTGCCAATATCTTTGCTGCACTGTGAAAATGTCTACCATTTGATTTTTAATCCACCCCTAATGCGAAAAGTGATTTATTGTTTGTAGATGGATTGACCTATACAAAAAAGTTCATTGTTATGTGATTGTTTCCTTTTGTGGATAAAGGCATTGGTTTTTCCAAAATGTAACTTTAAAAAACCTAAAATGTTGTTTTTAAAACTATTTTTAATTGGAAAATAGTGACATTTTTGAAGCTACATCAAGATTTGCACGTTCCCCCTCCCAAAACAAAATGAAAACTAATTATAGTAGGTTCCTGATAAATGGTTACATTAAGATTGCCTTGGAAAATTAAGCAAGACAAAATTATACCTCAAGACATCATTATTTAATCTGCATCTGAATCAAATTTAAACTGACAACTTTTAATAGTTTCTGAAAAATCTGATTTTACAGATGCTGGAAATGTACAAGCTGAGTTTTTCTCAAGTATTCAGTGAATATTCTGATTGAAGCATCAACTTCCCCAACGTTCTCCTCCAGATTCCGGTCCGCTTGATGCACATTTTAACATTATCTGTTCATTACCTTTTCAGTTGATTTAATTTCAAGACATCATAATGCATGCTGATGCTAAGAGGTCAAATTGAAAACAGCTTGACATATTGAGCACCCTCGTGACTGGCAATACACGTAACTTCGGTGGGGTGGGGGGGGAGAGGGGAGAGAGAATCTTACACATAGTTCAAGATTACAAATTCAGTTTAAGCTACCAAGAATTACACATCCTTGACTGATGTACAGATAAATTTTATGTTTATGGCAGAGGATGTAACAGCCAGTTGCCCAATTATTTGGAATGGGATTTTTCTGCTGGGGTTTAAGTATCCAGTTTATGAAATGTAGCTTTATGATTTGCAGTGCATCATTTTCTGTTAAATGGAACAGAACCTATTTTGTCCCACAAAACGTAATCAAAATGGGATGCTAACATGTTGAAGAGGACACCATCAATGGCTGACACTAATTAAACAACTGGCAGGAAGTGGCTAAGATGATATTCCAAAATGGCTGAATATGTACAATACCAGAACTATTGCTCTGTGGTCAATCAATTATTTTCCTCCATCCGTCATAGTGGTAGAAGGTTCAATGGATGTTTATCATGCTAAAAGGAGGATTTTAAAAGCGACCACTATAGACAGAAAAATGACTCCCAGTAGACCAATGTATCCATAGGAACCCTTCATTCTTTTCTCTGGCACTATAAAGAAGCAGAGATAACAGAGTGCATAATCTAGAACAAAATGTGGTTTCATTGAGATAGCAAAAACTATATGGAACAATTTTTAATAGCTTTATACAGTATGCTGAAATTAAATATAACTTTTGGACCATGTGCAAGTAGGAGTTTCATTGTTTGATATAATATGGTCCAGTGAACTTCCTAGATGCTTATTTGCAGTGGGTGGAAAAACTTCAGGAAAGTTTGATCAATGTTTAGGGGGCAGAGACGGGGGAGGGGAACAGGTGTCTGTATCGATAAGAATTGAGCAGGAAAGGGAAAACTGATTTTAGGTAGATTAAAAAGATGAACACAAAAACAAAGTGCTGCCAATACACAACTGGTCAGCCAACGTCTGTAAAATGAATTGGGTTACGACTTTTTGGATGTATCAGACAGGATAATTAACACTCGGTAAAAAGGGAGAAGCAACGAATACATCAACTGGAGAGAGAATTATCGGATTAAATGATCTGTAAACTGCTAAAGGTTCTAATATAAAAGGTTATCTGACATGCAGAAGTTGGAATGTGTGAAAAGAAAAATGTGAGAAACATTGAGAGAGGAATAAGACTGCAAATGCAAGAAAATGAAATTCCTACAGAAAATGCTAGCTTTTAAAATTGTATATTCATTTACAGGATGTGGGCACCACTGGCTAAGCCAGCATTTATTGCCCATCCCTAATTGCCTTTCAGAAGGTAATAGTGAGCTGCTGCCTTGAACTACTGCAGTCCTTGACGTGTCGGTACACACACACTGGTGTTATGGAGGGAGTTCCAAGATTTTGACCCAGCGACAGTGAAGGAATGGTGATATACTTCCATGTCAGCATGGTGGTTGACTTGGAGGGGAGCCTCCTCCAGGTGGTGATGTTCCCAGGTATCTTGCCCTTTTCCTTCTAGATGGTAGTGGTCATGGGTTTGGAAGGTGCAGTTGAAGGAATCTTGGTGAGTTCCTGCAGTGCATCTTGTAGATGTACACATGCTGCCACTGTTTCAGGGATTGAATGTTTGGAAGGGGTGGTAATCTGGCAGCTGTTTTGTCTTGGATGGTGTCAAGCATCTTGAGTGTTGGAGCTGTATTCATCCAGGCAAGTGGAGAGTATTCCATTATGCTCCTGACTTGTGCCTTTGAGATGGTGGACAGGCACTGGGAAGTCAGAAGGTGAATTACTCATTGCAGGATTCTTAGCCTTTGACCTGCTCTGGGAGCCACAGTATATGGCTACGCCAGTTCAGATTCTGATCAATAGCAACCTCCAGGATGATAGTGGAGAAAACAACTTGCTTTATGTAGTGTTTATAACCAAAACATCCATAAGGCACTTTAAAAAGCTGTAATCAAAAGGATGGAGAGGTGACGAAAAGCTTTGTAAAAGTGTTCAAGAAGGAGATGGAAGAGCGTGGTTGGTAATGAAGGAATACAGAAATTAGTGTCTTTCCCAACAATATTATGGGAAATAACATTTAAAATAACATTGAACACTTATCTCAATTTTCTTCTAAAGTATAAAAAGGTGTAAACAAAAAAAGTTCAATACTATGTACCTCCTGAGTAATATCCCCATGCGTATGTAAATCGGCTGGTTACCCAGATTATACCAAGCACAGAAGCAGCAATCTGTAAAGTATGAAGTAAATTAGATTTCATTATACAGTGCATGTAATATGAACAAACATTAAGAAGCCACAATGAAGGATATAATTGAGATGATAAAATCCATTGAAAATACTCAGACTAGGCTTCCTGTGCGAGTCTTAAAATTAATTTCTGTGCAGGAAACAGCCACTCAACATTCCCTGCTGTGAAGCTGAGGCATGCCGAGTTGAGTGACAGTGAACATGAAGATCAATTGACATATTTGGCAAGCTGAAATTAATGTCAAACAGGTAATAGTTTGTTGAAGAACAATTTTTGGCATCACTGGACATTAAAAATCAAGTTGAATTGGGTATTAATTTAGTTTGTGGAAACAAGACAGTGATAAACATGAATTTTACAATCCTTTGGATAAAAGCTTAATCTCACTTCCAGTAGGAAGGATTTGTCTTGCTGGCTAAAAGGCAGCATGGAAAAAGATGGCACACATTATTTATGACTGTTTATTGAGCTTTTCAGCATCTTTACCGGGTAGACAGCTCCTGCTATCAGTTGGAAGATCACCCATTGAGGATATATCTCCAATGTGTTTAGATGTGCTCGTTGGATGCAGTTGAATATTGGGTCCTTTTCACTGTACATGTTTGGATACTGGAATGAAATATAATGCATTATTACAAAGTTAGAATTTCAGACATTGAGTGTTTCAGTTTCAAAAATCTCTTATTTAAAAACTGTTTAATCTCAGAAATTCAGCTAAACAGATCTAAAGCTTTTCACAAATGCTTGAAATTACATGGCACAGCTCATAAACTAATGCTGTATTTTAATGGCCAGTCTGACTGCCATGCTGCTCCTTTCTACTTGCCCAAGTCTGGAGCTGCACATTTCTTTCCTGATCTGTCCCAGGTCTGGTGAGAAATGTGCAGCACAGCAACTTCAAAATCCTTTCAGTGCAGGGTGGCAGTGTTTAGAGAAAGTACAGCCATGACCCTCTTCTTACAACACCAACTGTTGTGAACTAGGAAGTTAAGGTCCCAGCCACGTTTGACAATAGAGAAGGTAAGTCATGCGGTGGTGGGGGGGGGGGGGGGGGGGGGTTGGGGTTGAGGTCAGTACCATAACCCAGAAGTTAAAAGTGGTTTTAATCCTTCCAATTTTTCTGCTTGGCGTGTTGGAACCATCATTCCCAGCAGTAAATTTGGATTGGATGCTTCCTGCTATAGGGTAATTGCCCAATGGAAGTTTAATCTTCCCATCCAATCTTTACATGGGGTTGTCTAAGGGAGCTGTCTGCTTGTGTATCTTCTGGGACACCTCAGGTTTGACCATAGGAGATCATAAATTCTGGGCTAGCATTTTCCAATATATTTCAGACCAAAGAATTCAGGCAATATTTTCCAACTGAAACTTTTCCTTTGATTCTAAATTAACAATTCCTATTTTTATAATCCCCACCCCCAGGGGAGCTGTAAACCAAAATAACCAGATTTACTGAGTGACTGGCAAGGGAGTTACCAACAAGATTTCACTCTTTGTAACTTTGCTTCGAATTCATGTTAATGTAAATTAAACATGAATTGATATGTTTTACCATTATTCCCTCCTGTAAATTCATGCTTGACTTGCTATCTGTTGTTTCATTATCCCTTGAAGATTGATATGTTTCTACATATTAACAACATAAAGGCATATGCAGATTATGTGGGGATAATCATGAAGTAGAAGATCAGCATGATTTCATTGAATGATAGATAGAGCAGGCTGAATGTCCTACTCCTGCTCCTACTTTTGATCTTAAGCAAATTATGCTTCAAATAAGGCAGTAAATTTCCCTTTTAACTAAGATACATCCCACATAAGCATTTGCATCACTGTACAAATGTGGCACTAGAGCTACATAGTTCCACAAATATGCTGTTCTTTATCCATGTGGGATAAGTCAGGAGTTTTATTCTACAACAGCCTTCCACCTTAGAATTTCATGCGTATGATAATTATCACAAGGTAACAACAGTCCAAATGGTGTAGCTTTCCAGGATTCCTTTTCAACTGACACCACCTGTCTCAGTTTGGTCAACTCTGGGGAAAGTACCAAACTCTTTGCCTCTGAGCTATTTATGCAGCTTTCCAGGTTTTAGATGTTCACAGTGCCTCCAAGAGTTCCTGTCTCCTTTTCTATAAAACAAAAACAACCTCACCCCAAGAGCAATTTACTCTTCTCTCAAGAATTATTTCTGTCTCCTTCTGCATCTGGCCTTCAACATCCAACGTCTCTGCTTGTGGCTCTCCTTTGTGGCAGTAGCTCTCTCTCAGCTGCACAGCTTCTTAATGTCCTTCCTGAATGTACTGGTTCTAGGGTTGCCAAATAACTTGGATAGGTATTTCTTGGATAAGAAAATTACATTTGATGCACTCCATGTCATTTCCAAACATTCTTAACTTAGATTCTGTAGACATTTTAAAGAAATTACAAATGTTACCTTATAAAAAGCACATATCAGAAGCTTGTGGTCTGAAACTATTGTGAAATGCCATCCATTGATATACTGATGAAACTTTGACTACATAAATGACCTCTCAGCTTGCTTTTAATCTAGCTGGGTAAACTTTTTCTTGCATCTGATAATGTTGACTCAAAGGCAATTGGCCATTTTATTCCATCCGGCATCCTGCTCCAGAACTGCTCCAACTCCATATGGTGATGCATTGTAGGTTACTACCAATGACTTGATTGGAGCAAAGTGCATAGGACACTGGTGCGCCCAGATTCAGAAAATGTTTGGCTTTATCTCCCCTTATACATTCTAGTTAATTTTGGAAGACCTCAGAATATTGACACAGCAGCTACTGAAACCTCCTCGCAGGATGGCATAGTGCTCTGCACTGCTACCTTAGTGCCAGGGACCCAGGTTCAATTCCGCCCTTGGGTAACTGTGTGGAGTTTGCACATTTTCCCTGCGTCTGCATGGGTTTCCTCTGGTTTCCTCCCACAGTCCAAAGATGTGCAAGTTAGCTGGATTCCACCGTAGTGTTATAATCTAGGTCAGAAACTCCAAGGTGTTTTATGAATTCAGCCTAGACCATACATTTTGCACTTTGAATTTGGTGCAGGTAAGCACAATGTTTCGCTCCAGATATGATTCAAACAACCTATTAGGGAGCTTTTGTCAAACAAAGTTTATTTAAGAATACAGTTAACATATTGAAAGAAAATTAGCAATATACTTTTACTAATTACAAACAAGAAAAAAAACATGATATTGTATAAACCTTAACTAAATGCACTGTTCCAAAGCAACAATCCTTTCAAACATACACCCGTCCCTGGATTTAGCACAGAACATAAGAATGCTCATGTGGTTTTGCAACTCTGCAACATCCACTGTGAATTAGTCCTTTGGTTGGAGAATTGAAACTCTGGCTTCTCTTCTGGAAATCCCAGCTCGAGGTAGAGATAATGTCACTGCTGACCTTTAGCTAGCAATCCAACAGTAGAGAATTTTCACTCCAGGAAGACAAGAAAACCTGCTTCTAGCTAGCCAGCAGGGAGAGAGACAAATACATTGTCTCCAGCCTGGTGTCCAAACACCACCTACGTAGCCTGCAACCAAAACTGAAAGTAAAAGCAGTTTTGGGAGAGGAAAAAAAAACTGCCCCACGTGACCTGTCAATCAGTCTTCCCACAACAATTCAAAGAGGGTCGTGAACCCGAAATGCATTAGACCCATATTAAAAATAAACAAAACCCTATTGAAACCTTTTAAGCAGCAATAAAATAACTTATAATCAAGCAGGTTAGCAACAAGCACAAAAGGGCCTCTTAAAAGAACTGCAGAGAAACATGATCAAAATACATTTCTTTAAGGCACAATTGCTTCACAGTGTCCCAAGGTGCGTAGGTTAATGGCAGAGGGATTAGTGGGGGGGGGGGGGGGGGGGGGTGATAGGGCCTGGGTAAGTCAGTGTAGATTGATGGACTGAATGCCTCCTGCATTGCAGGGATTCTATGAAATGGGATTCCATTCTATGAAAGATGTATTATTTCCAACCAATTTAAGTTTATCTGCTTGAGCCAATCATGACCCATTAAAGGAGGTCTATGGCATGTAATTAACAAGACACATAACTGTCATTTGATTCTTGTAGGACATGGTGACTGTTGCTGCCTCTAAGGTCTGCAATGTTTTTCCTGTATATGTAGACAATATGGCCCGACTCATTCAATGTCAATGGGTTGGAGGTCTTTTTGAAGGTAACAAAATGCCTGCTCCCCTATGACTGTGGCTGTAGCTCCTGTGTCGCCTTCTATTTTAAGAGATCTGCCATTTACTATCGAGGCTATCTCTATAGGAGGCACTTAGTTGCACCTAGTTTAGAGTAAACACTTGGGTCACTTGTCGGGTTCCACATCCTGTTTTTTTTTGAAGGTGTTAAACTAACATTGTGGGGTTTTTTTTGCACATTCTGTCCTGACTGCTTCACTCTGCACCATGCTTGTAAATGACCCTTACCGTTGTATCTGAAGCACACTATTTCTGCATCGGCAAGCTTCTTGGGAGTGTTTGATTTGATTTATTGTCACATGTATTAACATACAATGAAAAGTATTGTTTCTTGCGCGCTATACAGACAAAACATACTGTTCATAGAGAAGAAAATGAGAGTGGAGAATGTGTTACAGTCATAGTTAAGGGGTGTAGAGAAAGATCAACTTAATGCAAGGTAGGTCCATTCAAAAGTCTGACAGCAGCAGGGAAGGAGCTGTTCTTGAGTCGGTTGGTATGTGACCTCAGACTTTTGTATCTTTTTCCTGAAGGGAGAAGGTGGAAGAGTGTGTGTCCGGCGCACGTGGGGTCCTTAATTATGCTGGCTGCTTTGCCCAGACAGCAGGAAGTGTAGACAGAGTCAATGGATGGGAGGCTGATTTGCATGATGGATTGGGCTACATTCGCGAGCTTTTGTAATTCCTTGCGGTCTTGGGCAGAGCAGGAGCCATACCAAGCTGCGATACCAGAAAGAATGCTTTCTATGGTGCATCTGTAAAAGTTGGTGAGAGTTGTAGCTGACATGCCAGATTTCCTTAGTCTTCTGAGAAAGTAGAGGCGTTGGTGGGCTTTCTTAACTATAGTGTTGGCATGGGGGGACTCCCACATCAAAGACAAGCTTCTGCCCTTAATGCTGTATTCCTTTTTTAAGCTCTGGTGCACCCATACTCAGGCTATTCTTCACAACAGCTGTTTCCTGGCACAAATGGTTTATCTTACTTGGCACGTCTTGCAACCCGCTTTTGCCTTGGTCAGCACATTTAAGGGTCAGACAGAATTAACTATACAACACTCCTCCCTAGCTCCAACTGCGGATCCTCCCCAACCTGGGATACACGCCCTTGTACCTGATTGTCTTCCTGATTTGCCATTCCATAGTGTCCGGCCCGATCACATGGCCCTCAGTGAACATCCCCTTAAAGAAGCCACATTACAACACTAACAGGAGGAGGAGGCTTCATGAGTTTACAATCCATGAATGTCCAAAAGGTAGAACAAATCTAATCTGGCCAATTGCCACCTCATGAGTCTGATCCTAATCATCAGAAAATGATGCACAGTGTCATCCACTGTGCTATCAAGCAGAACTTACCGATCATATGCTCACTGACATTCAGTTTGCATTCTGCCAGGATCACTCAGCTCCAGACCTCACAGCCTGGTTCTAACCATGGACAGGAGAACTGAATTCCGAAGGTGAGGTGAGAGTGACTGCCCTTGACATCAAGGTATCATTTGAAAATTGTGGCACCCAGGAGTCTTCATAAAATTGAAGTCAATGGGAATCAGGGCAAAATCCCCACTCGCCGAGGTCATACCTAGCACAAAGGAAGATGTTTGTGGTTGTTGGAGGTCAATCATCTCAGCTCAAAATATTACTGCAGAGGTTCCTCAGGACAGTGTCTTAAGCCCAACCATCTTCAGCTGTTTCATCACTGACATTCTGTACATCATAAGCTAAATATAGAGATGTTCACTGATGATTGCTGTATTCCGTTTCATTTGCAACTTCTCAGCCAATGAAGTAGTCTGTGCTCATGTGCAGAAAGACCCAGTCGACTTTGAGGCTTGGACTGTTAATTGCCAAGAAACATTTTTCTTAAATATTAATTCCTGGGATGTGAGTGTCACTGGCAAGGCTAGCATACATTGTCATGAACAACTCTCATGTTATCGGCGAGGGTGTCCCAACTTGAAACACAGGTTTGTGGTGTTGTATAGATTTTTTCTGAATATTGTGATTAGTCATATAAAACTCAGTGAAGAACCAGTCCAGTTGTCGTATAACAATTATTGAAGAATATTTATTAACTTAAAAGAAAATAAAAATACACAACAAAAGGACTACAATACTTTAAGACACATAAGTACGTGAGTAACATACACACAGTTTATGTAGAAATTGCCCTTTGTTCCAAAATATATCTATGATCCTTGAAATCACTAAGATTTCTCTTTCCCAAACAACATCCAAATCAAATAAATTTGTAAGTCAAATTCAGCTTACAGTTACCACACAATACAGGGCTGATGATCAAGTCTGGGAAACGTCTTTTCCTGGTCCAGCGAAGATATTTGAACTTTACGAAGGTTTTCCTGGTTAGAAGACTTAGATGCAACACGAGAGCATCTCTGAGAAGTTACAGGACCTCTTGGTTGTGAAATTGGTCCTAGCCTCTTGGCTGTGAGTTGCGGACTGACCTGTCTGCTTCTGAGGGGGGTAACAGTTATACTGATTCACCTTTTGTTATTTCAAACTCAAGAGTTGGCTGTCTACCTATCTCAAATTCTTTCCATTTGTGGAGCTTAGCATTGCTATAGCCCTGAAATCAGCCGTCACTTTAAGTAAACTTAACATTTCTACAGCAGTCATCTAAGTAATCTGTTTCTACTCCTAGAGCAATTCTGATCATTTTTAGATGCCTTTTGAAATACCCTGATCACTTTTAGAGTTTGTCTGCCTCTGGAAATACTGGCTGTTACTGTTGCAAGGCAGATTTTTATCTTTCAGGTCTTTTTAAATTTCCCTTACAGTTGTTGCTAGGCAAATCCTTGACAATGTATTCCATCCTCTAACTGCTCCTGGGAAGGTGGCAAGGGGCTATCTTCTTGAATTGTTACAGTCCATGTGGTATAGTGCTGTTAAGAAGCATTCTTGGATTTTGACAGTGAAGAAACAACTATACACCTCCAAATCAGGACGGCATGTGGCCAGGAGGGGAACTTGCAGTCCCAGGCAATTACCACTTCCAACAAGAGAGAGTTTAACCACTTTCCATCAACATTAAACAATTACCATTGCCGAATCCCCCACCATCAGAATCTTAGAGGTCACCATTGACCATAATCGTAGTTATACCAGCCACATCCTTCAAAAAGTATCTGGATGAACACTTGGCACATCATAACATTCAAGGCTATGGGCCAAGTTTGGGGATTAGGTGGGAGTTCAGGTGTTTCTAATGTGTCCGTGTGGACTCGATGGGCCTCTTCTGCGCTGTATGATTCTATGATTCCGTATAAATACCATGTCTACAAGAGGAGATCGAAGGCTGCTTATCAGTAGCAATTAACTCACTTCCTTACACCCCAAAAATTGTCCACCATCCAGAAGGCACAGTGGCTGATTATGGATTGTTTTCTTGGCAGTAAGCTGCCGTGCTATCAATAATTATATATTCAAGTGTCTGTGACAATTAGAGAGTGGGTTTCTTCATCTTAATTTTCCTGATCACCTAATTTCACCTATTTTCTTTGTTCAGAATGATAGTTAGCTAACAGGGTTCCAATCCTCTTCCACTGACCCTTTACCCGCACAGTGATTATTTTCCAATGAAGCGCTAGTAATATGGTTTTCTGAATTATTTTGAAATCAACCATTGTCACAAATTGTCACAAAATAGGTTTGCCAATGTTTCTTCCTCAAGTTTTTTTTTCTGGCTGTAACTGGATGAGGGGAGATATGGCAGAGGTGCACTGTATAAGATTGTGGCAGTTTTTATAAGGCAGACAAATCAAAATTATTCCCATTACTGATAGTACAAGGGCTAAAGGGCAAATTTATGGTTTTGGGGAAGAGATACAGGAGGGGCGGGCTGATGTGAGGAATAAAGTTTTTTATAGAGAGAGAGGTAATGACCTCGAACTCTGTGCCTACAAGAGCAGTGGAAACAGAGACCCATCAATTATTTCAAATAGAAATTGGATGGGCATTTGAGGGAAATAAACATAAGGTTAAAGGGATATGGGACCGACTGGATTGCCCAACAGAGAGCAGGATGTGCCAAATAGCCTACCTATGTGCTGTAGTGATTTTTAAGAAAATGTTTTATTCCATCCTTAAAGTTACAAAGGCAATGCCCAGAATGGGCCAGGCAAACCCATATCCATTGTTTGTTTGCTTCAAATAATAACTCAGCAGAAAGTGTTCATTAAGAAAAGGCCTCAGCAGGGAATGAAATAAAAACAAAGTGAGGTGGCTTAAACCTGGGGAGGATGGTCAGGAAGTGTGGAAGCTGTCATCTGGATTGGAGTCACACAGAATAATGATGAGGGTCTGATGCTGGTGACTGAAGAGGAGGGAGGCCTTTGCTGGTGGTGGAGGGCGTTTCCTCTCCCTGTCCCCCTTACCTTGACATTGTACTTCTTCCTGGCAATGCCCACCTTGAGAGCCAGGTAAGCCAGCATGACCCAGCTGTAGATGAACACCAGGATCACATAGCCGAAGTGCGGGTGTATGGTGTGAGGCGGGTGCGGCAGAATACTCTGCGGGGGAACGTATTGCATTAGAGACGGCGAAGCCAGGCCGGCTGACAGTGTGTGTCCCTGGAAAATGGGAGCGGGGAGCCAGTCCTCCCGGGCGGGGGGAGCCGCCAGCGCCACCTCACTCGGCCTAGCGGCACTGCAACTCCACTCCCCACCTCTCCCTGCACCACCTGCAGCAAAGACATGGACCAGAGACAGGTGGAGAGACTATGATGACAGTGCATGGACAAGAGTGTTCATTGAAAGCTGTACAAATCCACAGGGCCCTCAGCCAGTCAGGAAGCCTGAGTGGATCTGATGAAAATTATTTTTTTCATTCACTTGTGGGATATGGGCATCGCTGGCTGGCCAGCATTTACTTGGTAAGAAGTCTAACAACACCAGGTTAAAGTCCAACAGGTTTATTTGGTAACCTGTTGGACTTTAACCTGGTGTTGTTAGACTTCTTACTGTGTTTACCCCAGTCCAACGCCGGCATCTCCACATCAGCATTTACTTGCCCGTCTCTAGTTGCCCGAGGGCAGTTGAGAGTCTGTGGCTTTGGAGTCACATGTAGGCCAGACCAGGTAAGGATGGCAGATTTCCTTCTCTAAAGGACATTAGTGAACCAGATGGGTTTTTTTCCCGACAATCGACAATGATTTCATGGTCATCATTAGACTTTTAATTCCAGATATTTTTTATTGAAGTCAAATTCCACCATCTGCCGTGGCGGGATTCGAACCCGGGACCCCAGACCATTAGCTGAGTTTCTGGATTAATAGTCTGGCGATAATATCACAAGGCCATCGCCTCCCTATATATGCCTATACGGGACACATTACAATACAAAATGACCAAAATATTGTGGATCCTGATTCAGGTGAGCGACACGGTGGCACGGCAGTTAGCACTGCTGCCTCACAGTGCCAGGGACCCCAGGTTCAATTTCAGCCTCGGGTGACTATCTCTGTGGAGTTTGCACATTTTACCCTGTCGGCGTGGGTTTCCAGTTTCCTCCCACAGTCCAAAGATATGCGGGTTAGGTGGGTTGGCCATGCTAAATCACCCCATAATGTCCCAGGGAATAGATCCTCTGTCAGAGAGTCAGTGCAAACTCAATGGACCAAATGGCCTCCTTCCACGCTATAGGGAATCTATGAATAGAAGAAGATTCACATTTGATTCAGTTAGCTCTCTCCACTGATCCTGCCAGACCTACTTAGCATTTCCAACACTTTCTGTTTACTGATTGGCAACATAACAATAAGCACACTCAGGAGGGTCATTTCAATTTTCTGCAGGCTCATTGCCATAAGAAAAAGGCCCCACTCTTTATATTGTTTACAAAAAATAAACACCACACGCCTCTAATATTTAATGGAGACTGAATTGTAGGTACTTGGTTCCAGTGGCAGAGAGTGGAATGTGCCTGGGACATGAGTTTGAGTTCTGGCTCAACTTTAAACATGGATTCTGGGGACAGCATATCACTTTATGGTTTATGACATTGTCTTAATGACTGTTTCTGGAGTCCAATAGGGCAGAGTGGGAGCAATGCTCACTCCTCTGTTATTTATTACAATCATTTTATCAGCTAATTTTATATTGCCCACTGCAAAGCAATCTTTAGTAATTGCATGAATAAGGATTTTTTCTCGCCACATTAAGGGAGTAGTATAATTGTTTAGGACTAAGGTGAGGAGAAATTTCTTCACCCAGTAAGTGGTGAATTTGTGGAATTCATTACCATAGGAAACAGTTGAGGCCAAAACATAGTGTGATTTCAAGGAGAAATTAGATATAGATCTTAGGGCTAAAGGGATTAAGGCGGGGGGGGGGGGCAGTGGGTGGTGAGGCAGGGTCAAGATATTGAATTTGATGATCATCCATGATCAAAATGAATGGTGGAGCAGGCTCGAAGGGCCAAAAGGCCTACTCCTGCTTCTATTTTCTGTATTTCTATGTTCAGTGACATGTAGGAACCCAATAAGGTAAATGGTAGGTGCAGTGGCTATGCTAAATTCTCCCTCAGTGTACTCAAAGAGGCACCAGAGTGTGGTGACTGGGGGATTTTCACAGAAACTTCATTGCAGTGATAGTGTAAGCCTACTTGAGACACGAATAAATAAACTTTAATGATCCAGCAGAAGGGATGAGGTTGGGTTTTTTTTTGTGGGGGGGGGGGGTTAGTGGAGATGGATGATCATTGTGTTTTGATGAGAGGTCACACGACACAAGCTTTCCCAGCGCTACTCCTTTGTCTGAATATATATAAGCGGACTCCACCTATATATTCTGTGCCTGCAGACCTCGCTCCACTTCATGAAGGAGCCAGTGGCGGATTAACCATTAGGCTGAATAGACTTAAGCCTAGGGGCCCGGAAGGGAGGGGGGCCCCCGAGAGCAAAAAAAATCACCAACTGTTCAGGTGAGCGTTCATTTTCGGCACTAAAGAGGATCAAAATCTATTTGCGCTCAACAATGAGCTATGAGAAACTTAGTCATCTGGCACTCATGCACATTGAATCAGACATGCTTCGATCTGTTGATTTACATGCTGTTATCGACACTTTTGTAAAGCAAAAAACACGGAAGCTTTTTAAAGTACAAATGTAAAGAAAATGAAAAATAAATGAAAAGGGCTGTAATTGATTCATATAAATTTATGATATTATACATGTAGCACATTATACATAATACAACGATATAAGTTATCTAACGTCACTTAACGTCACTTTATTCTATTCAACGAAGGGTGGGGCAGGGGGCCCACCCACCTGAAGAAGGGACAGCGCTCCGAAAGCTAGTGGCTTTTGCTACCAAATGAACCTGTTGGACTTTAACCTGGTGTTGTTAGACTTCTTACTGCAGGGGACAAGGTCAGGGGGCCTCACTAAAACTCAACCTAGGGGTCCGGGTGGTAGTAAATCCGCCACTGGAAGGAGCAGCCCTCCGAAAGCTTGTGATTTCAAATAAACCTGTTGGACTATAACCTGGTGTAACCCTGTAACCTCTCATCGTCGTGTTTCGAGAGGCAGGGAGACAATAGCAAGTGCTGAAAAAAAACAATGAAGAAACTCCTCAGGTTTCAGAGTGTAAAACTGAGATAAGGTTCCAGAAGCTTCACTTGACAAAGCCTTCAATCGCAGGTTGCCGGCAGTTGTTGGTTGATTGACAAACGGCTGCACCAATGGGGCGTCGAGTTGGCGGCGGCCGCCGAGCCCAGGCGGTGACTGACAGCTTGCTTGACCAATAGGAAGCGGTGCAGCCGAGGTCCGCCGTGTCCTATTGGCCAACGTTACGGGTGGCATCCAGGTAATCCAATAAGAATAGGGATTTGGGGAAGCGGGCGGCCAATGATAGAGAGGTAGAGGCGGGCTCTTTCCGGGGTCAGGTTATAAAAGGAGCGAATCGATTGCGTCACTTTCACTCAGAAGATGGTGATAACTGGCGGTGATCAGAGTGGCGGCCACTCAAACTCGCTACCCAACCAAGCCAGCCAGTGTAATCGGTGAGTATTGTAGGACGGAAAGGACTCGGGTTACTAAAATTATTTGAAATTTGAAAAGCATTTCGGGGGGGCAGGCGATCTGATTTTTATCAAATAGTTTAAAGTCTTGCCCTTGGGTGATGACGCACTTTTGACAGGAAGGCGATGGAGATTGGGCTGGGATCAGGGTTACAAGAAGGGGCTGGGATCAGGGTTACAACAAGGGGCTGGGATCAGGGTTACAACAAGGGGCTGGGATCAGGGTTACAACAAGGGGCTGGGATCAGGGTTACAACAAGGGGCTGGGATCAGGGTTACAACAAGGGGCTGGGATCAGGGTTACAACAAGGGGCTGGGATCAGGGTTACAACAAGGGGCTGGGATCAGGGTTACAACAAGGTGCTGGGGCATTAGGGGAGAAAGTGAGTCTGAGACAAGATGTTGGGAGCAAAGGGATTATAGTCTAAGTTTGATTGTTGGGGGTGAAGGCGTTAAAGTCATTGGGTTTGACTCATAGAATCATAGAATTCCTACTGTGCAGAAGGAGGCCATTCGCAGCCCATTGAGTCTGCACTGACAACAATCCCACCCAGGTCCTATCTCCACAACCCCAAGTGTTTACTCTGCTAGTCCCCTTGATACTAAAGAGCAATTTATCACAGCCAATCAACCTAACCCACACATCTTTGGACAGTGCGAGGAAAGTGGAGCACCTGGAGGAAAGCCACGCAGTCACCCAAAGCTGGAATTGAACCAGGGTCCCTGGTGCTGTGAGGCAGCAGTGCTCACCACTGTGCCACAGTGCTGATTGTTGGGAGATGGGGGTTAAAGTCAGTGGGTTTGATTGATTGATTGTTGGGAGCGAAGGGATTAAAGTCAATGGGTTTGATTGGCGCGAAAGGGTTAAAGTCAGTGGGTTTGATTGGGCGTGAAGGGGTTAAAGTCAGTGGGTTTGATTGGGCACGAAGGGGTTAAAACCAGTGGGTTTAACTGGGCGCGAAGGGGTTAAAGTCAGTGGGTTTAATTGTTGGGTGTGAAGGTATTACAGTCAGTGGGTTTGATTGGGTGCGAAGGGATTACAGTCAGTGGGTTTGATGGGAGCGAAGGGGTTAAAGTCAGTGGATTTGATTGGCGTGAAGGGGTTAAAGTCAGTGGGTTTGAATGTTGGGAGCGAAGGGGCTAAAGTCAGTGGGTGGGTTGACGTGTGCTAAGGTCTGAGTCAATGGGTTGGGTTGTCAGGTGATGGGTCTGAGTCATTGGGTTGGATTGTCAGGATAGAGTGGGGTCAATGTCAAGGCGTACGTGCCTATTGGAGTTTCATTTTTTAGATTGTCATAATGCAAACAAGTTGATAACATAAAATGAAATGCAGAGAGTTTAACCTGTTGCACATATTCTTCAAATTACATTGTCAACAACAGTAATAATTTTCACGGAGAGATTATTTCTACAGGATAAGGATGTTTATATTGAGCTGCTGGCTCATCACGGATCAGCAGCCTCATTCTCAGTCCCACCCTCTGGCCAATTCTCAAGCAGTAGAGTTCTATAAAGCCATTGACTCACTGGTGACACTGATGTAGCTGAATAAAATGCACACTATTTGACTTTGATTCCTTTTTTATGTTTGTCAAATATTGTATGAAAGCTGCAATATAATAACACCTTCCCTTTATATAACTCATTTAACATAGCTGTAATCAAAAATTAACGGAAGATATGCAGGGTAATCACAAACTGTCAGATAGAGAGGAGGCGTTTGAGGGATTTTGGGAATGCAGAGCTTAGATGGTTGAATGTGCGAGGCAAAAGGAGGGAAGGGTGCACCATGTGTACAGAACCAGAGGAAAATGTGTTGAAGGGTGTGTTTTAGGGGTAGAATAGGTTAGAGAAGGAATGGGGTGAGGCCATAATGGGTTTTAAATTTAAAAATCATTTTTAGTTTTGAGGTTTCCACAGAGCGAGTAGGTCAATGAGAACAATAGTAATGTGTGAGCAGGACTTGGTTCAGTTTGGTTGGAACTTTTTCATTTTAATTGAACTGGAAGTTTATGGAGGCTGTTGGTGTTAAAACCTTTTTGTTCCTAATTGCTATAAATGCAATGCAATTACTTATAGTTTGAAACTGAACTGCCCAAACCTCACTTGCAAATTTGTATTTTTTTTGTGTTAACAGGCTAAATTCAGTTGGTTTCTCCTGCGAAATGATGGGAGAGAAATCTAGCAATGGTAAGTTTAATTCTTTTTAGATTTTTCTGTTTTCAGTTATATTTGAAAATCAGTGGTTCCGCCAATCCCTGAGGCCCGCAAGAGAATCTGTACTTGGTGTTTGGACTGCGGCACATTTTACACATCAGAGGATCTGTAATGATTAGCATGGTCTTGTTGTGGTAAGAGTTTGTGTTGTGGATAAATATTTTAAGTATTCCTAAAAGTGTCACAGACATTCTGGTGTCTCTTTGGGGCTGCAGTGAGATATTCAAGAATCTACCATTCTTTTAATGCTTCTAATAGGTAACATGTTTGTGACTTGAACTTTTGTGCTATTTTTCTGATTGAGTGCTCGAAAAGTAATACACTTCCAAAATAATTGTGCGGCTAATGTTCCTTGGTGAATGCATAGCAGAAATAGTGCTGACTTACTAATGCTGGTCAGTGTTAAAACGTCTGATGTTTCATGTCATCAGTATTTACACCTATGAATAGTAAGTGCATCTTTGCAATGTTGTACTGTAGTAGCATTACATACTATGAAAACATGTTGCACCTGTTGAAGTGTATTTACTGGCCCTGTTAAGATCGACAACAGGCAAGACAAATCCATGAAAATGGGTCTTAGTTGATCTAAAATTCTCTCATTGCTGATAGATGAGGGGTGAGTTAAATGGAGAGACAGGAGAAGCTGCAATTGTTCTGCTTGGCACAGAGAAAGTTGAGGGTGCTGAAAATTTGTAGTGCAAGTCAAGTAACTGTTTCTTGTGGCAGTACTTGAAAATGAAAAGTGTGCAAAGCTATGGGGAAAGAGTCATGAAATGGAACTAATCAAATAACTCCTTCGAGGAGCCAGCACAATCATGATGGACGGATAACCTCAAGTGTTTTAAGGTTCTCTAATATGATGTTTGGTTAGTATTAAACCACTGACTGCAGCTTTGTGTAAAAAAAATGGAAAATAGCAATAACAGTTGAAATTCAGTTATTGCACCATACACAAGATTAGATTCATGTTTTCAATGGAGGTTTGTGTTCACGGCCATGTGAATGTGATTATTTATCTTTCAGATAAAACAAATTTGCAACAAGGATACGATAATGTTCTGAAATCAGATTCAGAAATGGAGCAAGACATTGAAATGGAGTTGGGAACAGCTGGATGTGCACAGGAGCAGGAGACTGAAAATGAAGCTGCTGTTGTGGACAAACTGAGACTTTGTTCTCCTTGTCAGAAGACTGGAAAGGAGGAGAGAAAATCACGTTCAAGAACAGTTAGCATCAAGAAATCTAAAATCTCGCGATTGAGTTCAGAGTCATCTTCAGGCAGTTCCCGGTCAGGTTCGATATCATCTTCAGATAGCTCCCGATCAAGTTCAGCATGTTCTTCAGGCAGCTCGCGGTCAAGTTCAGCATGTTCTTCAGGCAGCTCGCGGTCAAGTTCAACATCGTCTTCAGGTCTCTCCCGATCGATATCATCTTCAGGAAGCTCTCGTTCACGTTCCGTGTCCTCTGCAGGCAGATCCCGATCAGGTTCAGTCTCTTCAGAGCGATATGGTTCAAGTTCAGATGAAATCTCTTTAGCTTCAAGAGGCAGATATGCATCACTGAAGAGGAGCTACAGAAGATCAAGGCAAACCTATTCGAGGTCCCGATCTAGAAGTTGGTCAAGGTCTTGTTACCAACAATCCAGACATCGGATGTCTAATTCGACGCATAGATACAGGTCCAGATCTAGGTGCTACATACCCTCTTCTAGATCATACCAAAGGTCCAGATCCAGCTTGAGATACAGGAGATCCCGCTCAAGATCATTGTCTAGATCTCCATCCAGACCTCGGCGAAGTTACTATGGCTTTGCACGCAGAACCCCACCACCATCACGCAGAACCCCACCACCATCTCACAGAAGAAATCGAAGCAGATCGAGGGACAGATCAATCCACTTAACACAGACAGGTAAAAGATAGTTTTACAGTGTGTTCTCTTAAAAATTTGAGACATAATCTGGTACAATGTCTCTATACAAAGTGAGTCTTTTAAAGTATTGTCAAAATGTGATTTTTGTCTGTGGAGTTATAATGTTCTTTTATGGTGGTATCTTTGAGGGTAAAAGTTTAGTTTCCCTTGAGCAAGAAGCCCAGTCCATAATTTTGTACAGTATTTTACATTGCCACACCATAAAGCCTCCTTTGCCTTTCAAAGTTGAGAAGAAATGCACTTGGGCACGTGATATATCCAGTGAGCTGAAGACCACAATTAAGTCTTTCTGTTCAAGAGCTGGGTATTATCCATCATCCAGTATTATGTTTAAAGTTGCAGGGTCTCTGACTGCTCACTTATGGGAGTGATGAGGAAAATGACATTTGTATTTTCTAAAAATAAACAGGATTAAATATCTTCAGTGCAGTAAATATTAGTCTATTAATGTGACACCACCATTCATTGGCAAATGCCTCAACTTGTTTTGTTATTTTTGAAGTTAATCTCTTGTGAAGTGGTACTAATATTGCCCATCGGCACTTTAAAAGCTTAAGAGTTGCACGCTAAAATTGAGTAAGTCGTTCTTGTTTTTTTTTCCTCAGAGAAAAAGAAGTTGCTTGAAATTGCCAAGGCAAATGCTGATAAATTATTGGGAATGGGCAACATGCACTTGCCTCCCAGGCTGATGCCTCTCAAAAATGAGAGACGTTTTGAAATGAAAGCTAACAGTGATGCAGTGAAAGAATTGACTAAAAAGGTGAGTGATAAGCTCTGTACACTGTAATGAAATGTGTTACAAGTGCAGGTCTAAATGTTGAAGGTCTTTTCTATCTAACGTTTTCAGCACTCACTGACTTTTACAAAGAGCTCTCTGATCTTTATTATAGTGGCTACTGTCAGTTTACCCACTCTATTGCAGGCTGGTGTTCCTACAATGAGGTAGAATAAATTGATAGTTTTTCTGTTTCCAGCTCAACCATTGATACATTGGTTTAATATCTAAATTATTGAAGAATTCAGTTTACTTTGAGTAATATTTCCAACGGGGCACAACTGTGCAGCATGTAGCCATTCCTACAAAGTAACAGTAGAAACTATTCTATGCTGACTTGCACTATAAGGAAAAGAGAACTTTTTGTGACTCAAAATATCCCAGTGATTTTATAGCTAATTAGTATTTTTGATGTATACTTGCTGTTTGTAATATCAGAAATTGTAATTACAGTAATAATTTAACTCTGCTGTAGCTTATCAACATGTCATTCAAACACTTCCCATATATATACAAAGTAAAATTGGTTTGTGTGACTTGATTTATTTCTGTTTTATAGAAGCCTTGAAATGGACTGCACTTCTTGAAGATATGAGGTGGTATCTTTGTATCTGCGTGTGTGCAGTGTTTGCGGGCAGTTTGGCCAATGTAGTTCAGTATGGTTAAAGGAACAATTGGCTTTCAAAAACACCATGTTACAAAAGAAACTGGGGCACTGTATATTCACCCAAGTATTAAGTGGAAAAACTAAGATTAGTTTACCACGCAGGTCCTGTGGCCAAGTGGTGACCCATGTGGCTCTGCTCCATGGCAATCCTACAGTTGCCAGCCCACCATAAGATGTATTAACTGGTCTACATAATCCAATTTCATTGCCCTCTTTTTGTGTATTATTTGGGTCAGGAAGATCTGTGACTGTGTCCGGATGGTCAAAATGGGGAGTTAAGGAGAATGATGGAAGCTAGGTCTTCACTTAGCCACTGGAAGACAAGGCAGTACAGTATGTTGGTTCTTTTAATATACTGCATTGACTTATTTATGAAGGAAACTTGTCATGATGCATCTTTATGCTGCCATTTGGGGACTGTAGTGGCAAATGAACCATTCCTCCACAGCCTGCAGGACCATCATACTGTACAAATTGTCAGGACTTTTCATAGAATCCTACAGTGCAGGAGGAGGCCATTTGGCCCATTGAGTCTGCACTGACTTAAATCCCACCCAGGCCCTATCCCTATAACCCATGCACTGACCCGAGCTAGTCCCCCTGACATTAAGGGGCAATTTAACATGGCCAATCCACCTAACCCGCACATCTTTGGAGTGTGGGAGGAAACCGGAGTACCCGGAGGAAACCCACGTGGACACGGGGAGAACGTGCAAACTCCACACAGACAGTGACCCAAGCCTGGGATTGAACCTGGGCCCCTGGCGTTGAGTCAGCAGTGCCAACCACTGTGCCACCGTGCCATCCCAAATAGAAATATAACTAATTACATAGAGTATAAAGCTCAGAAATGGTGATTAAACCCATTTTCTGTGCTGGTGTTTATGCTTCATGAGTCTTTCCCCTAGTGTCTGCCTTTCAGCAGATTCTTCTATTCTCTTTCTGTCATGTGCTTGTCTAGTACATTTTCAAAATCTCTTTTCCTTAATCATTTAAATGATAGGAAATTCCCCATTGTAGCTGCTGAGTCAGAGATTACTCCTTGTCCTATTGAATTTAGTAAGTCCTGTATTTATGGCAGTAAATATGGATTTGGAAGCATTTTATCCATCCACCCTGTACAATCCATTTATAATTTTTAAAAAACCTCATCAGATCACATTTCAGTCTTCAGGTGCCGGTGGGGTTGTGGGTAAAGAAAAAAGCCTCATCCTGTTCAATGTTTCCTAATGACTGTAATCTTTACTATCCTTGTAAATATTTTTATACTTTATTACTACTGTGTTCTTTTTATAGGCACAGTAAGAAGACTCACAACACCAGGTTAAAGTCCAACAGGTTTATTTGGTAGCACGAGCTTTCGGAGCGTTGCCCCTTCATTATAGGATAGGGACTAGGACTGTTCATTGTGCTCTCAAATGTAACCTGACCAGGGTACTATACAAGCTTAACATTACTTCATTACTTGATGCACCCGTTGAAATAAATCTTAATGTTTGAATTTTTAATTACTTTGACCTGAGATAATGCTAATGAATTGCTTACCTGTATCTCTAGACCCCTTTGTCTTTCTACCCTGTTCAGTTTCTTATTTTCTATTTTTCTTACCAAAGTACATCATCTTGCAATTATCTGCAAAAGTTATTTTGCCATTTAATTGCCTGTCTAATGTATCCATTCTTCCTCCATGTTGGTTATACCCTCCAACTTGGCATCGTCTGAAATTTTGATAGTTATTGTTCCCAAGTATAACTCATTGTCAGTTATGAATAACAGTAGTCTAGCCCTTGCTCTATGGAACATTGCTTTTTTTCTCTCACTGTCCTGCAATCTGGGTAATACCCTTTTCTCCTACTGTCTGCTTTCTACTTCTTTTAAAGCCAATTTTCTATTCATCCATTTAATTGTCTCATGGTTCCACATGCCCTGATCTTTCTTACAAGCCTAACCCTGTGGTACCTTATCAAAGGTACTTTAACTGCTTGGAATCAAATTAAAAATAAATTCCCCATTGGTTTTCTAAGTACTTGCGATAGAATCTTAAGTGTTGCCGATTCCATAAATATGGCAAATCAATAAAGCCAGTACTACCTTTTAAAAATAAAGCTTGCAGTGTTTGCATTGGATGCAGAAGTAACTTGGGCAATGTAATGTGCATTAATGATTGATATTGCTGTCAATGGTTCAAGCCATCTAAGTCAACTATAGATGGCCAACCTCTTTCCCCCAGCGTTGGATTCAAGTTTAAAATGTAGGATTTGTTGGAGCTGTGTTCAAACAAAGCCCAGGCACAAGTGTCTCTAAGTTGAGTAGGATTGCCCGTCTCTGTTCTGAGCAGGTCTGTCCCCACAATTTGGCTGTTGGGTTGACTATTTAATTTTGGCATCCTCTAATCGTATTCAAAGTTCAGTACTCTTTTTGATGTTGAGATGTGATGTTATATTGGAGGTAGTATGTAGGGAACTTCATTTTGAATGTGCCAGTATTGCACTTGACCTTGGGAGTGCTGGTCTGATACTGGGTCCAAAAGTACACTTGCCATTCAAAAAGCAGGGGGAAGCAAAATAAAATAGCTGTTCTGTGCCTTGCTAGAATTCAACATCCGACGTAGTTTAGTTTACAATCCATTGCCTAAGGTTTGGAACAGAGTTCCAAACAAACAATACTGATGCATTTGGATCAGTTCTTGATGCTTGCTGCCAGAGTTTCAAATGGCTAAATATTAGTATTTTAAATTTTTAGTTAAAATAAAAGCCCTTACTACTTGCATTTGTCCTACTGTTGAGGCATATGAAGTTGAGGTTTGACTAGATGCTGCTTTTGGATTCAGTATTGACCATGCATTACAGCTTTGTTCTAGGATTTTCTTGTCCTCATAACTTATTCACTGTGTTCCAGGAAGTTTTGAATATCAGATCTTTGCCGAAGAAGAGACCAACAGTTTTTTGAAGATAAGTTTATCGGCTTTTATAGCCTAGAATATACCTTATCAACACAAGCTGTGTACAGTTCTACTTTTGTAGTAGCAATTAATGTTACTGAAACTACTCGGAAGCATTTTGAACCCTGAAGTTGAAATTGTCATTGAAATAACTAACTTGTTCAGTGGTAATTCACATTGATCTGACCCATTGATTACGTTGAAGTAATTGATGTCTATTAAACTTTGATCAGTGGATCAGATATTCTGGAACTTTACCTTCCAGTCTATTATTGATTCCTTGGGTCAGAATACTAAGATAAGGTTTGATGCATTCTAAACTCTTAACAATATTGGTGCAAATTCACAGAAATGGTATGGTGCCAGGCCACAAGGAACAATAGGAACTCTACTGCAGATTCTACCACATCAGGTAGAACAATAGTGACATTTATTATGCCAGTGCTGTAATGTTGGGTCTGCCCAACCAGTGCTACAGATGCTTCATCTGAAGAGTGTCTGATTGTGGGTCACAGTTTACAGTACAGTGGCCACTTTTAAGATTAACCTGTAGATGCTCTGTATTTTTGTGCAGGAATACAAAGAAGTTGAAGAGGATGAACCGATTAAGAAAATATCAAGTGCCACTGCAAGGATGGACACCAGTCACTGGATAGCTTTCAGTGTTAAAGTAAGTAAAATGCATCATTGCATTCTTGGAGTTATGATGTGGAGATGCTGGCGTTGGACTGGGGTAAGCACAGTAAGAAGTCTCACAACGCCAGGTTAAAGTCCAACAGGTTTATTTGGTAGCACGTGCCACAAGCCTTCGGAGCGCTGCCCCTTCATCAGGTGAGTGGGAGTTCTGTTCACAAACAGGGCGTATAAAGACATTTGAGTTTGTGTCTTTATATGTCCTGTTTGTGAACAGAACTCCCACTCGCCTGATGAAGGGGCAGCGCTCCGAAAGCTTGTGGCTTGTGCTACCAAATAAACCTGTTGGACTTTAACCTGGTGTTGTGAGACTTCTTACTGTTCTTGGAGTTAATCATCATAAAATCCCTACAGTGCAGAAATAGGTCATTTGCCCCATAGAGCCTACACTGACAACAATCTCACCCAGGCCCTAATCCCTTAATTATTTAGGAGCAATTTAGCATGGCCAATTGACCCAACCCACACATCTGTGGACTGGGAGGAAACTGGAGAACCCAGAAGAAACCCACGTAGATATGGGGAGAATGTGCAAACTCCACACACAGTGGCCTGAGGCTGGAATTGTACCCAGGCCCCTGGCGCAGAGGCATCAGTGCTAACCACTGTGCAACAGTGCCACCTCATTTGAACCAGGCACCTCTTGATCTGCAATCAAATGTTCTACCACTGAGCTATACCCCCTCAGTTAATGTTTCGAGCCTGTATGACTTCTTCAGAGCTAAAGAGATAAGAAATGTGATAGATTTTAAACTCTACAAGAGCGGGAAGAGCCGAATAGGTCAGTGATGGGTGTGAGCTAGGAGAGATTGGAATGAGATGTTTAGGGCACAAGACAAAGGAAGTGTTAATGACAGTGTTATGGCCTACTGAAGGTGCTGATTGTGGCATGTGTGAAGAAGAGAACAAGGTCTGTGCTTGGTGTAAGCAAAACTAAAGAACAAGTGACAGATGGCTCTGTGGGGAGGCGGATGGGTTATGTTGGGACAAAAAATCTTTTGGATTTTTAAAAAGGGGACCAGGTAGAGGAGAAAGTTCAGTTGAACCTAGTGAGTCCAGAAGATGATGAGGTTTCATTCCTCCAGTTTGCGTGAAAGTAAACTTCTCTTGAACTTGCACTGTGCTTGTTGCTAGGATGTAAAGATGTAATACTGTATCACTCACTGAAATAACAACCTATGATCTATTTCTGGTTAGGATTGACCAATAATACTGTAATGCACCTGTGGATTTAAATGATCATTCTAACCAATTATTACAAAATAAATTTGGCAATTATGGTTACTATCTAATTAACTTTTGTTTTTGCAGAATACAGTGGCAAAACCATTGAACCAAACGACAGCGAACACTTCTGCTAAGGAGTCTCCTGAACACAAGCGGAAAGGAAGCCCATATGGACAGTGGGTACTGGTACATAATGGCCACAAGAATGCTGATAAAACAAAGGCTCATTGAGGACATTTTTAAAATGATAAAAGTATACGAAGCATATATATATATTTTTGTATAGGGAACAATTATTCTGACATTCTGACAGAACTGCATAGTTACGCAGAATATTGTGATAACACTCCCAGCTTAGTTTGAAATGTGAGGCACTAGCTTTAGCTTGATCCAAAGTTTTCACTTTTGTGAAAGTTTAAAAATGTAAATAGACTAAAATGCATGTGTGCTCTGCATGTTTAGCAGTTGTGCTCGCAAACATTTAGGAGGCTGTGATTGATTCATGCCCAGTGTAATGTAATGCTTCTGAAATATGTTGCTGTTTTGCAGGTAAGATACTGATGTTTACTCCAGATTTCAGGTGGGACTATATCATTTTTGCAAAGAAATACCATAATTTGTTTTGTAGATGTGAACTTTGATTTCCAGAATTCAATAAAGATGCTTTGTGAATTTAAATTACTGTTTCGATGGCTTGTAACTTTTCTGTTCAAATAAATAAAATGCTAATTATGGGAAAATAGCATTTATTTTGCTCAAACTCATAATATCATGTGCAAACATTGAACGTATTTGTAGTGTGATCACTTATTTGAAATGTCACCAAATATTCAAATTAGGGTCTGTATGCTTTTTGCAGAATTTCCCAAGATTGAGGGACTAGATTCAATAAATTTAACACCAGATATTCTGCCGCTCCCAACATGTGCCTGCCCATTATTGATTTCCAATTGCTGGTACACCCTCTGCCTACCTTATACCTGTTTTGATTTTATACACTGAGTTTTATATACCTAGTTGGTAGCCAAGGTGATTCTAAATTGTCACGTCTCAAGTCTTTGATACATTGAAACTAGAAGCAGAAATAGGCCATCGAGCTCTTCGAGCCTGCTCCCCCATTCATTCTGATCATCAAATTCAATATCCTGATTTTCCACCCCCTCCCCATGTTCCTTGGTCCCTTTAGCCACAAGAGCCATATCTAATTTCTTCTGGAAATTAAAGAACATTTTGGCCTCAACTATTTTCTGTGGTAGTGAATTCCACACTTTCACCTCTGGGTGAAGAAATTTTTCCTCACCTCAGTCCTAAAAGGTTTATTCCTTATCCTCAAGCTATGACACCAAGTTATGGACTCGCCCACCATCAGGAACATTCTCTTTGAATCTGCCCTGTGTAACCCTGTTAGAACTTTATAAGTTTCTGAGATCCCTTTCACTCAGCTCCAGTGAATATCCTAACCAATTTAGTGCATCCTCATATGACAGACATGCCATCCCAGGAATCAGCCTGGTAAACCTTTTCTGTACTCCCTCTATAGCAAGGACATCCTTCCTCTAATAAGGACACCAAAACTGCACACAATACTCCAGGTGTGGCCTCACAAACGCCCTATCCAATTGCAGCAAAACATCCCTATCCCTATACTCAAATCCTCTTGCTATGTCTTCCTTACTGCCTGCTGTACTTGTGCACTTTCAGTGATTGATGCACGAGGATACCAAGGTCTCGCTGAGTATCCACCTCTCTCAAATTACACCCATTCAAGTAGTCATCTGCCTTCCTATTATTGCTACCAAAGTGGACAACCTCACATTTATCCACATTTATACTGTTTCTGCTATGCAGATGCCCACACACAGCCTGTCCAAATCACACTGAAGCATCTCTGCATCCTCCTCGCAGCTCATCCTCCCACCCAACTTTATCATCTGCAAATTTGGGGATAATACATTTAGTTCCCTCTTCCAAATGATTAATATACAATGTGAACACTAGGTGTCCTAGCACAGATCCCTGTAGTACCCCACTGGTCACTGCCTGCCAATCAGAAAAGACCCATTTATGCCAACTCTTTGCTTCCTATCTGCTAACCAGTTTTCTATTCATGTCAAGACATTACCTGCAATTCCATGAGTTTTAACTTTACATAGTCTTATGTTTTGTCAAAAGTCTAAATAAACCACGTCTGCTGGTTCTCCTCGGTCAACACTACTAATAACATCCTCAAAGAATTCCAATAGATTTGTCAAGCATGATTTCCCCTTTGTAAATCCATGTTAACTGTCTGATTATGCCACTGCTTTCCCAATGTTAAGCTATGAAATCCTTGATAATGGACTCCAGCAACTTCCCCAGAACCGACGTTAGGCTCACTGGTCTATAGTTTCCTGTTTTCTCTCTACCTCCCATTTTGAATAGCGGGCTTACATTAGCTACCCTCCAATCTGTAGGAACCAGTCCAGAGTTCAAAGAATTATGGAAAATAACGACCAATGGATCTACTATTTCCAGGACTTTAAGTATTCTACCTTTCCTTGGATCTGATATGGGGACGCTGGCATTGGACTGGGGTGGGCACAGTAAGAAGTCACACCAACAGGTTAAAGTCCAACAGGTTTGTTTGGCATAACAAGCTTTTGGAGTGCTGCTCCATCAGGTGAGTCATCACTCAACTAATGAAGGAGCAGCACTCCGAAAGCTCATGATACCAAACAAACCTGTTGGACTTTAACCTGGTGTTGAGACTTCTTACTATTTCCTTAGATCACTTTTGTGTATTGTCAACAGTCCAAAGGATATTAGAAACAACATAGGTTGATGCTGTAAACATAGTCTGTACTTTAAAGCTGCAGCAGTCATTGGTTAACTTGAGTCCATATCACTAAGTGTTCATTTCTGTAATCCTCAAAGACGTTTCAAGAAACTTGAGTGGTGGATAAAGAGTAACCACCAAGCAGAAGCAAGGGTAAAGATGATTTAAAAAGCACTAACTAAGGGAATGCTGGTAATGGGTGAGAGTGTTCCTGAGGGTCATGTCAGTGGTTCGAGGGGAGATGGCTGATAAAATGCTAGGAATGTGGAATAGGCCAGTGAGTTGCAGAGAGTGCAGGACTGAAAATGTGTGTTACAAATCCCTGTTTAACTGACATGTAAAAGAGTGCTTTACAAAGAAGCATATATAGAACATAGAACAGTACAGCACAGAACAGGCCCTTCGGCCCACGATGTTGCGCCGAGCTTTATCTGAAACCAAGATCAAGCTATCCCACTCCCTATCATTCTGGTGTGCTCCATGTGCCTATCCAATAACCGCTTAAATGTTCCTAAAGTGTCTGACTCCTCTATCACTGCAGGCAGACCATTCCACACCCCAACCACTCTCTGCGTAAAGAACCTACCTCTGATATCTTTCCTATATCTCCCACCACGAACCCTATAGTTATGCCCCCTTGTAATAGCTCCATCCACCTGAGGAAATAGTCTTTGAACATTCACTCTATCTGTCCCCTTCATCATTTTATAAACCTCTATTGAGTCTCCCCTCAGCCTCCTCCGCTCCAGAGAGAACAGCCCTAGCTCCCTCAACCTTTCCTCATAAGACCTACCCTCCAAACCAGGCAGCATCCTGGTAAATCTCCTCTGCACTCTTTCCAGCGCTTCCACATCCTTCTTATAGTGAGGTGACCAGAACTGCACACAATATTCCAAATGTGCTCTCACCAAGGTCCTGTACAGTTGCACCATAACCCCACGGCTCTTAAACTCCAACCCCCTGTTAATAAAAGCTAACACACTATAGGCCTTCTTCACAGCTCTATCCACTTGAGTGGCAACCTTTAGAGATCTGTGGATATGGACCTCAAGATCTCTCTGTTCCTCCACAGTCTTCAGAACCCTACCTTTGACCCTGTAATCCACATTTAAATTAGTCCTACCAAAATGAATCACCTCACATTTATCAGGGTTAAACTCCATTTGCCATTTTTCAGCCCAGCTTTGCATCCTATCTATGTCTCTTTGCAGCCTACAACAGCCCTCCACCTCATCCACTACTCCACCAATCTTGGTGTCATCAGCAAATTTACTGATCCACCCTTCAGCCCCCTCCTCTAAGTCATTAATAAAAATCACAAAGAGCAGAGGACCAAGCACTGATCCCTGTGGCACTCCGCTAGCAACCTGCCTCCAATCTGAAAATTTTCCATCCACCACCACCCTCTGTCTTCGATCAGACAGCCAGTTACCTATCCAATCGGCCAACTTTCCCTCTCTCCCACACCTCCTCACTTTCATCATAAGCCGACCATGGGGGACCTTATCAAACGCCTTACTAAAATCCATGTATATGACATCAACTGCCCTACCTTCATCAACACACTTAGTTACCTCCTCAAAAAATTCAATCAAATTTGTGAGGCACGACTTGCCCTTCACGAATCCGTGCTGACTATCCCGGATTAATCCGCATCTTTCTAAATGGTCGTAAATCCCATCCCTAAGGACCTTTTCCATCAATTTACCAACCACCGAAGTAAGACTAACCGGTCTATAATTACCAGGGTCATTTCTATTCCCTTTCTTAAACAGAGGAACAACATTCGCCATTCTCCCATCCTCTGGCACTATCCCTGTGGACAGCGAGGACCCAAATATCAAAGCCATATATAGAGGAGAAAGGACTGTTCAAGGAACTAGCAAAATCTAACTCAAAATCTGTTCCTCGGGTGGCTGCTCGTTGGATTTTGAGACTCAAGTTTATTTATTAGTGTCACAAGTAGGCTTACATTAACACTAATGAAGTTACTGTGAAAATCCCCTAGTCGCCACACTCCGGCACCTTTTTGGGTGCACTGAGGGAGAATTTAACATGGCCAATGCACCTAAACAAACATCCTGTTCAAATAAGAGGGGGTCTTTGCAATATGTGGCATCATCCGAGGCCAGAATTGAACCCGGGTGAGCAGAGGCAACAGTGCGAACCATTTACAAAAGGAGCATCACAATACTTTGAATCCATCCAATCATACTTCTGACCTGGCTGCTGTGCAGAAACAGCCCCTGTAAAATCACAAATGACATTCTCTGACTGATCGTGATAAACTATTCCTTGCTGACCTTGTGCCATTTTCACCATGCTGTCCTCTTCCAATGCCTCTGCTCCATTATCCAGGTGGGTGGAGCTGCTGCAGTTTCCTTGTACTTTAACCTGAAGTTTCTTGTGAACCTATTCTTCCTCTCTTATTTCTCACCTTTGCTCTCCCTTGGTGACATCTTTAAAAACACAGGTTTCATATGTATACCAATGACATTCAGCTCCATCTCATTACCTCCTAGGATCTCTCACCTGTGTCTGATTTGTCACACTGCTTGTCTGATATCCAATATTAGATTTGCAGGAAGGTCCTTCAACCAGATAAGGGGACTATAGCCAGTGTCTTTGGCCCCCACCATAATGACCATTCTGTTCACCATTTCCATTCCTGTTAACTGTGATGAAACCTGTAGTTTGCAAGCTGTTGCCTGCATTGACAGTGATTCCAAAGTCTATTTTTGGGACTGTTCCTAACTGAAAAATAAACCAAAGCTCCAGGTTTCTGGGAAGGGTGTTATAATTGGAATTCCTAGTTGTGACAACAGACTGAGAAATCAGCCCATGTGTTAGGCCGTGAGGGAAAAGGGAGCTGATTGGGAAGGAAAAAAAATCAGGTGAGAGATCTAATTTCAGCCAGTGGTTGAAACAGACAAGATGTTCTTGGAGTTCAGTAGGAGGATAACGATACCGTGGCTGTGGAGAAGCTGTGAGACAGCTAAGGTAGGAAATCATGGCACTGCTGGAAAAGAGGACCAAAAAGGTCAGTTCTGTGAACAGCTGAGGGATCAGGAAAGGTGTGCCTTTTGGTGGAAGTTGTACCAGTGGAATTGGGGCTGAGAAAATTTGCTGTTGTGTGGGACTTCATGGCTAACTCCTGAATGAGTAAGAGAACTGAAACTCTACCTGGGAAAGATTGAGTTTTGTCATTCTGTGGCAAAGTTTAATGTTACATTTGCTGAAGGAACTCTACTCAGTCTGGGTAGTAGATTTTAGTTTAACTTGACCATTCTTAGGAATGTCATAAGAACATAAGAACTAGGAGCAGGAGTAGGCCATCTGGCTCCTCGAGTGTGCTCCGCCATTCAATAAGATCATGGCTGATCTTTTCGTGGACTCAGCTCCACTTACCCACCTGCTCACCATAACTCATTCCTTTACTGTTCAAAAATTTATCTATCCTTGCCTTATATATACTGTATTAATCTTAACAAGGTCAAGATGCCATTTTATACTACCATTGGGCCAAATAAACCATTTTGTAATCTCTAAATACAAACTACAGAACCACACACATACTAATCAAAAATTACCTGCCAGAAAGAGATGATTGAATCGGTAGTGAGCCTCAATTATATAATTGATGAATAAATAATTAATCTGATACTTAAGGGTGGGTAATATTCTGTTTGAAGCTTAAAGCATTAACTTGCTACAAACCAATATTGTCTGCAGTGAGAAAGGGTGCAATCGGATACCAATGAGCATGAACCTCCATTTTGTCCTTAGACATCTGGAGAAAGTACATAGTAACGAACATGGTTGGTATAAATTCTGATAAGTCTTATTCTACTCAATGTGGAATGGGTGCAAATAGTTAAAACCAATGAAATTGACCCAGTAACAACAATTAACTAACTGGCTAGGAGCAGCAGTCTAGATTCGAAATGGGGTGATGCTATTGCAAGGGTTTAAAAATGGAGGTTTCAAGAACCATCTTTACCATCAGTCAGAAGAGAAAAGGACTATAGTCGTAAGATGGACTGAGTGCTCCCTGAGGCGGGATTTTGGGGAAATCATTGAGGGAACCTGAGGTTGATTTACACTTCTACCTGGCCCCCAATAAAAGCTGTTCTTTTCCCCTTTCAAAATAAACTTTGATTTCTTTTTATACTTTCATGGGATATGAGCGTCACGAGTAGTGCCAATATTTGTTGTTCATCCCTAATTGCCTTTGAACTTGCTAAATGGTGCAGTTAAGAGTCAGTTGCATTGTTGTGGGTCTGGAATCACATGTAGGCCAAACCAGGCAGGAATGGCAGATTTCCTTTCCTAAAGGACATTACTGAACCAGATGGGGTTTTCCAACAGTCAATGATAGTTTCATGGTCAACATTACTGAGGCTAGCTTATAATTCCAGATTTAAAAAACTTAATTTGAATTTAAATTCCAGAAGCTGCCGTAGTGGGTTTTGAATCCATGTTCCTAGAGAATTAATTGTTTGCTGTTCCAGAGTCTTGCCTTATGGTTGAGTCCTCTGTGAGCTTGAGCATTTTAGGGGGTTGATTTGGAAACAAGTTAGGTGTGCACAACTAAAGTAAGCCAATTTATATTCAATCTGAAATGCCCCATTAAAACTTATGTCTATGTAAGAAATTTGTGAAATCTTTGTGTCAGATATTTAAAGCATAATTTATGGTTTCTATTGAATACAACTTGCCTGTTGATTCATGTTTAATTTATGTTGATTTTGGTTTTATTGGGACAGTAATAGTTTTAATAAGTGAAATCTTGTCATTAGTTTTTTTCCTTTTGGCTCATTTGGGAAGTTAGATTCTTTTATGTTATTGGTCCTCACAGGGATTGTAACAACTATCTTAAGCTGATATCATGGACAGAATTTTATGAGTTTTCTTACTGTCCATGATCAATGTGTTTTGTATGTGAGGCGTGTGTAACCCCGTTCCCTCAGTGATGGCCCCAATTTAAGTACATCCAGCAGCAAGATTTTGATTAGAGCCCCCGGGTGGTTGGAGGCAGGGGCCGGGCCGTGCTCATGGGGCAGTGCTGGCCTGGCACTGCCTGCTGGACACCCTGGCACTGCCCACTGGGCACCATAACTTTGACAAGATTATGAGTGGCATGGACAGAGTGGATAGTCAGATGCTCTTTCCTAGGGTAGAAAAGTCAAGTACTAGGGGACATAGGTTTAAGGTGCGTGGGGAAAAGTTTAGATGAGATGTGCGAGGCAAGTTTTTTTTTACACAGAATGTCTGGAACGCGCTGCCCGGGGAGGTGGTGGGAGCAGATAGGATAGCGGCATTTAAGGGGCAACTAGACGAATACGTGAATGGGATGGGAATGGAAGGATGCGGACTCCGTAAGTGCATATTTTAGTTTAGGCAGGCATCATGATCAGCGCAGGCGTGGAGGGCCAAAGGGCCTCTTTCTGTGCTGTACTGTTCTTTGTTCTTTTTGTGAGTATTTAAATAAAGATTATATGATCTCATACTTTCCCCAGGGATGCAAATGTGACACCTCAATCACTTGCCTCTCACACTCACGATCACTTGTATGTAAATCAGATACTGATGAAGTGAAAAGAAAATAATACAATTAAAACTTCAGCTTCATTCTTAGCAGGCTTGTAGTTTCTTAGATGAGTTGATTCTTTGTTTGAAGTTAAGGTTTTGTAAGCAGAGGTTTCTCAGTAAGCTGCGAGGCTTTGTGTAGTTGAATTTCCAGGAGGTTGGTCCTCAGGTGAACTCGGGGACAGGTTGGGGAAGTTGTTCTCTTCTGAGGTATTGCTGTTTATTACCTTGGCTACTTAGTTGACTGTAGCTGATTCGATGGTTTCCCGGTTGTCTTTGTGTCTCTGCATGGCTGATTCTTGCATTTTAAAAGAAGGCAACAAACATGGCTGTCTCACCCATGTGTCCTGTCACAAGTCCAAAGTCCTTTTTTAATTGAGATGGGTGGTCAGGTTTATAAACATCTTCTGTTGTTATTGGACACTTAGAAATTTACCCAGTCTGGGTTTGAATGATGAAGCATCTTAATGCAGTGGGAGATCAGTAGGGATCCAATCATATTTGTCTCACACACATTGAGTTTGGTGTGTCTTTTGCCCACGGCGAACCAGAAAGATGAGTCAGCCGGAAGGCTATAGTCTTTTTGTTGATGTTCCAGCCTTAAATAAAGGGATGTGTGAACTCCCTGGATGTCTGTGACTGTCCAGTATTGCTTGACTCTCAGGATAGTTTGGAGCTGAGACTACCAGAGGTCACACAACTGGCAGCGGCTAGTTTAACAATCTACTTTTCTTCAGTATTGCCTGAAATTGCATGATACACTGGAACATAACACTGCATAAGGTTGTTTGCAACCTCCTGTTTGATCCTGAGTTGAATTTCTAACTACATATTTGCATGATCACCAAATAGCCCTCTTCTATCTCTGTAACATCCCTCAACTCCAACCATCTCTCTGCTCATCTTCTGCTGAAACCCTTTGTTACAAGTGCATTGTTTTAAGTTTAAAAAAAGGATGTTTTGATATTTTAGATTGATCCAGTTTGGATGTGCACTGCCTGATGAATCCAAATTACCCTTTTAAACTGTTTTTAAACCGGGCAGCACGGGTGGCACAGTGGTTAGCACTGCTGCCTCTCAGCGCCAGGGTCCTGGGTTCAATTCCGGCCTCGGGTCACTATCTGTGTGGGGTTTGTACATTCTCCTCCTGTCTGCGTGGGTACCCTCCTGGTGCTCAGGTTTCCTCCCACACTCCAAAGATGTGCGGGTTAAGTTGATTGGCCATGCTAAATTGTCCCTTAGTGTCAGGGGGATTAGCAGATAAATAAGTGGTGTCACGGGGATGGGGCCTGGGTGGGATTGTGGTCAGTGCAGACTCGATGGGCCAAATGGCCTCCTGCACTGTAGGGATTCTGTGAATTCGACTCAGAGATAATCATCAGGTGAATACTCTGGCTCGGGTCACTGTCTGTGTGGAGTGGGCGGCATGGTAGCACAGTGGTTAGCACTGCTGCTTCACAGCTCCAGGGTCCGGGGTTCGATTCCCGGCTCAGGTCACTGTCTGTGTGGAGTTTGCACATTCTCCTCGTGTCTGCGTGGGTTTCCTCCGGGTGCTCCGGTTTCCTCCCACAGTCCAAAGATGTGCGGGTTAGGTTGATTGGCCAGGTTAAAAATTGCCCCTTAGAGTCCTGAGATGCGTAGGTTAGTGGGATTAGCGGGTAAATATGTGGGGGTAGGGCCTGGGTGGGATTGTGGTCGGTGCAGACTCGATGGGCCGAATGGCCTCCTTCTGCACTGTAGGGTTTCTATGATTCTATGATTCTATGACACACTAGTATATAGTATCAAAGTTTATTGATTATAAACAAGTTTTAGAAACTTATCAACTAACTAACAGAGGCAGAATTTAGGTAAGTATTCCTGTCAATGAAACTCTACCAACTCCATGCTTTCAAATGGGTGATCAACCCAAGAGAAGTGGACAACAACTTGAATTACTCACGCTGACAGAGAAACAGTCGCTGCCTCCGAGAAGCACTACACCTTCCTGGGATTTCGACTGGCAGAGAATCCGTTGCTGGACCAGTCCCAGTGCTAATGACTCAACCACCCTGAAATTTATTGGAAACGACCTTCACGCTGATAGGATGCTCAAACTACGCCGAAGATCTAAACTGGTTCTTCCGCACATGATGCACACAAAGAGAGTTCCCACAACCCCTTTTCTCATACTCAAAAGATGTTGCAAGCCCACCTTAGACAGGTTGTTGGAAATGGCTAATTGGTCTATAATTTGTCAATAATGTAATCCGAGTTAACTCCATTGGTTCTAGCTATTTACACACTTTGTCTTAAAGTTAGGACAGTACCTTCCTTTAAGCCATTCTCCTTACTTTAGTGTCTTTACAGGAGTCCCATTCATGAAGACAGACTCAACAATCGAAGACACTGGGTGTGATCTTATCACCTCGCCCCGCCTGACTTTCGACAAGGCGAGGTGGTAAGATCAGGCGAGAGGCGAAAAATCAAGTTCACGCCTCCCCCTGATCATACTGCCACTGTTTTGCTGGCAAAATTGGCTTCATGCCCAGAAAGGGTGCAAAGCCAATTTAAATATTAATGAGTTCCAGACACTATCGTCCGGGCTCATTTACTCTTACTACCTTGATGGCTGAGGTTCTCCCCAGCGAGGATCACGTATGGCCCCCACCAATGGGGACTAGATATGGGGCCTTGCCGAGGGGATTGAAGCCCCCAGGTGGTTGGAGACAGTGCCCATGGGGCAGTGCCAGCCTGGCACTGCTTGTTGGGCACTCTTGGACTGCCCATGGGGCCAGGCCAATTAGTAGTAGCCAGTGTAAGTTGGAGCCAGTGTGGGGTGGAGCTGTGATGCGGGAAGAAAATTGGAGAACTCTGCCAGTGTGGGAAGGATGGGGAGCTCTGCAGGGGTGGTGATCGAGGTGAGAGGGAGGGGACTCTGCCAAGTGGGGCGATCGGTGGGTGGGGAGGGAACTCTGCCAAGGGGTGATCAAGTTGGGAGAGAGAGAACTCTACCAAAGGGGTGGGGAGCGTCCCGATGTCCATGGGAGGGAGGGAAGGGTCCTGATGTCCGCAGGGGAGAGGGAGTGTCTGATGTCCGTGGTGAAGAGGGGGCGGTCTGATGTTTGTGATTGGCATCCTGATGTCTATGTGGAGTGGGTGTGGCTGGTGATCCCCCGGTATGCAATGGTGTCCCCCCAGAGCTTAGCAGCCGGCTTCCCTGGCAAGCTTGAGCCCCTCCCCCTGTTCGCGAGAATCACATCCTGGCACTATTTTTGCAATAGGTGAATAAGATCGCATTTTCAAACTCGCCGAAAAAACGTGTCGGAAACTTTCCCGTTTTGTCACTTGTTCGGCCCTTGGAATATTTTTCCTAAGATTGCGCCCACTGTGTGTTTGTGATATTGAGGGAGACTGAGGCATATTCCATTTCTTTTCCAGCTATTACAGCACTAATTTTTCTCAGAAGGAAAAGGGAGGAACACAGAAATAACACAGTGACTTCTAATTAACTACTGATTATTAATTATCCTTCAATTACCAGATTAATTGAAGTACTTCGTTCTAATGGAATCATGGATTGATTGGGAAGAGCCAACATGGATTTCTAAAGGGGAGATAGTGTTTAACTAACTTGTTATTTGAGGAGGTAACCAAAAGGGCTGATGAAGGTAATGCTGTTGGGGCGGTGGCACAATGGTTAGCACTGCTGCCTCACAGCGCCAGGGACCCAGGTTCAATTCTGGCCTCGGGTCACTGTCTGTGTGGAGTTTGCACTTTCTCCCTGTGTCTGCGTGGGTTTCCTCCGGGTGCTCCAGTTTCTTCCCACACTCCAAAGATATGTGGGTTAGGTGCATTGGCCATGCCAAAAATTGACCCTAGTTTCAGGGGGATTAGCAGGGTAAATGTGTGGGATTACAGGAATAGGGCCTGGGTAGGATGTGGTTGGTACAGACTCGATGGGCTGAATGGCCTTCTGTACTGTATGAGGTACATGGACTTTCAGAAGGCATTTAATACCATGGGAATAAAAGGGATATAAAATTGGCTGAATAATAGGAAGCAGAGTGTAATTATCGGTGGATATTTTTTGGGCTGGTTGGTAGTGGTGTTCCCCAGGTGTTGGTATTGAGACTCTTGTTTTTCCTGATCAGTATCAATGATCTCGATCTTGGTGTGCAGTCGGCAATTTCAAAGTTTGCAGATGGTGCAAAACTTGGAAATATTGTAAACTGTGAGGAGAACTTGAAAAGGACATAGACAAGTTGGTGTGGGCAGAAAGGTTGCAGATAAAGTTCAATGCGGAGAAGTAAGAGGTGATGCATTTTGTTAGGAAGAACATGGAGAGACAATGCAAAATAAGGGGTAAAATTCTTAAAGGGGGTGCTGGACAGAGGGATATGTACATAGATATATGAAGGTGGCAGGACAGCGGAGGGAGCAGTTAATACATCATATAATATTCTGGGCTTTATTAATGGGGCATAGAGTACAAGGGCAAGGAGGTTATGCTGAACATATACAATGCACTAATTGGACTTTAGATGGAATATTATGCACAGTTCTGGGCGCCACAATATAGCAAAGATGTGAAGGCATTGGAGAGTGTGCAGAAGAGGGTTTATCAGAATGTTTCCAGAGATGAGAAACTTTAGTTATGAGGATAGACTGGAGAGATTGGGACTGTTCTCCTTGGAGAGAAGAAGGCTAAGAGATGTTCAAGATCAGGAGGGGGCTGGCCTGAGTAGATAGGGAGAAACTGCTCTTTCTCATAATAGGATCAAGAACGAGAGGGCGCAGATTTAAAATGATTTGCAAAATAAGCAAGAAAAATAAAATAAAGAAAACTTTTTCACACGAGTGGTTGGAGTCTGGAATGCACTGCCTGGAATTGCAGTGGTGGCAGGTTCAATTGAAGCATTCAAGAGGGCATTAGATGATCGTTTCACTTGAAACAATATGCGGGGGCACAGGGAAAGGATGTTCGTTTGGAGAGCTAGTGCAGATTCGATGGGCCAAATGGCCACCCTTTGGTGTAACAATTCTGTGATCTGTTGCTAATCAGTGACTGCTTTGTAATACTGTTTTAGGTTAGTTTGTTGTAAAAGGTTAACAATGACGAAAATCTTTCTTATCTCAGTGTTAGCACAAAATGACATTTTAGCCATTCATTACAATTAATATAACTTAAATTAACCTGAAAATGGTTGGGTTACTTTAAAACCTAGTATCCAGACTTGGGCCAGGATTTTTCAGCCCTTCATAACGATGGGATCTTTTGATTCCGCCGATGTGAATGGAGATTTCAATGACTCTCCAGCCCCACCGCAGGGAAACCTGCCTTACTTGAAATACAGTAAGGAGTCTAACAACACCAGGTTAAAGTCCAACAGGTTTATTTGGTAGCAAACACCACTCGTGGCGTTTGCTACCAAATAAACCTGTTGGACTTTAACCTGGTGTTGTTAGACGCCTTATTGTGTTTACCCCAGTCCAACGCCGGCATCTCCACATCATTACTTGAAATACCCAGGCTTATTTGCACTTTATCTATGCCTTTATTACCTCTGGGCTTGATTATTCCAATGCTCTTTTGGCTGGCTTCCCATCTTCTACCCTACGTAAACTTGTGCTCATCCAATATACCTGTTCTGCATTATCTTAGCGCATTCCAATTCTCTTTTACCCAGCCTCACCAACTACCTGTCTGACATTGCGTCAATCCTCATCCTTCTTTTCAAAACTCCTCACTGCTTTATCTGTCCCCATCGGCATTGTCTTTTCCAGCCCTACAAGCCTTTACGCTCCACATTCCATTGATTCCAGCCTCCTGAGCATCCCTGATTGAATGGCTCATTGGCACCCATGCTTTTAGCCTCATTGACCTGAAGGACTCAATTGTCCCACCCTAAACCCCCTTACTGTTCTCTTCTTTTGAGACCTCCTTCTTTGATCAAACATTTGGCCATTTTGCCCGATTCCTCCGGTGTCACAAAATATCCAAATTGTATTCTTCTTGATAATGTTCTTGTTCAGTTGCTTGGACCATTTCACTACTTTAAATGCACTTTATAAATGTATAAGAGGTCTGTGCAATATCTTTAACTTGACCATTAATCAAGATCTTAATAGGCTAGGTAATAGCAAATGAGTTTGACTTGCTACCTTTCTGAGAAATACAAGCCTCTTTACCCTAATACATCTTGTAGCTGACATATACATGCCAAAAAAATCATTAACTTTATCCATCTACTCTCACAGCTTCTAATGAGGAACAAGGATCAAAACTCCCTGGTCACTGATGAAAAACCTTCCCTTGAGCATTTTCCTATTTATTACAATCCAATTGCACACTGGGGTGGCACAGTGGTTAGCACTGCTGCCTCACAGCGCCAGGGACCCGGGCTCAATTCCAGCCTCGGGTGACTGTTTGTGTGAAGTTTGCACATTCTCCCCATGTCTACGTGGGTTTTCTCTGGGTGCTCTGGTTTCCTCCTAAATTCCAAAGATGTGCGTGTTATGTTGATTGGCCATGCTAAATTGCCCCTTAAGGTCAGGAGGATTAGAAGGATAAATATCTGGGGTTATGGGAATAATGTCGGATTATTGTCAATGCGGGCTCGATGGGCCAAATGGCCTCTTTCTGCACTTGTAGGGATTCTATGATTCACATTCACATTATGCAGCATGCAGACTGATTATTTTTGGTATTCCTTCACTTTGCAAAGGGTTTGATCTGTATACTACAGAGCTGCACCTGTCAGTGACATTGCCCAGTGGTTTTCAGGCTCTTTAAGGATTCCCACTCTGCTCCTGGGCAGAAAGTACAACTCCATTCAAATATCATTGGCCTCAATTAGAATCCCATTCACCTGCCTCATGAGAACAGCGTTAGGCTGCTTGAGATTCCTGCCACTATTCTCTTACTCCACTGCTTTTCCTCACCCCTCACTCAGAACAGTTTTTAGTAATTTAACACAAATACCATCCACCCTGTCATTAGATTGGCAAAGCTGTGCGGAATCCATTATAAGTTGCATCTTTGTACAGTACACTGCAATCTATGCAGATGGTCCTAACAGCAGGTAACTAGGTCAATTACCAGATTAGCACAGTGGTCTCTGTAGATTTTTGGACATGGCACCAAGTTTGTCAGCTATTGATATAAGCCCAAGGGAACTCTTTTGGCTTTGATTTGATAACAGAACCTGCCTCATGGAAAAGCAATTTTAAATATCTCTGTGTTAGTTGCAAGGCTTTGTGGATGACCTTATCCAGCAGCACCCCTTTGTCTCCCCAATGGCTCTTCTAGCTTCATCATAATCTATTTTTATAATATATCCTTATTTCCCTGACAGGGTTTCAAGTGCTGTTTTAATGGTTCTTTGCTTTTGCCTGACAGCTTGCCTTCACTTTGCAGTGCGTTAGATAGGTTATTAAACTAACTTCAGTTGTAAAGACAAGTTAATAATTTGCCTTTGAATTTGTTCTTTCCGCAGTGACAAAGACCCAGATCCTGATATCAGGGTTGGCAAGAAATAGCTCCTTGTAGTTGATTAGCCCAATTGGACGGTGACCATCAGCTTATCTCACTTGGCAGCCTTTGTCATGAGGCTGCCATTGACTTGATTTGGTTTGATTTTATTGTCATGTACTGGGATAGTGAAAAGTATTGTTTCTTACGCACTATGCGGGCAAAATATACTACTCATGAAGTACATAGGGGAAAAGAAAAAGGAGAGGGTGCAGAATATAGTATTGCAGTTACAGGTAGGGTGAAGAGAAAGATTAGCTTTTCCTACTGTTCAAAATCTGGTGACAGCAGGGAAGGAGCTGTTCTTGAGTTAGTTGGTACATGTTTTCAGACTTCTGTATCTTTTTCCCGATGGAAGAAGGTGGAAGAGAGTCTGTCCGGGGTGCGTGGGGTCCTTGATTATGCTGGCTGCTTTTCCAAGGCAATGGGAAGTGGAGATGGAGTCAATGGATGGGAGGCTGGTTTGCGTGCTGGTCTGGGCTTCATTCACAACATTTTGTAGTTTCTTGCGGTCTTGGTCAGAGCAGGAGCCATACCAAGCTGTGATACAACCAGATATGAAATTCTGCCCTCTTGACGAAGCAGATAACCACAGTGGTGTGAAGTTTACAAACTGGATGTCAAATTGATGCAAATTTTACTGAAAAGGAGGTTGTGCAACATTACCACTAGGTGGCAGCAATACAACATTATAATATAACTATCAAAGCACAGCATCTGCAGCCACCTATCCCTCATAAACCTGCAGTCAGGCTGGGCTACCCTCTCCCTCCCATCCTATGTGTGTGTCATATACAACCCTTTCCATTGGGAAGGATTCGGGAATATGAGGAGTGACGATCCCAGGTCTGACCAAGACCGCAAGAAACTACAAAATGTTTGGCACGTAGGGCATAGGGGAGCAGTCTGGTTTTAAACCTGACAATTTGGTAAGTCTCTGTGGGGATTATAAATTGATGATCAACAGAGCCTCCCCCTTGGACAGATACCCTACGCCACGCATAGAAGACTTGTATTGTGAAGTTGGCTCTGGGGTCACATATTTTCCAAAGTAGACATGAGCCAAGCCTACCTCCAACTGGAGCTTGAAGTTTCATCCAGGTGGTATGTCACTGTAAACACTCACAAAGGACAGTGTGAATATACTCATTTGCTCTTCGGGGTGTCATTGGCTTGTGCCATTTTCCAAAGGGTGATGGAGAACATCCTTCAAGGGGTGCCCAGAGTGGAAGTCTATCTGGATGATGTTTTAATCTCAGCAGCTACTGCAAAGTTTCATTTGGAGAGAGTTTGGAGGAAGTCCAGAAGCTTCTTTCTGGCGTCCGACTAAAACGGGAAAATGTGTGTTCCAGGTTAACGAGGTAATGCATCTCGGGTACAGAGTCAACAAGGATGGATTACAACCTGTCCAAGAGAAGGTGAAGGCCATAAAAGGGGCTGCGACCCAACGAACACAACAGTGTTGAAATCTTTCCTAGGTCTCATATATTACTCTGGAAAATTCCTATCAAACTTGGTGACCTTGCTGGCACCTCTCCATGTACTGTCATAAAAACAAAATCAGAAATGGTCCTGGCAAATGCCACAAGAAAAAGCAGAAAGCCTTTGCAAATGTCAAACAACAGTTAGCAAATATACAAACCCATTGTGAGCCACTGAGACTATTCATTGTAACCTGCAACACCTCCCCCTATGGGATAGGAATGGTATTATCACACTGTTAGGATGATGGGGCAGAGCGTACACGTACACATCACAAACTCTGACGGATGCAGAGAGGAAGTATGCCCAGATCGAAAAAGAGGGTTTGGCCATGGTGTTCGTGGTGAAAAAGTTCCACTGGTACGTCCACGGTCGGCATTTCACTGTAGTAACCGATCACAAACTTCTGTTGGACCTCCTCAAGGAAGACAGGGCGATTCCTCTCATCGCATCAGCCTGGATCCAACATTGGGCACTGCTATTATGTGCCCATGAATACATATTAGAACATCGTCCAGGGAGACATGGAGTCAACGCAGACGCCTTGAGTCGCCTGCCACTACTCACCAGCCTATCTTCTCCTCTGAAGGTGGATGAAGTCTTCATGACTCTGAACTTCATGGACACTCTGGCAGTATCTGCCAAGCAAATCCAGGCATGGACCCAAAAGGACTCTATGTTGGCAAAACTAAGCCAACATCATGTCATCCTAAGTGGTCGACCACAAGTGTGTCCGACGGAGGATTTGGAACTTATCTCTCTAAATATTAGGAGTTGAGTATAGAAGATGGCATCATCTCATGGGGAGCCCAGGTGGTTGTCCTGCATCCAGGCCAGTGACCAATACTTCAAGAATTGCACAATGGCTACCCAGGAATTTCTAAGAGGAAGATGCTCGCAAGGAGCTAGGTCTGGTGACTTGGCATAGACAGTGATATCGAAAACCTGGCCAAGTGGTGCAAAAGTTGCCAGGAAAACCAGGAGGTCCCACCAACAGCCTGGTTGCAGACTTCCAGGGCCATTTAAATCACGGATAGATGGATTCCTGATCGGTAAGGGAATTAGGGGTTATAGGGATCAGGTGGGTAAGTGGAACTGATCCACTTCAGATCAGCCATGATCTTATTGAATGGCGGGGCAGGCTCGAGGGGCTCCTATTTCTTATGTTCTTATTTATGGACTCCATGTTCTTAATTCTCAATGACTCCCATTCAAAATGGATCGAAGTGCACTGGATGGCGATGGCGCGTCTGCAGAAACAGTTGCCTCTGTGGAAGAAATCTTTTAGTACATATGGTATAGCCGAGGTTCTTGTGACAGACAGCGAGACCCTGTTTACCAGCAGGGAGTTCCAGACCTTCATGAGTACAAATGGAATATGGCACATCCTCAAACGGCCTGGCTGAACAGGTGGTCTAGACATTCAAAGTTGTCGTGAAGAAACAAATCATATGTTCTTTGGAACAAAGCTCGCACTTCTCCTTTTTAACTATAGGACTATAGGAAATAGCCTCAGTGGAGTTATTGATGGGTCGCCTTCTTTGAACTAGGCTTAGCCTGTCATTACCAAAGTTGGCCGGCAACTTTGAGTTAAAACAAGAAGCCCAGAAAAGGGGCCTGATGGTCAGATATCAGATAGAGACTTCAAACCTGGAGATATGATCCACATGAGGAACTTCAGCGATGGCTCTCCATGGATTCCGGGAGTTATTCTCGAGAAAACAGGACCGGCGTCTTATAAGGTAAAAACCAGGGAGAGGACCTTAAAGAAGCACAAAGATCATCTCCATCACAGGGAACCCTCCGCAGAGGTAACTGTTTCTACGGACATGCCACTGTCAGCGTCCTTCATGCCGACCTGTGGATGGGAAACTTCACCCTCTAAAAACTCAAGAGCCAGTCATCTGGACGATAAAGATTCTGGCTCGGACATGGAGACAGAGGCGGCAGACACCTAGTCAGAGGTCGCTATGGATGATGGTCCCTATAGTGGCTCTTCGACGCTCTTCACAGAAGAGGCATTCACCTATCTGTTACATACCTCCCTCCCCCACCTCATTTCCTCCCCACGCCTACCAGACCCTAGAAGCAATGGAGATGAGGCAACTGGCAAAGAGACAAAGGGTCCATTGTCGTGGTGGGGGGGGGGATCCCTCGAAATCAGGGGGGAGGGGTATGATAACCCCCATGATGTTGATGGAGAATCGCTGATTTATCTCCCTGTGGGGCTCATTGAGTATGAGTTCCCCTGGTAACAGGCAATGGCCGGCTCTTCTAACTGAAACTCTTTACCTGAGCCTTTTATAAGGCAGGCCCTCCGTATTAAGCATCCCCTAGGTGTTGGGCAGAGGCAAATTGTGTGGGAGAATGGCACAGATCCTGTCCAATTTTCCTTCATTAATTTGCATGGAAGGAAAATCCGACGACATTTTTATGATAAATGTGGAATTCCCATGTGGGATTTCTGTGCTCGCTCAGGTGATGCTTAACATTTAGGCTATAAGCAAATCCCATTGTAACAGCTTTGAGCCTGCAATAACTCTTCAGAAGCAGAAGTCCCTTCACCAAAATCCTTTATTTACAATTCCAACAGCAGTATACAGAGTGCTATCTGTCAGCAGCCTACCTTCAGGGGTGCCAGAGGAACTGACACTCCTAGTTAAATACAAGGAAAAGACTCGCTGATTGGCCCATCAATTGACTCCTTAATCAGGGAGTTCATATTCCAATAAGCCAACCTCAATGGCCTGATTGAAGTCATTACAGACCCCATGCAGTTGTCTGACTCTTCTGTACAGCACGGAGGGAGAGCTGCACTGTTAGTGGAGCCATCTTTTGAGTGAGCCATTAAATTGGAAATGGTCTGTCCACAGAGAATCTCATGGCATTGTTTGAAAGTTGAGGGGGTTCTCCTGATGTCCTGGCTTATGTTGATCCCTCAGCCAAAGTTACTCAGAAAAAATAGATTATCGGGTTATTATTTTGTCTTTGTTTGTGGGATCTTGCTGTGCACACTTGGTTGCAGTGTTTGCTGCAACAGTCACTACATTTCATAGAAAATTCTGAGATCATGAAAGGTGAGATGAAAATGCCAAAACTCCACTTACTGCAGCGCGACTGGAGAATCCCAGCCACGGACGAGGTCGGAGAATTCCAGCTAATCTCAGCCATAATCACCAACAAATGATGACAGATCTCAACTTTTTTAAGATAAAGATTTAACTTCTGTTGTAGAGCGTTGCTTATCGTTCGGTAGGCCTTAATGAAGTTGTTGTAGTCTTAAGTAGGTTAACTGCACGTATTATCTAAAGCCATAGGAAAATTACAGCACGGAAAAAGGCCACTCTGCCCATTGAGTCTATGCCGGCCCAAAACAAAATAAACTAGCCATTCATTTTAATCTCACTTTCCAGCAACTGGCCCGTGGCCTTGCAGATTGTAACACTTCAGCTGCAGATCCAGGTACCTTCCCAATGAGTTAGTGCTTCAGCCTCAATTCCAGAGGGCCATCACCCTCTGGGTGGAAAAGTTTTTCTTCATGACTCTTCTAATCCTTCTCCCAATCACCTTAGATCTATGCCCCCTGCTAATTGAACCTCGCAGCTAGGTGAAGCAGGTCTTTCCTGTCTACTTTATCTAGGCCCTCATCATTTTGTGTACCTCAATTAGATCACCCATCAGCCTCTTCTGTTCTGAGGAACTATAGGGACTGTGTACATTTGATTTGATTTGATTTATTATTATCACATGTATTAGTATGCAGTGAAAAGTATTACTTCTTGCATGCTATACAGCCAAAGCATACCGTTCATAGAGAAGGAAAGGAGAGGGTGCAGAATGTAGTGTTATAGCTAGGGTGTAGAGAAAGATCAACTTAATGCGAGGGAGGTCCATTCAAAAGTCTGATGGCAGCAGGGAAGAAGCTGTTCTTGCGTCAGTTGGTATGTGTCCTCAGACTGTTGTATCTTTTTCCTGACAGAAGAAGGTGGAAGAGAGAATGTCCAGGGTGTGTGAGGTCCTTGATTATGCTGGTTGCTTTTCTGAGGCAGCAGGAAGTTTAGACAGAGTCAATGGATGGGAGGCTGGTTTGCGTTCATGACCCTTTGTAGTTTCATACGGTCTTGGGCAGAGCAGGAGCCATACCAAGCTGTGATACAACCAGAAAAAATTCTTTCTATGGTGCATCTGTAAATGTTGGTGAGATTCGTAGCAGACATGCCAAATTTCCTTAGCCTCCTGAGGAAGTAGAGGTGTTGGTGGGCTTTCTTAACTATAGCTTGGAGGGACCAAGACAGGTTGTTGGTGATCCGGACACCTAGAAACTTGAAACTCTCGATCATTTCCACTTCATCCCTATTGATGTAGACAGGGGCATGTCCTCCAGCACACTTCCTGAAGTCGATGACTGTCTTCTTCGTTTCACTGACATTGAGGTCGAGATTATTGTCATTGCACCAGTTCACCAGATTCTCTACGGGTGGGGAGTTGGTTGGCTGGATTGCTGGTTAAGTGATTCAGAGCAATGCCAACAGCGTGGGTTCAGTTCCTGTACCCATTATTCATGAAGCGTTCTCAACCTTTCCCCTCACCTGAGGGGTGGTGATCATAAGAACATAAGAAATAGGAGCAGGAGTAGGCCATCTAGCCCCTCGAGCCTGCCCCGCCATTCAATAAGATCATGGCTGATCTGACGTGGATCAGTACCACTTACCCGCCTGATCCCCATAACCCTTAATTCCCTTACCGATCAGGAATCCATCCATCCGCGTTTTAAACATATTCAGCGAGGTAGCCTCCACCACCTCAGTGGGCAGAGAATTCCAGAGATTCACCACCCTCTGGGAGAAGAAGTTCCTCCTCAACTCTGTCTTAAACCGACCCCCCTTTATTTTGAGGCTGTGTCCTCTAGTTTTAACTTCCTTACTAAGTGGAAAGAATCTCTCCGCCTCCACCCTATCCAGCCCCCGCATTATCTTATAAGTCTCCATAAGATCCCCCCTCATCCTTCTAAACTCCAACGAGTACAAACCCAATCTCCTCAGCCTCTCCTCATAATCCAAACCCCTCATCTCCGGTATCAACCTGGTGAACCTTCTCTGCACTCCCTCCAATGCCAATATATCCTTCCTCATATAAGGGGACCAATACTGCACACAGTATTCCAGCTGCGGCCTCACCAATGCCCTGTACAGGTGCATCAAGACATCCCTGCTTTTATATTCTATCCCCTTCGCAATATAGGCCAACATCCCATTTGCCTTCTTGATCACCTGTTGTACCTGCAGACTGGGCTTTTGCGTCTCATGCACAAGGACCCCCAGGTCCCTTTGCACGGTAGCATGTTTTAATTTGTTTCCATTGAGATAGTAATCCCATTTGTTATTATTTCCTCCAAAGTGTATAACCTCGCATTTATCAACGTTATACTCCATTTGCCATATCCTCGCCCACTCACTCAGCCTGTCCAAATCTCTCTGCAGATCTTCTCCGTCCTCCACACGATTCACTTTTCCACTTATCTTTGTGTCGTCTGCAAATTTCGTTACCCTACACTCCGTCCCCTCCTCCAGATCATCTATATAAATGGTAAATAGTTGCGGCCCGAGTACCGATCCCTGCGGCACGCCACTAGTCACCTTCCTCCAACCGGAAAAACACCCATTTATTCCGACTCTTTGCTTCCTGTCGGATAGCCAGTCCCCAATCCACTTTAACACACTACCCCCAACTCCGTGTGCCCTAATCTTCTTCAGTAGCCTTTTATGGGGCACCTTATCAAACGCCTTTTGGAAATCCAAAAACACCGCATCCACCGGTTCTCCTCCATCAACCGCCCTAGTCACATCTTCATAAAAATCCAACATGTTCGTCAAGCACGACTTTCCCCTCATGAATCCATGCTGCGTCTGATTGATCGAACCATTTCTATCCAGATGCCCTGCTATCTCCTCTTTAATAATGGATTCCAGCATTTTCCCTACTACAGACGTTAAGCTGACCGGCCTATAGTTACCCGCCTTTTGTCTCCTTCCTTTTTTAAACAGCGGCGTAACATTAGCCGTTTTCCAATCAACCGGCACTACCCCAGAATGCAACGAGTTTTGATAAATAATCACTAACGCATCCACTATTACCTCTGACATTTCTTTCAATACCCTGGGATGCATTCCATCCGGACCCGGGGACTTATCCACCTTCAGTCCCATTAGTCTACCCAGCACTGCCTCTCTGGTAACATTAATGGTATTAAGTATTTCTCCTGCTGCCAACCCTCTATCGTTAATATTTGGCAAACTATTTGTGTCCTCCACCGTGAAGACCGACACAAAAAACTTATTTAAAGACTCAGCCATATCCTCATTTCCCACTATTAACTCCCCCCTCTCGTCCTCCAAGGGTCCAACATTCACTCTAGCCACTCTATTCCTTTTTATATATTTATAAAAACTTTTACTATCATTTTTTATATTAATTGCTAGCCGAGCTTCATAGTCTATCCTTCCTTTCTTTATCGCTTTCTTAGTCTCTCTTTGTTGTTTCTTAAATTTTTCCCAATCACTTGTTTCTCCACTATTTTTGGCCACTCTGTACGCAGCTGTTTTTATTTTAATACTCTCCTTTATTTCCTTCGTTATCCACGGCTGGTTCTCCCTTTTCTTACAATCCTTGTTTTTTGCTGGAATATATTTTTGCTGAGAACTGAAAAGGATCTCCTTAAAAATCCTCCACTGTTCCTCAGCTATCCTACCTGCCAGCCTGCTCTCCCAGTCTACCTTAGCCAATTCATCCCTCATCCTATCATATTTCCCTCTGTTCAAACAGAGGACACTGGTTTGGGACCAAACTTTCTCCTCTTCCATCTGAATCAGAAATTCGACCATATTGTGGTCACTAGACCCAAGAGGGTCCTTCACAATAAGATCCTTAATTCTACCTACCTCGTTACACAATACCAGATCCAAAATAGCTCGTTCCCTCGTCGGTTCCGTAACATGCTGTTCAAGGAAACTATCCCGACAGCATTCTAAGAACTCTTCCTCCATTCCACCCTTACCGACTTGAGTCTGCCAGTCAATGTGCATGTTGAAGTCCCCCATGATTATTGCCGTTCCGTTTTTACACGCATCCCTTATCTGCTTGTTTATAGCCCTCCCTACCTCAACATTATTATTTGGGGGCCTATATACCACACCTACTAGTGTCTTTCTCCCTCTACTATTCCTCATCTCTACCCATAATGATTCCACGTTTTGTTCCTCAGAGCCTATGTCATCCCTCAGTACTACCCTGATATTATCTCTTATTAATAGCGCGACCCCACCACCTTTTCCTTCCTGTCTATTCTTCCTAAACGCCTGATACCCCTGGATATTCATCTCCCAGTCCTGGTCACCTTTCAGCCACGTTTCTGTAATGGCCACTAGATCGTACCCACTTGTGCTGATTTGCACCATCAACTCATTTACCTTGTTCCGAATGCTTCGTGCATTCAGGCAAAGTGTCCTTATTCCAGCTTTTATCTGGACCCGCTTTGATGAGTCGCGAACACCCTCTCCCTCTACTCCCTTATCTAAATTACCGCCTTCATTCACTTGCACCCTCTCCTCTACCATTAATTTTGTAATTCCCCTTACCCCTGCATCCTCCACCCCATCAATTAGTTCCTTGATCCTAGTCAACTCTTCTAGCTCCCCTCCCCCCAACCTATCTAGTTTAAATTCTCCCCAGTAACCTTAGCCAACCTACCGGCCAGGATATTGGTCCCCGTGTGATTCAAGTTCCACCCGTTTTTTGTATACAGATCACCCCTGCCCCTAAAGAGGTCCCAATGGTCCAGGAACCTGAATCCCTGCCCCCTGCACCAGTCCCTCAGCCACACATTCATCTTCCACCTCACTCCATTCCTGCCCTCACCTTCCCGTGGCACAGGCAGTAATCCTGAGATTACTACCTTTGCTTTCCTCTTTCTCAGCTGTCTCCCTAATTCCCTGTACTCCCTTTTCATGACCCCTTCTCCCTTCCTACCCACATCAGCGGTACCAATATGTACCGCTACCTCAGGCTCCTCTCCCTCCCACCTCAGGATTTCCGGGACGCGACTAGCGACATCCTGGATCCCGGCCCCAGGGAGGCAGACCACCATGCGAGAATCCCGCCTACCTCCGCAGAAACGCCTGTCACTCCCCTTCACCATCGAGTCCCCGATTAATACCGCCTTCCTCCTCTTTTCCTTAGCCCTCTGAGTTACAGGGCTGGACTCCACTGCGGAGACACGGCCACTGCTGCTTCCCCCAGGCGGGCTGTCCCCCCCCAGCAGTACTCAAGCAGGAGTACTTGTTGTGCAGGGGCAAATCCACTGGGGTGCTCTCAACCACCCTAGCCTTACCCTTCCTGGCCATCACCCACTTGGCCTCCTCCCGTTGCCCTGGTGTGACCACCTGATGATAGCTCTTGTCTATCACCTCCTCATTCTCCCTCATCAGCCTAAGATCCTCGAGCTGCAGTTCCAGCTCCCTAATACGGTCCCTCAGGAACCGCAGCTCGACACACCCCTCACAGATGTGGATGTCCGGGAGGCCAGATGCCTCCAGGACCTCCCACATCCTACACTGGGAACAACACACTGGTTTCACACTCATACTGGACACTTTATGTCAAGTAAGACAGTGAAAAGTTAATAAGAGTGTAAGGAAACAAAAACTCACCCCTGCTCGTCCAAGCCCTGTGAGCCAAAGCCCTGACAGCTCACTCAACTTCCCACTCACTCTGCTGCCCGCTACGATGCTGCCCGCTGTATACTTTGGTGCGCTTTTAAACCCTCCAAAAACTTCCCCAGGCCTCTCCTGGCCCGACTTCCGGTTTTGAAAAAAACCTCCGATTTTAAACCCAAAATTAACTGAAAAAATAAATAATTAATTAAAGTCAGAAAACCCACTCTCTTACCCTCAGCCTGCTCCTGGGAACAAATCCCTGATATTAACAACTGATATTAAACCCAAACAACTGAGATTAAACCCAAACAACTGGGATTAAACCCGAACAACTGAGATTAAACCCAGAACAACTGAGATTAAACCCAGAACAACTGAGATTAAACCCAGAACAACTGAGATTAAACCCAAACAACTGAGATTAAACCCAAACAACTGAGATTAAACCCAGAACAACTGATATTAAACCCAAACAACTGATATTAAACCCAAACAACTGAGATTAAATCCAAACAACTGAGATTAAATCCAAACAACTGAGATTAAACCCAAACAACTGAGATTAAACCCAAACAACTGAGATTAAACCCAAACAACTGAGATTAAATCCAAACAACTGAGATTAAATCCAAACAACTGATATTAAACCCAAACCACTGAGATTAAACCCAAACAACTGAGATTAAACCCAAATAACGGAGAGTAAACCCAAACAACTGAGATTAAATCCAAACCACTGAGATTAAATCCAAACAACTGAGATTAAACCCACAACAACTGGGATTAAACCCAAACAACTGAGATTCAACCCAAACAACTGAGATTAAACCCAAACAACTGAGATTAAACCCAAACAACTGAGATTAAACCCAAACAACTGAGATTAAACCCAAACAACTGAGATTAAATCCAAACAACTGACATTAAATCCAAACAACTGACATTAAATCCAAACAACTGAGATTAAACCCAAACAACTGAGATTAAACCCAAACAACTGAGATTAAACCCAAACAACTGAGATTAAACCCAAACAACTGAGATTAAACCCAAACAACTGAGATTAAACCCAAAACAACTGAGATTAAACCTAAACAACTGATATTAAACCCAAACAACTGAGATTAAACCCAGAACAACTGATATTAAACCCAAACAACTGAGATTAAACCCAAACAACTGAGATTAAACCTAAACAACTGAGATTAAACCCAAACAACTGAGATTAAACCAAAACAACTGAGATTAAACCCAAAACAACTGAGATTAAACCTAAACAACTGATATTAAACCCAAACAACTGAGATTAAACCCAGAACAACTGATATTAAACCCAAACAACTGAGATTAAACCCAAACAACTGAGATTAAACCTAAACAACTGAGATTAAACCCAAACAACTGAGATTAAACCCAGAACAACTGATATTAAACCCAAACAACTGAGATTAAACCCAAACAACTGAGATTAAACCCAAACAACTGATATTAAACCCAAACAACTGAGATTAAACCCAAACAACTGAGATTAAACCCAAACAACTGAGATTAAACCCAAACAACTGATATTAAATCCAAACAACTGATATTAAACCCAAACAACTGAGATTAAACCCAAACAACTGAGATTAAATCCACAACAACTGAGATTAAATCCACAACAACTGAGATTAAACCCAAACAACTGACATTAAACCCAAACAACTGATATTAAACCCAAACAACTGAGATTAAACCCAAACAACTGAGATTAAATCCACAACAACTGATATTAAATCCAAACAACTGAGATTAAATCCAAACAACTGATATTAAATCCAAACAACTGAGATTAAACCCAAACGACTGATATTAAATCCACAACAACTGAGATTAAACCCAAACAACTGACATTAAACCCAAACAACTGATATTAAACCCAAACAACTGAGATTAAACCCAAACAACTGAGATTAAATCCACAACAACTGATATTAAATCCAAACAACTGAGATTAAATCCAAACAACTGATATTAAATCCAAACAACAAAGATCCTCAGGTTAAATCACCACCAGTCATCTGGAACTATGCCAACTTTACCTTTACATGTATACAGTAAAGGGTTCAAGCTAGGAACTGCTTGCTTGCTTGTGCACATGGCTCTGATCAACAGCAGGCTGACACCCTAGGTGCGGGTCATCTATTCTCTTACATCACTCTGTGGGCAGTACTGTGTTCAGTCCCATGTTAACTATGTGTGTGCCAGGTCCTTGTGCTACAAATTCGGATACCAACCTGTCCTGTTTTTACTTAAATGGAATCGACTGAAGAACCTGTTTTGATGTCTTAGTTACATGCTCTTGATTTAAATCCAGACATTAAAGGAAATGATTCTGGATTGAGTTAAACCTGATCAGAGTTCTCACAGTTGGACAAAGATCTGCTGCTCTTTTACCAAATAATGTGACGATGGTTTGATGTTGGTTTTGGCTCCTGCACAAGAATCTGTCACAAGAGCCGTTTTTATGTCTGTTCAACAACAGCAATTCGTTCCTTTGAACAAGTCCCTTCCTGATCTCTTGGTGAACAGGTGTGATGTGGAACAGCCAAGATCGGTCTTTATATGAAAGTGCTAATCTCATGTAATTTCTACTGATAAAAAAACCCCTAAAATCAGCTTAAGACCAAATAGATATTTCATATCATTGGACTGAATGTTTTGCTTATATGTGAGGCCAAGTTGCAGTTTGGTAATTGAACACTTAATACTATCCTTCTCTTCTTAAAGAGCTTTGGCTGAGAAAGGTATGATATTGAAATTGAAGAACGCTGATGCAATTCACATTAATTTTTCAGAGCTTTCGCTATTTCCCTACAAATTAAACCAACAACTATAGTAAGTAATGGAAATGCCTAAAGTACTTAGGCGTAAGAGTTGTAGTAATGCAGTCCTCAAAGGATTATACAGGCTATTAGTTATAACCCTCTTTATCTTAACCTTATCTAAAGGTTAACCCTCATTGCCAATTCTTCTGTATTACAGCAGTAACGCTGTTCTCAAAGCGAGCGACACTACATCTTTGAGATATTGTTTTACATGATTATCTGACATCAGTCATTTATTTATTAAAAATTATAAATCAGGATACTACGCGTAATTATTTTGTGCAGTTTAATTCCAACTCTTGACGTCTAAAAGGCACCACCCAAAAAAGACCACGGTATACCACTAAGCAGGCAATTACTCCCGGAGACGGCATAGAGTGGAGTGGTTTAACAAGGTTAAGGTTTAATGAATGTTGACAAAGAATTGGACAGAGTGAGCAAACTCTGAATTGCATCCAACTCATATTACAGCAATCCCTGTAACTGATACTTGGTGACTCTCCGTCTGAAATGATGTGAAGGTGCAGACTAAAAGTTACTGAATGTAGGAATAAACATATTCAGAGAACATCATGTTTTTGGGAAATGTACCAACCAGCATCTAATCATTTAGATCATTTTCACCTGCTTGTAGCTTATTTGTATTAATATTGTTTGTATTCATCAGTGTCTTGGCTTGATGGTATTATTGGATCCGAATTGGATGGTCATGATGTGAAATGCCACCCTGGTAGGACTATCTCATATAGTCAAAGCAGGATGCCATGTGGCGCAGTGGTAGTGTCCCTACCTCTGGATCGACCAGAAGCTCTGGGTTCAAGTCCAACTCCAGGACTTGTTGGCCACGGAAGGAGGGTTCAACATGGTTCAATGGGATGATAATCAGCTCAGGAATCCTTCCACTGCCGCCCCCCCCCCCCCCCCCCCCCCCGCCCCCGCCGCCCCCCCCCCCACCTACCACCACCCCATTATTCCCCAAAGGGTAAAAAAACAACATGGGGTGTGAAGATGCACGGCAAAAAAGTAGGCCAACACTATGTTATGCATTGGGAGGAGCTGCCATTTGGATGAAATGTCCTGTCTACGGTGGTGACTGCCGGAGGCCGCTAATACTAGAAATTTAGAACATAGAACATAGAACAGTAAAGCACAGAACAGGCCCTTCGGCCCACGATGTTGTGCCGAGCTTTATCTGAAACCAAGATCAAGCTATCCCACTCCCTATCATCCTGGTGTGCTCCATGTGCCTATCCAATAACCGCTTAAATGTTCCTAAAGTGTCTGACTCCACTATCACTGCAGGCAGTCCATTCCACACCCCAACCACTCTCTGCGTAAAGAACCTACCTCTGATATCCTTCCTGTATCTCCCACCACGAACCCTATAGTTATGCCCCCTTGTAATAGCTCCATCCACCTGAGGAAATAGTCTTTGAACGTTCACTCTATCTATCCCCTTCATCATTTTATAAACCTCTATTAAGTCTCCCCTCAGCCTCCTCCGCTCCAGAGAGAACAGCCCTAGCTCCCTCAACCTTTCCTCATAAGACCTACCCTCCAAACCAGGCAGCATCCTGGTAAATCTCTGTGATGTGTGGGCATAACATCATTCCGTATGGAAATCTGTTGCGGTTTGAGATAGAAAAGACCTAATTAGTCACTTACTTAAGTGAGAAACAACAAGTCTGGAGCTGGTGAGAAAAAAAAATATGAAAACCAAGGACTGTTTTCTGTGCCCAGTCAGTTTGAGAAATGTCTTTTGTAAAAAAAGCAATTGAGAGGTTATATACTATATTTAAATTATGAAGAGAGGTTGAATAGGCTTGGGTTGTTTTCGCTGGAGTAGAGAAGACTGAGGGGCGACCTGATCGAGATGTACAAGATTATGAGGAATCTTGACAGAGCGGATAAAGAGCAGCTATTCCCCTTTATTGCAGGCTCAGTCATGATGGGGCATAGGCTCAAGGTGAGGGGCAGGAGGTCTAGGGAGGATGTGAGGGAGAATTATTTTATCCAGAGATGGTGACCGTGTGGAATGCGCTGCCTCGGAGGATGGTAGAGAAATCTTTTAAAAAGTATCTGGATGAGCACTTGGCACATCATACGGATCTTACGGATGTATGTTTTAATTAGGTTTTCAAAGTACGACATGGCACAGTGGTTAGCACTGCTGCCTCATGGTGCCAGGGACCCGGGTTCAATTCCGGCCTTGGCTCATTCAGGGCTATGGCCCAAGTGCTGGCAGATGGGATTAGGTGTGGGGTCAGGTGTTTCTTGCGTGTTGGTGCAGACTCAAAGGGCCGAAGGGCCTCTTCTGCACTGTGTGCTTCTATGATTCTATGATTCTATGTCATTTTAAAGTGTAGTCAATCTGAAACTCTCAAATGCTATGACAAAACGCAACTTGACAAAGTAATTGAAATCAAAGTGCAACTTTTGAAAACAGATTAGCCAAGGCATTGTATATGAATGTGTTTTGTTTGAATTTTTGTGTTTCTGGGTATTTTCCATTATTCCAGGTAAGCGTTACCTCTTGCACACTGATACACCCACAGCCGAAAGTGTGAAGAGTTGACAGGCTCCCAGTCCATTGCCAGCTCACCCCTCATCCACCTACTAGGTGAGGTTGACTGAGGATGACTCTCCCTTCCTATTTTCTCTACTGCCCTGGCAGTCACGCACCTCAGCTTTTGCTCAGTAGGTCCTCAGTTAATTTAGCTGAGATCAAAGACAGAATCTGATCCGGGCCAATAATGTTCGGTTGTTCTACCCCACCCCATGCATGGTTTATACTTTGAAAGCATAAGCGCAAGAAATTCAAAGTGCTCTTGGCAACTGTCTTACATGTTATTGGGTCATGTTCCCTTTCAGAAGTTCTACATGAAGCTTGATTGATTGATTGCAGTTTAGTAATTACACTTGCAAAGAAATCAAAGTACTGCAGGCAATTTATGCAGTTTTGAATAATACGATGCCGATGGAAGATATTTTTCCTGAAATTTGCTTTCGGCAAGCGTGCTTACTTTGCAAGTGCTATCTTACACGTTTTCTCTTTATCTCCTCTCGTTCTTCTCCTCCACTTCCTTGCTGAGCGGCAATTCTGAATGTTTGAGACGAGGCAGGCTATTTTATAAACATGTTATTAAATTCAATACATCCATTACTATATCCATTACAAAGTTCCATTGAAAACACAGATGTTATGGCTTTTTGCCATGTTAAATGTGTCTACAGCTACCTTGTATCATCTGAATATTATCCTTTTCCTCGTGACACCTGTAGGCAGCGCAGGTTGTACTTGTGGCGTGTTTTGGATATTGTAAAAATCTCTGACGGCAGTACAATTAATTTCTGTGAATTTGTACCTTGAAGATTTCCAGTTGCTGTTTAGCTTTACATTTAAGTATCCGAGTTTCAGTTATAAACTTTAATTTATTCAGATGCTGTAGAGAAATACACAGAACTTCATCCAAATGTTGTTGCTTTTCTATACTCATGCTTTGCATGTGTGGCACTGGTATTTTTAAGTTTAATTTTAAGCCTATTTATTAGTGTCACAAGTAGGCTTACATTAACAATGCAATGAAGTTATGTGAAAACCCCCTAGCCACCACACTCCGGAGCCTGTTTAGGTACACTGAGGGAGAATTTAGCATGGCCAATGCATCTAACCAATGCACCTTTCCTGAGCTTTACACTGAAATACAAAATATTCTGGTGTACTCCTGTACTATTTCTAAGGCTTTAGCTTGTCCTAACTCACTCTCGCAATTGTACTTCCCTCCCTACAGTTTTCTGCTGCTGATATTTTTGTGGTGACTTACGGATGTATGTTTTAATTAGGTTTTCAAAGTACGACATGGCACAGTGGTTAGCACTGCTGCCTCATGGTGCCAGGGACCCGGGTTCAATTCTGGCCTTGGCTCATTGTCTGCGTGGAGTTTGCACATTCCCCCTGTGTCTGTGTGGGTTTCCTTTGGGTGCTCCGGTTTCCTCCCACAGTCCAAAGATGTGTGGGTTAGGTTGATTGCCCCCAGTGTCAGGGGGATTAGCAGGATAAATATATGGGGTTACGGGAATAGGGCCTGGGTGGGATTGTGGCCTCCTTCTTCACTGTAAGGATTCTATGATTCTAATTCTATGACATGCTGCTGGTAGTCTGTCTCTGTTGGCTGTTGAATAGACTGATTCAGAAGTTACAAACTGGCTTTACCTCTCGACTTAGCCATCTCCCATTTTCTGCTTTAAATATTCTATCCACTCCTTTAGCTGCTCTCCAGTGCTTCTGTGTTTCTTGCTTCCTGCTGTTTAAGAGATGGCATTAGCATTGAGATCCAAATTGGCAGCACTGACATTTTGGCTCTCACCAAAATAGCATTTAACTCAGTGGTGGCAACCTGCATTCTGGGGGCCACATGGAGTTTAGAAGGTTGAGGGGAGATCTTATAGAGACATATAAGATAATGAAGGGGCTAGACAGGGTAGAAGCAGTGAGGTTATTTCCACTTACAATGGAAACAAGAACTAAGGGGCACAGCCTCAAAATACGGGGGAGTCAATTTAGAACAGAGTTGAAGAGGAACTTCTTCTCCCAGAGGGTAGTGAATCTTTGGAATTCTCTGCCCAATGAAGCAGTAGAGGCTACCTCGTTAAATGTGTTTAAGTCACAGATAGATAGATTTTTAACCATTAAGGGAATTAAGGGTTATGGGGAGCGGGCGGGTAAGTGGAACTGAACCCACTATCAGATCAGCCATGATCTTATTGAATGGTGGAGCAGGCTTGAGGGGCTAGATGGCCTACTCCTGCTCCTATTTCTTATGTTCTTATGGCCCATCTGGGTTCTGAATGTGGCCAGAAGAAATCCTGTTGACTGTTGCCCATGTGAGAGTTGCCACATTCCACTGATTTCCATCCGCGTAGTTTGCTCCGAGCGGTATGATTGAAGTGATACGCATGTAAAGCAAGGGCAAGTGAAGTGAGATGCGGACTGATTGCTCATAGCATTGACTGTGAGAGCTGTACGCTCCATCCGCGTCCAAAGTGTAAATATTTCTTTTGTTTTTACCATTTGAAGTTGACAGCTCTGTTAATATATGAATGATTAATCATTTTCTATAATTTGTAATAAAATATCTGACATCTATTAAATGTATTCAATCTTATTCATGGGGTCATAGTTAATCAACACGTCTGATTACAATCTTGCGGCCCACTGAGATGACGGAGGGCTATTCATGCGACCCACTCACTAGCCTAGCTTGCCTATCACTGACCTAGCTCCTTCGTGTTGTTGTTGTCCATTGCACTCCCTTCCAGACCCACGACCATTTCCATCTAGAAGGACAAGGGTAGTAGATACATGGGAACACCACCACTTGCAAGTACCCCTCCAAGCTACTCACCGTCCTGACTTGGAAATATATCGCCGTTCCTTCGCAGTTGTTGGGTCAAAATCCTGGAATTCCCTCCCTAACGGCATTGTGGGTCAACCCACAGCATGTGGACTGCAGCGATTCAAGAAGGCAGCTCACCACTACCTTCTCAAGGGCAACTAGAGATGGGCAATTAATGCTGCCCAGCCAGTGACGCCCATGTCCCACGAATGAATTATAAAAACAGTAACTACACTTCAAAAAGCACTTCATTGACTTCATGACTGTAAAGCATCTTGAGACATCTGGTATTCATGAAAAGTGCCATATGAATGTACTTCATTCTTTTAATTTTATGCAACATTTGTGTAGTGTCATGACATTTCTAATCAGCTATCACATTGTACGTCTTTACAATAAGAAATTATTGTCTAGCATTACAATTACTTCAGTCCCTAATATGTGCAAGAGGTGGAAACATAACAGTCACCTCCCTGTCCAAGGGCTGGGGAAATCATTGGGGATTGCTTAGTGATTCCATAATGCACGTCTGGTGATAAAGGGCACAATTACTCTCCAAGATCATCAAAGAACCTACCAACACTCACTGTGCGGGCTCATGCACGAACAGTTCCCTGGGTAAGGATCCATAAATCCATGCTCCTACGCAACTCATTCCCTTCAGAAAATGCAGCGAGAAACTTAGGGTGCAAAAAAAAAACCTAGAAAGAAAGCTATTTTTCTGGGCAATGTCTTCTGTGAGGTGCATTCCTGTTAAACAGGTTGATGATTCTGTGGCACATACTGAGGTGGATATTTCTCTTTGCTTTTATAGCCAAACCATGAGAAAACTGGCTATATGTACCAGTTGTCGGGTGTTCCTGGAATTACAGGACTGTGAATCAAACCATTTCCCCTGAAACAAATTAGAAGATACTTTTAGTTAATCATTTGCCTGAAGCAACTAACAACTAATTTTGCAGATCATAATTTATTGGATGGTGTACGAGGATAGAATTGGGGTAGTGGCATGGGCTATTAATATTATGCTTTAATTTGTCCCCAGATGTACCTGTAGATAGAGATGAAAACAACTGGCCAGGAAATGGTTGTCTTAAAAATTTCATTTGCGGTCTCAGGGCATCTTGACTGTTCAGTGAAGAATCATAGTGAGCAGTGTTAGGTAACAGGAGGAGTCATAATTTTCAAGTTTGGTGTGATGAGTACTGCTAGGTAGATAGATATTCAACAGCAAAATGTTGCTTAACAGAAACAAAAATATTTAACTGTGATCACTTGTGCCAAATTATATAGTTTTACTGCAATTGTATAGGGTGTTGGTAAGGCCACACCTGGAGTATTGTGTGCAGCTTTGGTGTCCTTATCTGAGGGTGGATGTCCTTGCTATAGAGGGAGTGCAGTGAAGGTTTACCAGGCTGATCCCTGGGATGGCAGGTCTGTCATATGAGGAGAGACTAAATCGGTTAGGATTGTATTCATTGGAGTTTAGAAGAGTAAGAGGCGATCTCATAGAAACTTATTGAAGGAGTGCAGCGAAGGTTTACCAGGCTGAGCCCTGGGATGGTAGGTCTGTCATATGAGAAGAGTTAAGGGTTAGGATTATATTCACTGGAGTTTAGAAGAGTCAGAGGGAATCTCATAGAAACTTATAAAATTCTAACAGGGTTAGACAGGGTAGATTCAGAAAAAACGTTCCCAATGGTGGGGAGTCCAGAACTAGGGGTCATAGTTTGAGGATAAGGGGTAAACCTTTTAGAACTGAGGTGAGGAGAAATTTCTTCACCCAGAGAATGGTGAATGTGTGGAATTCACTACCACAGGAAGTAGTAGAGGCCAAAACGTTGTCTGATTTCAAGAAGAAATTAGATATAGCTCTTGGGGCTAAAGGGGTCAAGGGATATGGGGGTAAGGGGGGGATCAAAATATTGAATTTGATAATCAGCCATGATCATAATGAACGGCAGAGCAGGCTTGAAGGGCCGAATGGCCTACTCCTGCTTCTAGTTTCTATGTTTTTATATAGAGGTTGGTGTGCCATGCCCAGTGACATCATGTACCATTTGTAACTTTGCAGATGGAGTGCGTTCAATAAATAATTTTCTGGAACTATCTTTCATTTTAAAATGGGCACTAACAATAGCTATCAGAGGTTAGATGATGTTTCCATTTCTACCTTAAGCCTCCAGAAAGTTCCAGATTAAATAACCATGGGCGGGAGTCTCCGCCCTTGAATGGACATACTGAGACAAAACCCATCTGTGGGATTTACACCTGCTTTTGCCTGCGATCCACCTGAAACTCAGAACTCAATTCACTCGGAGACCCATTTGATATTGAACAGAAAGATACAGGAACCAATAATCATAAGTAAATGAGCATAACTATAATTCATCCCACATTGTATAGCAATGGCTTCTGACTCCCAAACCATTCTGGGTGCATATTAGCAGTTGATCATATAACCAAAATTGAATTTAGCTCCCAAATTATTTTATTCCAAAAATACAGAGAAAAACTGGCCTGTCCGCAAAGAACACAGCAAGAAACAGTAGCTACAGGAAAAAATCATTAGCATCCATGCCCTTTAACAAACTTGTGACTTCTTCATCTTAAACTCTCCCAGCCATTCCTTTTCAGTGTCCACTGGCACAGAAACATGACCTCCTGGTAAGGTAACTAGAAATAACTAATTTTGTCATCTGCTGAAAGAAGCCATCTCCTTTAGGGAACTCTGCACAAAGTTGATATCTGTACAACTCCAGCTATTGAAGCCACCTAGATTACCTTTTCAGAATGAACCATCTACTTCAATGGGCCCGCAACGACTGGTTTTCCAAATGCAAGTCGAACGTGAATTATGAAACTATTCTTTTGTTTGCAACTTGTAAAAGTGCACTATCCTCTTGAACTGTAACTTTCACAAGTGTGCGAGTGAGTGATCTAGCATTTAAACTGTCAGGGTGAGTGCATGATTATATACCCCTCTTTATTTAAACCCACAAAAGCTTGCTGCTGAATATTTTGAAATTGACCACGTACTCAGGGGTTGAAAATCGAACCGATTTCCCTTTCCAAGAACACACTGATTACGGACAATAAGGGAAAAGGGGAAAAGGTTTCAGTTCTCTCCTGCCCTTGTCTGTAATAGTACTCAAAAAACAATTTGACTAGTTGTTCACCTCATTTGCTGTTTTGAGGAACTTGTTGGTGTTCAATTTGTTACATTAGTCTTGTGAAACACTCGGCAGCATTCTAAAGAATATGATACAGTGAATTCAGTGCAATACTGAAGGAGTCCTGCACTGTTGGAGGTTTCGTCTTCAGATGAAATGTAAAAATCAAAGTGTTTTTTGGCCTCTCAAGTGAACTAGAGATCACAATGGCACTTTTTGAAGATGGGCAGGGGATTCCCCTCATGTCCTGATTAACATCACCAAAACAGACTATCTGGTCATTTACTCCTTTTCTGTTTCTGCGACTTTGCTGTGTGTAAATTGCCTGCCATGTTTTCTATATTACAGCACTTCAACAAAGTACTTGGGATCTGAAAGGTGCTGGACACACTCAAGTTTGTTCTTCCTCAGTAGTTGTCCGTAAAGTACTTCCTAATTGATATTAGCAGAATATGACCTGGATGTTTGCAGCTAAATGACAGCAAAAGCTGTCAGTATATGCCGACATTATGACTGTGGAATTGACAGCAACTTCTAATGTCCACACCTGTGCATTTAAACACAGAAATTAATAAATTGCTGTCTGTAATTCCCTCCTCCCCAACAGAGTGTGCTGTTGCAGTTTACAGATGGAGATCTGAGAAATCACTTGATTTGACGTGACCTTCCACTTTTTACGCTATTAGCCTCCCTGTCTTCTTTTTGTCACGTCGCTACACGTTCCCTAGTCACTGACCCATGCAGGTTCTGGCTTGAGACAGAAGGTCGGGTATAGTGTTGCAGGCCAAACAAAGCCTGATAGAAACTGTGGCATGAATGCACCCTCTGTGGCCCTGCAGTCTCCCTGTGAAAGTCCTCAGAAAATGTTTTTAACCGTGTACTAATTCATAAAAAATTGGAAAACGTTTTGGAAAAATTGAAAAAAACTATTTCTATTCTTGTGGAATATCAAGTTTCTACATTATGATACAATGGCCGGAATTTTACCGGCCCGCCTGCCACGGGAACGTAGCAGGCGAGGGGCAGAACATGGAAAGGTCTGTTGACCTCAGGTGGGATTCCACAGTTTTGGGATGAGCAAAGCCGTAAAGTCCAGCCTAATATTTCACTATTTAGAAATAATCAAAATTTTCTCAAAGTTTATGATATTTCATTTTCTACCTTAGTGTCTGGTATAAAATGGTGAAAAAATGCAGGAAAATCTATGGGACTGTTTCATTGTGATTGACGGCTTTGCCTGCTTCATAAGATTAATGTTGCTCGTGTTATGGACATGAGCGGGATTCATTTAAACAATGCTGATTTCTCCTTTTTTTCATTCATTCGTTGGACACGGGCGTCTGGCCAGAATTTATGACCCATCCCAATTGCTCTCATTCAGTGGGCAGTTGAGAGTCAACCACATTGCTGTGGCTCTGAAGTCAGATATAGGTCAAACCAGGTAAGGAGGGTAGATTTCCTTCCCTAAAGACATTGGCGCGCCAGATGGGTTTTTACAACATTTGACAATAGTTTCATGGTCATCATTAGATTCTTCATTCCGGATATTTTTTATTGAATTCAAATTCCACCACCTGTAATGGTGAGATTCCAAACCCGGGTCCCCAGAACATTAGCTGAGTTTTTGGATTAATAGTCAAGCGATAATACCACTCAGCCATTGTCTCCTCACGACTTGTCCATTTCATTAGCTAGCCCGGGGAAGTATTCTCCGGGCTTGCTAATGTCTCCCCTGATGCTGAGAGAGGTTCCCACCAGCGGGCATTAAAGCTGGTTCCCATTAACAGGGACCAGGCATGATCACCTCGCTGGTGGGGACGGAGGCCATTGAGGCCTCCCCGTGAGGTCAGCGACAGGGGGGGTGCCCCGTGGACAGTGCCAGCCAGAGAGCCTGGCAATGCCCACTGGGCACCCTGGCTATGCCCACTGGGCACACTGGCATTGCCCACCAGGCAGTGGCAAGGGGTTGGGGCCAGAGAGTGGTGGGGCATACTGGGGGGGCTGATTGGTGTTAATGGGGGGGGGGGGGGGTCCTGCTGCATACCTTGCATTAGGGATCAGTGGGAAAGGGAGGGTGGAAGGTGATCGAGGCTGCACATGGGAAGGGGGCAATTGGGGCTGGACATGGTGGGGGATCGGGACTGCACATGGGGGTGGATTGGGGCTGGCCATGGGTGGGGAAGTGGGTCAGGTCTGGCTAAGGTGGGATGATGATTGGGACTGACCTGGTGGGCGGGCTCAGGGAGGCCAGTGATCTGGGGGGTGGGGGTGGGGTTGGTGTTGGGAAGCTGAAGATCAGGAGGGGGGTCTGGGAAGCAATTGGAAGACCAGTGATTGGGAGGCCAGCAATGGGGAGTGGGGTGAGAGGAGGAGGAAGGGGGGGGGGAGCAGTGCGCATGCATTGGTCTCCCCATTGACAGATTGGCGTGTGCATAGTGGCCTGCTCAGCGGTTTGATTCCAGCCTAGCAGGTTCAGGCCCTGTCCCCCCACTTAGGGCATGGATTCCCCTGTGGCACTTATGATGCACAAAGTGTCGGAGATTCATTAAACTAATGAAAACAGGTACCCACCCGTTTAGGCACTTTGATTTTGTTTGGGAGAATCACACCCTTATTTTTCCAGGTCTGGAATTTTGAGATGTTTAATAGAGGAGTCAGGGTTCCTTTCATCCTTACAGATAAACTGTCTCCATAGCCAGAGCTCTGCCGTAGAAATGTAAAGGGCGATGGGATAATCCTTTGGAATTTGATTGTCTGTAGTCACAGAGGCCATTAGCATCTTTTTAAATGTAATGAGTTCCCTCCTGGTTTCTGAATGTTAGATATTCCTCTGCTATAAGTCATGGCTAGTCAGGCATGTTAGGGTAAAGCTTTTGTCATTTGAAAAATAAATAATCTTGTAAAGTAGGTAAGTTAACGTAGTTATGTATTTTTTTCTTGTCTTTTCGATGAACAGCAGACACCAGAGATTCCCTATAGCAGACGCAGAATAAAATTATCACTGAGAAAGATCAAATACACATCACAGATCACTATTTCTGTAGGCAGCTTTTTCAACAATCACTGTTGGACCACCACTTCACTACTGACCACAATCTGGGACCAGTTTTTACTACTTAGAAATTTCTCTGGGACATATTTTTAACATGGGCATATGAAGATGGTTGGGGTTTTTGGAGGCGAATGATCTCAGCCCTAGAACATCACTATAAGAATCCCTCAGGGCTGTTTCCTAGTGTAGATCATTTTGAGTTTCCCTCCAACACAAGTTCAGGGGTGTTTATTGATGAATGCACAATGTTCAATACTATTTGCAAATACTTTCACACATTCATATAATTCTGTTCATAAACAGTCCATATCAGCATGCCTCAGGATCAGGACAACATTCCAGTTCACACCACACAATGCCAGGCAATGACCCTCTTCAAAAAGAGACAATCTGGCCATCTGCCCATGACATTCAACTGCTTTACCGTTACAGAATTGCCCATCAGAGTTGTTAACCAGAAATGTGCCATATACTGTGGCTACAACAGGTCAGACATTGGGAATTTAACACTCAAGCTTGACATCATGCAGGACAAAGCAGCCTGCTTAATCAACATCCCATGTGGCACCTTAAACTTTCACTTCAGTCACCTCTAGGGCACAGAAACAGCAGTGTGCATCTACAAAATGCACTGCAGCAACTTGCCAAGACTCCTTTGACAGCCCCTTGCAAAGACTCTTTGACCCCCACCACCTAGAACAAAGGTTGACAACCTGTAGTTCAGGAGTTGCATGTGTCTCTTTAACATCTCAGTTGTAGCTCCCAACCTTTATCAGCCAGTTTTCATTTCACGTAATTTATAGAGAATGCCAAATGAAAAGAACTAGAAGATAATCTTTGATTCCCACAGGGAAAATAGTATTAAATAATTTCGATGAATTTCATGGTCTCTTAACAAAAATAATACCCTAATTGAAATAATGGGTTGTATGCCTACATAATAGTTACAGATAAATCCTTGTGTTCAAGGATGAGGTTTTATGGTTGCAATATTAATGTTTCTAATGTAGCTGAAAACAATGAATTATTTTGAATGTTATTAGACACCACTTTTGTACAAGAATCTATAGGCTGGGAAATTGTCTTCTGAATGCTTTAGAGAGAAGTTCTGCTTCAAATATGATTTTATTGACAATTTAAAAAAAAATTCATTAATACACACATGAAAGCAAAAAGCATTCTATCATTTTTATAAGTATATTTTTTACTGATGCTTTATTCAGAGTAGAAAACTGATGCATTGTTGAATTTAATCTTTTTTTGTTGTGGTCCTGAACAGTTTGTCCTTTCAGCAGATTTCTTTAAAGAAAGGCTCTTTATGATTTAAAAAAAACTGACCTCCAATTTAGGACAAGGGAAGCACACACACGGTGACACTACGTCATGCAAGTTACATATCATCCTGACTTGGAATTATATCACTGCTCGTTCAGTGTTGCTGGTGGGTACCAATATGGGTATACCCATACCGCATAGACTAGACTACTTTTTGAAGGATGATTAAGGATATACCATGAACGAATGAAAGAAAAAGTCTCCTTCAAGGAATTATAGATAGGAAATTCATTACAACCTTTCTCAAAATGTGAAAAAAGCTTGGAACAGAAAAACATTTAATATGAAGTTTATTTTATTTTTACAACTAGCCATACTTTGGGTACAAGATATTTACATAGGATCAATCTTACAGAAAAACAACTCTCCAACAGCAGCAGAGATCAGTATCCAATAATGATTGTTTGCTTTAGGATGAAAATATTCACAGAAACTATACATTAAGTACCAACTTGAAATATTAACAAGATATCAGCACCTTGTATTTGTATTCATGTACATATTGTAAAAGTTTGGAATTAAAAATAGTTTGACCAATAGAGGCAAGCTTTGTTCCACAGTTTATCTTAAATCTTAAGAAACCAAAATATGACCATAAGACATTAACCAAAAAAACTTAGACATTATACAAAACTTCCTTTGGAATAATGAATACATAACAATATTAATTGCTCAATACTCCGAGCCAGAAAGCAGGGACATGATGATCCAGACAAATACTTTATAAACCTTAGTAGTCACCAGCAAATTATGTGATGTACGATTTTTCTGTTAGATGTCCATAAGTGATGCTCAATGCATTAAATATTTTGCAATATTGGTTAAAAAGGTTGAATTTATACAGCAGTGCAAGTTACAAAGCTTATCACAACCTCTACACAGCACAGGCAGATAAGCCATTTGCATGTTATAGAAGTTAGACAGCAGTTCCTCTTTCCAAATTCTGCTTGATCTCTGCAGTATACTTTCCATAGAATCGTTCTGCCTTCTTGTTGAAATTGGCATTTCTCTCATTAATGTAGTCAATGTCAGCATCATCATTGTAACGGCGACGCCTGCTGTATTTGGCACGCTTCTCAATTCTGCAAAAGGAAATTAAACTTTGTGCTACTACAAGTAACAAAGCAAAATGATGTGCCAAAATTTGTCCAGAAGAGACTTCTGTTACTTAAGCTAATTTGAAAGGTATATGTACGAATATACAAATCAACAGAAGAAGGCCACTTGGCCCCTTGAGTCTGCTCCACCATTTAATAAGATCATGGCTGATCTGTTTGTGTTTCGAATTCCACATTCCTATCTACCCCCAATAACCAATGATTCCCTTGCCTAACAAGAATCTATCCACCTCCGCCTTAAAATATTCAACCATCCCACCTCCACCACCTTCGGAGGCAGAGCGTTCCAAAGTGCACAACCCTCTGAGAAAGAAATGGTCTTTGTTTCTATCTAACTGATGCTAACATGGCTAAGACTGTGTCTTGGTTGAAAGATGTATATTTACAGACAGCACTACTTCATTAATTGCTAATTTCACTAAATACATTTGACATATATAGGAACTGCAGCTTACTTAGCACCTCACTGGAATGCACTCTCCCCAATGGCTCCCAAGGGAGACATTAAAAGTGAGGCCCCGATGCTCAGAAACATTGGAATTGTGCAACATGTCTGACTGCTTTGTATTCTGGCAGCTCCTGAAGCGTTTTCATTCAATGGTTGTAATTAGAACTTTACAGGGGAAAATTCATTAGGGTGGGGGATGGGGGTGAGGAGTACTTTCAGAAAAGTACTCCTCTCAAAAAGACTGTAAAAGAACAACCTTATTTGTTCCAGTTCAGCAACACCCTTGCGGAGACCCACTGTGTTGGGTTTCCTGGCCGGAAAAGACTTGCTTGCATAATGTATTCAACGGATTTGTTTCCTGACAGCTGTCACTGAAACGAGATGGGGAATTAGCTCCTTCCAGAGTTCTGGATGCCAATCCTGGCACTGGGAAACAACTCGAACATTCAGAACCAGCCAGCATCCCCATAGGGCCTGTCCAGAAATTTGATGCACATTCCTCACCAATCGACAGATCAGAACAACTTGGGAATTGGGAATCTTCCAGCAAATCAGGGGCACATCAGGTATGCTAACTAATTATAAAAACAACAGACGTTAATCCCTGGCAGCACCTCAGAAAACATTTTAAAAGTGCAAACTATTACAGGACACACCTGGAATTATCTAGTAATTGCTCTAGTGTACAATCACACGTGTTTATTGCTGCAATAAGGCACCACAAACTGATTAAAGCTTGAGATAATAGCTGAACACTTTAAGCAGCACTCACCATCAGTTCCCAGCACAACAACCATTAGTCTACAACAGTCGTGTGTGCTGATTTTCTATCCGTTCAGTTCTACAAAATGAACTCCTGCTGCAATATGTATACTTACAAACACATAATAGGCAATAAGGCATTAAAAACACACTCACTGCTTCTCAACATCTGCCACCAGCTTGTCCACGCCGGCTTTGGATGGAACATGGGTGCCATGCATCAGACTGTTTGCAGTTGCGTAGAACTCCTCTCCACTGTTGGTAAGAAATACAAAAACATGCCTCCTTAGCAGAGTTTTTAACCCCAATAATAATCATAGAAAAATTGCTCTCAGTAACTCACTGGGACATCAATAGAGGTTATTTTGAAAGCCAAATGGTCCAAATGCAATGTGAAGAACCGCACGTAAGAAAAGGCAAGTACATTCTAAAAAGAAAATCTGAACCATTATCAGATTTATTCACTAATAGCAGAAACCCGCAAAACATCTGCAATCAAATTTGTACCTTTATTGCAACATTACTTCTCCACATACAGGATTTTGAGTTGTTCTTTCATCAAAGACTTAAACAGAATCAAAACTTCCCATTCTGGGAAAAACTATATTAAACTGTCCATAAGAACAGGCCTAGGAATATTCATCAAACTTTGTCAGAAGTCTGGCCGCATGGTCTCTTTATAATCAAAGAATATCAAAGTCTAATTGGAAACTGTTTTCTTCTACAAGAGATGGGCCCAATATTACCTGAAGAATAAAACTCTACTACTTTGAAATCTGCTTGTTATAATTGTAGTATCCAGCTTTCTAATTACCAATGCTGTTCCATGACAAAGGCCTGGTTTACTATTCAGGTTTCGTAGCAATGTTATAACTGCGCCTCCCTTGAGTCTAAACTTACGTGGTAGCATGTTGGTTGGAATTAGACTGTAAAGATACTGTAAAGGTACAGACTATTATCACAGTCCTTATTTATAGAATCAATGCTGATGTATTCTTTTTATTCAACTGACAGTTTTTCTAAAACCTTTTCTTTCAATTTGAGTCTCCATTTTAAACACAAGGAATAGCTTTTGAATAATATGCCGTATCAAAGAATCCTCCCTGCCATTTTACCACACTTAACCAATCTCAACTAATATTTTCCCCCCCTCCTATCTCCACCCCATGCGATGCCTTTCTTTCCATCCCTATCCCATTCCTTCTCCTATGTCATTCTACCCATCCCATGCCATCCCCTCCTTCCCAAGCCATTCCATTCCTCTCCCGGCATCCCCATTTCACCCATCAATCCTATCACATCACTGAAGGAAACCAGCTCTTCAGCGAGGCAATTTTGTCGTTGGATTCTCTTTACCATTTACTTTATTTTCCCCATCAACACCCTACCCCACTACTGCTGGCAGCCTGCATGTGTGCCATGTGTTCCAGTTCTTTGCGTGTGCAAGAAGGATTGACAAATGCACACCTTAAACTGATCACTGAAAACAGTTTGAACAGACAAAAACTGATGATTATGATAGATGAGGTTTTCTGACATTTGAAGTGGCATCATGAATTAGGCTTTCATGTGATGCACTTGGAATAGGCCTATCACATTCACTTTCAAGGTGCAAGTTATGATGAGCCATTGAGAAAAGTACAGAGGGTCGCTGGTACCTATGGATGGTTCTCCAAACAGGAGACAGCACCTTCCAGATTGTTTGCAATCTCAATGGAAGAATGTAATAGCTTTAATATCAATCTGAAGAACTATAGAGCCAGGGCTAAGACCACCAATTTTGAGGGTCTTCTGGGAAGAATTTCATGAATTATAGTGGAATCCTTTGAAGAGTTTTTGAAGTCCTGTCTGGCTGCAGATTTGTCTGCTTTGTGTACAGTGTTTAGACAACAACAAATATTAGTGACTTTGAGTTACTTTGAAATGTATTTTGAAAAAAAGTAAATCTTCATGTCTGTTTGGGGAAACATCGTATTTGTTCGTTTCCTGGGTAAGTTATCACTTTAAAAAAATACTCATGCTATTTAAAGATTCTTAGAAGGAATCTATTTGTTGCATTACTGAGACCATCTGCAATACCATATTTCTCCACACATTCCTCAGTCCACCTGCAGCTGAGACCCTCACCAATGCTATTCTCACCTCCAAGTTCGACTATTTTAATGCTCTCTTATACCATAGAATCCCTATAGTGCAGAAGAGACCATTCGGACCATCCAGTCTACACCAACTCTCTGACAGAATATCTTACCCAGGCCCTCTCCCTCACCCTATCCCCGTAACCCCATACATTTACCGTGGCTAATCCGCCTAATCTATACATTTAAGGGGCAATTTAGCATGGCCAATCCACCTAACCTACACATCTTTGGACTGTGAGAGGAAACCAAAATACCTGGAGGAAACCCACGCAGACACAGAGAGAACGTGCAAACTCCACATGGACAGTTATCCAAGGTTGGAATTGCTGCCCTCTTTACTGACTTCTAACCTTCGTAAAGTTCAGCTCATTGTACCTTTGCTGCCTGCATCATAACTTATACCAAGTTCCCTTCACCCATCAACCCTGTGCTTGCTGACCCATGCTGCCTCATGACTTGGAAATGCCTCAAACTTAATGCTCTCATTTTGGACAATTCGCTCCATGGACTTACCCCTCACTTCTGTAATTGCCTAAAGCCCTGCGTTCCTCCAGGTCTGGTCCCTGTGCATCCCTGATTTTAATCAATCCATCATTGCCAACTTAGGTCCTAATTCCCTCCCTAAATTGCTTTTAAGACATTCCATGAAAACCTATCACTGTGACCAAGTATCTGTCTTAATAGTGTGATCAGGATGTTGTGTTCAGTGGTGATGCATGGTTGTTTGCTGCTGATGTTGAAGAGAGCTGTCTACAACAGTGTTTGTGATCTCTGTGCCGTGGAATCCCCCACTCCTGATGACAGTTCAAATCTGGTGTCAAGCTCAGGAAATCTCCAGGCGTGCAGCAGAAGTGATATCAGCCAATAAGCTAAGCTGGCAATCGCATTGAATTATTTCTACAGACAGCAAACCAGAAGTTAAAAGTACTTACGGGGCAGGAAATGTAAACAAAAATATGCAACACAGAGCAAATCCAGAGTTATAAACTAAACAAGACTACTACTACAAAAAAAATCAAAGGTAAATGTACTATCTGAATGCTCAAAGCATTTACAACAAGATGGGTGAGTTGATAGCACAGTATGATGTATTAGCTATTACAGAAATGTGGTTGCAGGGTGACCTAGATTGGGTACTCAACATTCCAGGATGTATGATATTCCAAAACAACAGGCCAAAGGGGAAAGGAGGTGGGGTAGCGTTGTTAATAAGGTTTCAGAGCAGTGCTGAGTTGTGATATAAATGATGTGGAGATGCCGGCGTTGGACTGGGGTAAACACAGTAAGAAGTTTAACAACACCAGGTTAAAGTCCAACAGGTTTATTTGGTAGCAAAAGCCACACAAGCTTTTGGAGCTCTAAGCCCCTTCTTATAAGCTCTGTTTGTGAACAGAATTCCCACTCACCTGAAGAAGGGGCTTAGAGCTCCGAAAGCTTGTGTGGCTTTTGCTACCAAATAAACCTGTTGGACTTTAACCTGGTGTTGTTAAACTTCTTATTGTGATATAAAGGCAGGGGATAGTGATGTACAATCGGTTTGGATGGAAATCATGAATAGCAGGGGAGGAAAGACATGGGTAGGAGTAGTCTATAAACCCTCAAAATGTGACCCCTCAAGAAGTCAGAGCATAAATGGGGAAATATCAAGGGAACTGCAATTATCATGGGAGATTTTCATCTGCATATTGATTGGACAAACCAAACCGGCAAGGGTAGCATAGGAGAAAATTTTTTGGAGCATACCAGGGATCGTTTTTTAGAGCAGTACCATGTGGAACCTATCCGGGAACGGGCTATTTTAGATTCGGTTTTGTGTAATGAAGAAGGATTAACAAGGGATCTTGTGGTTAATTCAATTTAAATAAGGGCAATTATAATGGTATGAGGGAGGAGTTGTCCAAGGTGAATTGGGTAAACAAGCTAAGGTACAGGTCAGTAGATGAGCAGTGAGAGATATTCAAACAGCTAGTCCAAAATGCTCAGCAGTTCATCCAAATCAAAAAGAGGGATTCCATGAGAGAGGCAAAAGCCAAGGTTAACAAAGGCAGTCAAGGATAATGTTAAATTGAAAAGCAGGATATACAAAAAAGCTCATAAGAAGGGAGAAAATTAATTTTGAGAGAAAACTTGCATGCAGCATTAAAACAAACAGCAAGAGTTTCTTTGGATATAAAACTAGGAAGCGGGCAACTAAGGTAAATGTGGGACTGCTACTGAATGAGGTGGGTGAATTGATAACAGCAAACAAAGAAAAGGCGGATATGCGAAATAATTCTTTTTGCATCAGTTTTCACCGTGGAAGACATTGCAAATATCCCTAAGTTATCAGGTGAGCTGATTTCAAATAACATGGTAGAACTTACAAAAATCCCAATCACAAGGGATAGAGCATTAGAGAAATTCAAGGGGCTAAAGGTGAACAAGTCACCAGGACCTGATGAACTGCAATAGACTTTTAATGGAAGTGGCTGCAGAGATAGTGGACCCATTGGTTGCAATATTTTGTAACTTGCTAAATTCCGGAGGACACCAGAAGATTGGAAAACGGCCAATGTGACACCCTTGTTCAAAAAGGGAGAAAGGCAGAAGGCAGGGAACTATAGGCCAGTTAGTTTAACATCAATTGTTGGCAAGATACAGGAGTCAATAATCAAAAAGGAAATAGCTAATCATTTAGGAAAGTTGAATGTAATTAAACATAGTCAACATGGTTTTATGAAAGTTGAATCATGTTTGATAAATTTGCTTGAATTCTTTGAGGAAGTAACAGAGAGAATGTAGAGGGGAACCTGTAGATGTAGTGCATTTAGATTTCCAAAAGGCATCTGACAAGGTGCCACGTAAAAAAGGCTGGTGCATAAAGTAAAAGCCCATGGAATTGGAGGAGCATTTTGGCATGGATTGAAAACTAGCTGTCTGATAGAAGACAGAGAGTTGGAATAAATGGGCCCTTTTCAGAGGGATCAGTTCTGCAATTGTTCGCTATTTACATTAATGACCTGGAGGAAGGAACAGAATGTAAGGTTTCCAAATTTGCCGATGATACGAAGATAGGTGGAAGGGCAGGTTGTGATGAGATATTGTGATTCTGCAATGGGATATAGATAGATTGGGTGTCTGGGTGAAAACATGGCAAATGGAGTTTAATGTGGGGAAGTGTGAGATCATGCACTTCGAAAATCTGAAGCACAAGCGGACTTGGGAGTCCTACTTCAGCACTCTCTTAAGGTTAACAAGCAGGTTCAGTTGGCAGTTAGGAAGGCAAATTCAATGTTAGCATTCATTTCTAGAGGGTTAGAATACAAGCGCAGGGATGTACTGCTGAGGCTGTATTAGGCTCTGGTCAGACCCCATTTGGAATACTGTGAGCAGTTTTGGGTCCCATACCCAAGAATGTGCTGGCCTTGGAAGGGGTCCAGAGGAGGTTCACAAGAATGATCCCAGGAATGAAGGGTTTGTCATATGAGGAGTGGTTGAGGAGTCTGGGTTGATACTCGATGCAGTTTAGACGGATGGGGGGGGGGGGGGGGGGGGGGCGTGGAATCTAAATGAAACTTACAGAATACTAAAAAGTCTGCATAAAGCAGACGTGGAGAGAATGTTTCCACAAGTGGGAGAGACTAGAACTCGAGGGCACAACCTCAGAGTGAAGGGATACTCCTTTAAAACTGAGATGAGAAGAAGTTTCTTCAACCAGAGGGGGCTGAATCTGTGGAACACATTGCTGCAGAGGGCTGTGGAGGCCAGGCCATTGAATATCTTTAAGAGAGAGATAGATAGGTTCTTGATCAATAAGGGGATCAAGGATAGGTTCTTGATCAGTAAGGGGGTCAAGGGTTATGGGGAGAAGCCAGGAGAATGGGGATGAGAATCATATCAGCCATGCTTGAATGGCGGAGCAGACTCGATGGGCCGAATGGCCTAATTCTGCTCCTATTTCTTATGGTCTTATGATAGGAGGAATCAAAGGCAGATTATTATCTACATGGAGAGAAACTGCAGGTGAGTGAAGTACAGAGGGACTTAGGTGTTCTAATGCATAAATCACAAGAAGTTAGCAAGCAGGCTCAACAAGCAGTCAAGAAGGCAAACAGCATTTTGGCCTTTATTGCAAAGAGGTTGGAGTTTAAAAATAGGAAGGTTTTGTTGCATTTGTATTGGGTGTTGGTGAGGCCTCACCTGGAATACTGTATACAGTTTTGGTCCTCTTACCTTAAAAGGGACATAGTAACATTGGAGGCAGTCCAAAGTAGATTCACCAGGTTAATTCCTGGGATGGGAGAGTTGTCCTATCAAGAGAGACTAAATCATGTGGGTCTATATTGCTTGGAGTTTAGAAGAGTGAAGAGTGACCTTATTCAAACATGTAAGATCCTGAGGGGGCTTGACAGGGTAGATGGTGAGATGTTCTCACTGGTGGGAGAGTTTCAAACAAAGGGACATAGCTACAAAATAAAGGACCGGTCATTTAAAACTGAGGTTCATAGAAATTTCTTCTCGCAGAGGGTGGTGAATATCTGGAATTCTCTGCCCCAAAGGATAGTGGAGGCTGCATCATTAGAAGTAGTTAAAGTGTAGGCGGATAAATATTGGATAGATCAAGGACTAGAGGGCCATCGGGAATTGGCAAAGAAAAGGAGTTGAGGCCGGCATAAATCAGCCAAGATTGTATTGAATGGCGGGGCAGGCTGGAAGGACCTGGTGACCCTTTCCTGCTTCTATTTCTTGTGTACTATCCTTCATTTTAACTGAAGTTGTAGACAGCAAAATAAAAAAAGAATCGATATAGATGGCCAAAATATTAATATACACAAAATGTAAAATTATTTTTAAAATGTGTTTTTTCCCTCCACGTAACAGAAATTTGTCATTCAAGAAATTTCAGATTAGTTTTACAGAGTCAGTGACAGTCTTTAGCAGTAATATGAAGTTAGCACACCATTAGGGGAGGCAATGGCATAGTGGTATTGTTACCCAACTATGAATCCAAAAAGTCAGCTAATGTTCTGGGGACCTAGGTTCAAATCCCGCCACGGCAGATGGTGAAACTTGAATTTAATTTTAAAAAATCTGGAATTAAGGCTTTGACAAAGGGTCATCTGGACTCAGAATGTCAGCTCTTTGGGGCAGCATGGTGGCACAGTGGTTAGCACTGCTGCCTCACAGCACCAGGGACCTGGGTTTGATTCCTGGCTTGGGTCACTGTCTGTGTGGAGTTTGCACATTCTCCCTGTGTCTGCGTGGGTTTCCTCCGGATGCTCTGGTTTCCTCCCACAGTCCAAAGATGTGCGGGTTAAGTGGATTGGCCAAGCTAAAATTGCCCCTTAGTGTCAGGGGAACTAGCATGAGGTTATGGGGATAGGGGCTGGGTGGGATTATGGTCTTGATGGGCTGAAAAGCCTCCTTCTGCACTGTGGGGATTCTATTCATTACAATCCCAGTTACAAATCATTCAACAAGCTGTGCCGTTTTTGAGTTTTGTTTTACAGCAAGAATAATAGTGTACGAAGTTCTGGTCACAGATTTCCCAGACTGTAGTCTGATGTGCCTCAATTGTGCATCCTCTGAAGAAGCACAGAATTTGCTGTCAGTTTCAGTGGAGTAATGATAGTGGACTTCAATAGTTTGCTGCCATGACCACCACAAAACCTGGGTCATTATCTTTCTGTGTGGCTTGGTGACTATCTTCTCCTGATAACATTCATGTGAAGCACCTTGGAATGTTACAAGATGCTATGTAAAGGCAAGTCATCATCTTAAAAAGTGAAATGGATAGACTGGATGGCCATTGACTAAAATTCCCCATGGAATACTTCTGTGGTCTTTTTCTGATAGGCCTTTTCTTTATAACACCACCTTCACATGCAGTTTTCTCCCCTGATCAGTGAAGAGGACGAAGATCAGAAGGTACAGTTTTAAAAAGTAACTCACGCATCATCCTTCTGCTTCTCATATTCCTCCATGTCTGGTTTAATCTGCTTCACTAATCTCTGATACTGGCGGAACTGAGCAGCTGCAAAGTCTGAAACAAAGAAATCAAACAAGCAGCTTAACATTAAAGTCACAAACCTAGCTCAGAACTGAACCAAGTCCATGATAATGTAATCAAAACATTACAGAATATCACGTGTTTGTTTTCAAATGAAAATGTTCTGTCCTGGTAAGAAGCCTCAAAATGTTCAAATTGTGACTTTAAAATTCTATGTTTTACAGTAAAGAGAACACAAGAAGGTAGGGCACAATTAAGATGGATTCAACAAATCATTTTTTTTGTGAGTTTGAAAATATAAGTTTTAAGGCCCTTTTTGCACATAGAAATTAGAAGCAGAAGTAGGCCATTCGGCCCTTCGAGCCTGCTCCGCCATTCATTTTGATCATGGCTGATCATCAAATTCAATATCTTGATTCGATCTTCCCCCCATATCCCTTTAGCCCCAAGAGCTATAGAAATTGCACTGCGTTTTGGTCTCAACTACTTTCTGTGGTACTGAAATCCACAGATTCACCGCTCTCTGGGTGAAGAAATTTCCCCTCCCTTCAGTCCTAAAAGGTTTATTGCTTATCCGCAAACTATGACCCCTAGTTCTGGACTCCCCCCACCATGGGGACATTCTTTCTCAATGTCCCTATGTGGTTGAATGTCAGATCTGCTGACATAGCCTTGAACATCATTAACCTGTTGCCTCCTAGACCATTTCAGATGACACACACAATGTTGATATGTCAATATAGCGTGCCATGAGGTGCAAGATATACTTGTAATTTTAAACAAAGTAAATTCTTGATGTCAGAGAAAGATGCTTAGTTGATGCTAAGAATATTCCGAGAAGGAAAAATCTAGGAGGAAGGGAGCTCTACCATTGGTGGCCGTCCCTTCAGCAACCTAGGCCCTATGATCTGTTATTTCTTTCTTAAACCTTTCCATGTCACTTTTCTCCTTGAAGACACTGCTTAACTTATAATTCTTTGACCAAGCTTTTGGTCATCTCCCCGAATATTTCCTTGTGTAGTTCAGTGTCATATTTTGCTTTATAATGTCCAGTGCGAAGCGCCATGGGACATTTTATAACATTAAAGATTCTTTGTAAGTAGAAGTTGTTGTTGAAGTTACTCTAGATCCTTACACAGATCATGGCAGTTGTTTACAAGGTAGCAAAGGCACAGAACTAGGTATGGGTTTGCTGCCTGCACTTTTAGTTTTAGTGAATGATGCTTGGAGAATTTTCAGTAGCACAATAAATCTAATATAGGTAACAAATCAGACCTTTGATAGAAACAGATCTTCCCATTCTTATATGGAATTACAGCAAAAAAAATAATTTCAATAACTAGGATGCTCAATGACTTTCTCTAGAAAGAGTGGTTGAGCCATATGAACCAGAAATATCCAGGTCTCAGTCTGTGCTGAATTAACTTGATCTCAATCAATATACCAGTTGGGGTGTTACAATTAGCCTCAGCATCTCAAAGGAGGTGGAGTAGCAGGAGAAATAAAAAAAAACAGCCAGAGTTTATACTTCTAATTGCTATCCAGTGCCCCCTATTCGATGCACACATGATTGTGTTGGTGGATGGATAGGATCATACTCACTACTAAGGTGACTAATGACCACATGGGTGAGGTACCAAAGGGCAGTCATGAAAGCCACATGCCAGTGAAGTGTCAAAGCCTCAGGAGACAACAACTAGAATGATTTTTTTAAAAAAAACCTCCTGCCTTCGAAGTGTAATTAATCAATTTTAAAAAGTAAAACAACTTACAACTGCAGGAGTCACTAACCTCCTTCTGGGCTTCAACAATGCTCAGAGTTCTAACTGCTCACCATACAACTCCATAAGAGACTCAGGACAAGCTTAGATAAAATCGGATGATGTTAATAATAGACAGCAGGCTTCATAATTTAAATTTTCTTTATTTCAAGCAGGGAACAGCCTTTAAAGTGACAGCCTTTAAAGGGCGGCACGGTAGCACAGTGGTTAGCACTGCTGCTTCACAGCTCCAGGGTCCCGGGTTCGATTCCCGGCTCAGGTCACTGTCTGTGTGGAGTTTGCACATTCTCCTCGTGTCTGCGTGGGTTTCCTCCGGGTGCTCCGGTTTCCTCCCACAGTCCAAAGATGTGCGGGTTAGGTTGATTGGCCAGGTTTAAAAAAAAAATTGCCCCTTAGAGTCCTGGGATGCGTAGGTTAGAGGGATTAGTGGGTAAAATATGTGGGGATAGGGCCTGGGTGGGATTGTGGTCGGTGCAGACTCGATGGGCCGAATGGCCTCCTTCTGCACTGTAGGGTTTCTATTTCTAAGTACCTGAAAATCCTGGATCTGAGTTTTTCTTTTTTTTCTTTCGCTCCCATCGCTCTGCATCATCAGCACTGACTTCCAATAGCTTAACCCGTTCATAATCTTCCCCCTTCTCCAGACACTCCTAAAGGTTAAGCAGGAAATACAGATAGGAATCACTGTTCCAGAGCTATAATTTCAGGCACAGACACTTTTCACTATATCAAGAACCAAACAAATATGTTTCAACAAAACCGCAAGCACAAAAAAACATTGAATTTTACATAAGAATTAAACAATGGATGGATTTACCATTTTTGTTATGAAAGTAAAGGACAATGGGGCCCTCTGTTAGTGATAATTGATTCTACGATTCTAATTTTATACCCCATTTTTAATACAATCTTATTTGCTGAATCATATGGTATCAAACCAGGAGTAAGGTTGCATTCTTAGAACAAGCTCAACTGTGGTATTTCAGTAGTTACATACAACCTCTGCACTCATTATTATTGTTATGGCATAACTGATGGTAAGTGCTGAGCTGCCCAAATCCCAAAGCGAAACTTGAAACAGCTACCAGAACAGTTTTGCAATTTGTGTATTATGAGGTTTTTCAAAATCAAGGAGTAATTTATAAGAACAACTGTGATGATTTATACGACAGCAAAACATTTACTCATAGAAAATACAAAAATAATTACATTTAAAAACAAGAATATCTTGAATAGTACTTTTAAACCTTTCCAAACCAATCTTGGCTTAAATAACTTGGAGCTAAACCTCCCTTTAAAAGGCCTTATAAATTTTGTAATCGATACAGTTCTGTAACTTAACCACTCCATGCCCTGCGGTTTTTAGGATGTTCTCTGAGGGTGACAGCAAACTGGCTCTCCACATCTGGCCTTTCCCCCACACTGTCTTCATTGAGATCTTACCAGTCACCACCACACAGTCTTCAGTGTTTTCTTAAATCTGCTTTTCTCCTTTGATCTTACCCTCTATTGTTTCCTACAAAGCCCTAGAAGTTCTCTTCCCAGAATTGATTAACGTTTTTCTGATACTTTATGGCTACTATATTTTAAAAGTAGACCTACTCTATCTTTCCTTGTCTATTTACATTCTTCCAATTGCATGTTCCCTTTGAAATACAACAGCTAACTTCAAACTACTTTTTTCCCTTTGCATTATGTAAATTATTCTGGTACCCAGTGGTTAACAGCGCTGCCTCACAGCGCCTGGGACCTGGGTTTGATTCCTGGCTTGGGTCACTGTACGGAGTCTGCATGTCCCCCCTTGTCTGTGTGGGTTTCCTCCGGGTGCTCCGGTTTCCTCCCACAGTCTGAAAGACGTGCTGGTTAGTTTTTTTTAAGTTTTAAAGTTTATTTATTTGTCACAAGTAAGGCTTACATTAACATTGCAACGAAGTTACTGTGAAATTCCCATCGCCTGTTCAGGTCAATGCACCTAACCAGGTTAGGTGTATTAGCCATGCTAAAATTCTCCCTCAGTGTACCCCAACAGGTGCCGGAGTGTGGCAACCAGGGGATTTTTACAGTAACTTCATTGCAGTGTTAATGTAAGCGTACTTGTGACACTAATAAATAAATTTTCTCATGAACATATCAAACCACTTGCCTTCACACCTTTCTTATTGATATTTTACTTTTGCAAGCTTTCTGTCTCTGATCCCATTAAACCAGTCACGCCCCATGAACTTGTTTTCCAGTATATACAATAGGACATACAATAGTGGAAGTCCAAAAATGAGAAATCATAGAATTCCTACAGTGCAGATGAAGGCCATTTGGCCCAGAGTCTGCACCGACTCTCCAAAAGAGCAACTTACCGAGATCCTATCCCCATAACTCCACATATTTACCCCACTAATCCCCTCTAAACAACATATCTTTGAAGACGAAGGAGCAATGTAGCATGGCCAATCCACCTAACCTGCACATCTTTGGACTGTGGGAGGAAACCGGAGCACCGGGGAGGAAATCCACGCAGACATGGGGAGAACGTGCAAATTCCACACATTCACCCAAGGCCAGAATTGAACCCGGGTCCTTGGCGCTGTGAGGCAGCAGTGCTAACCACTGTGCCGCCCTTTTTCCTGACACTATTGCAAACACCTTGGTGTCTTATTCCATAAGAGACCCGGAGCAGATTAAAAGGCACAACTGCACTTCATATTTTGATCACTTCATGATGGAATAATTAAAAGGCCTAATATTTGGTGAGCTAGTAAGTAAACAGGGCAGTATCAATCCAATTCCTACCCCACAAACACACAATTTGCTATTTTCATGAGTCGAGAGTTCCCCTAAGCCACATAGAAAACAAAGGAGTTCTGTGTTACTGAGTTCTCTGATATGTTCCTCAGAAATGGCACCAACACTTTTACATACATGAATTTCTTTGAATTACACAGACTATGTAGGCAAATTTGGAAGACATCGTGCGACATAGCCCTGTGTTTTTCCTGCGTATTGTCACTAAGTTGTCAACTTCAAGCTGTGAACAATGGTGATTTACTTTAGTGACTTGTAAAACTGAAGATGGGATAAAATTTCATAACTTAATGTTAAAATTTTGAGAAAATTGCATTGTGTGAAGCTGGAGATGGGGAGTTGTTTTATATCACAAAATCAAAGGGAACTGATGTTTGGGGTTTTTAAAAACTTAAATTCCTAGCCTCCTATTTACAATTGCACCAAAGGATTCAACAGTTCAGATTTTCAGTAAATCATGGGCTAAAAATATTATGAATACCTTTTTTTTCTCTTCCACCTTTAGTTCCCACTCCAATCGTGCTTTTTTGGACTCCCAGTTAGCTGGTAGTTTCAAGATCCTGTCCTCCTCTGCTACTGCCTGGTGATTCAATTTCCGAGACTCATTCTGTGAATAAGGAACAATGCCTTTTATTGTTCGCTGTCACAATTCCAAGAATTCTCAAAGAACTTTGCATAGTGGTGGAAACTTACCACCTTTAGAATTTATAACAGGATAACTTCACATCAGCAGCCACAATTTGATGAGACTATTTGAGCTCAGTCACAGAAGAAGCCTCCCAAGAGAACAACAGAAACACTTTAGTGACATAATCAAAGTGCCCCTGAAGAGGTCAAACATTCCCATGAACGCATGAGAGACCCAGGCTTGTGACTGACCAAAATTAAGATGGTTCATTTGGGAAGGTACTGAACATGTCAAGAGACTTCATGGGAACATGCAGAGGCAAAGCTGAAACCTCCAAATGGCTCATCTACCCGACCGTCCAACCATCATCTATACTGCATGTGTAGATCATGCAGTGGACTTATCAACAGCTTAGACCTCACCAAACTGGAGTGGAAGCAAGTCATCCTCAATTCCCCAGGGACTGCCTAAGAAAATTAGACACAGGATAACTTGGAATGTGGGATATTCCATAGCAACAGACTGCTACCATTTATACCGCCTAATATCAAAAAGTAAAATTAATAAAACTGTTCAGCACTAAATGCTGGTCTGTTTGACTCTTGTTGTGCACAATGAAATGCAATGGTGGGGAATTAGATTAAATAAATAAATTGGACCCACGATTTGATATTCAGGATCTAATAATAGTTATGGAATTTAAATTTGGGTAATTAATACTCTTTTGGAGCCAACAATCCACTTTATTTATTAGTGTCACAAGGAGGCTTACATTAACACTGCAATGAAGTTACTGTGAAAATCCCCTAGTTGCCACACTCCAGTGCCTGTTCGGCTACACTGAGGGAGAATTAAGCATGGCCTATGCACCTAACCAGCACGTCTTTAGGACTGTGGGAGGAAACCGGAGCAGCTGGAGGAAACCCACGCAGACACAGGGAGAACGTGCAGATTCTGCACAAACAACCACCCAAGGCAGCAATCCAACCCACGTCCCTGGCACTGTGAGGCAGCAGTGCTAACCACTGTGCCACCCAATGTTGTATGATCTCAGTTTTTCTCATGGGAGCTCTCGATTTAAAAAGGTCAGAGTCTGATTAATCCAGTATCATCTGAATTCTCACAACAGCGTTGTTCTGAAGCACAGAAATAACCAGAATCAAGAGAAGTCTAAACAACCTAATACAACTTTTAAGCCTATGTAACTTGTATTACCCACCAATGGCTCAAATCCTTTGCTGACCACCCAAAGGTTTTAGACCAGCCGTCATATTACCAAAAGAAACTGGACACATTTAGATTACAGACAAAGTCTCATACCCATCCCAAGTAAAACAAAAATCCACTACGAGCATGCGATCTGCAATACTGATGCTAAGCATAAATCATTACCAGTGGCACATAGACTGTATTAGAATGGTTGACTAAAATGAAGTATCATTTATTTTAACAAGTTAACCAGGAATAGTTAAAATGGTCCCAATGGGACTTTCAGAATAAAACATGAACTTTATATAAAATTGAATACCACTGAAAAGAGAGACAAGTTGCCGAAGCTTTTCGTCCTGCACTCATCAGAAAAAATATAGGAATGTCAAATTGAAAACAATCATAATAATTTATATCACACAGAAAAGAGTGCTAATTGATTGGAACATCGACTCAGATTGGCTGAGAAATTGCCCTGGAGAAAGCAACAGGGAACAATGGGTTCTTTGCAAACAAAAGGAATATGTTCAACATTTGCACCTTTTTTGAATTACCAAGGACCTTGGTGAGCCAATAGTTCCTCATTGTTGTCTATACTACCAAGTGACTGAGTATATGAAATTGACTTAATTCATGAGGGTGCTTCTCTTATTTATTGGTTGCATTGGTTTGAAATGTTTGCCAACTACTGTCATTTCACCCATTAAGAAAGTACCACCCTCATCCAAGTAAAATAAACAAGGTATTCAAAAGTACATAACCATTCATTCCTCACTCGTTTAAGATGGAGATCTCGGAATCTCTTCAGTCTTTCTTCCCGTTTTTGTGCTGCTGAGGTCCCAGCCTCTCCACTGCTGCAAGGGATGTCCTGTCATATAAATATCAAAAAGAAAACTAAATTCTGGCAGAAATTTAGATTTATTTCTAAAACAAGATAGTTTCCAAATGCTGGTCGAAAGTCACCAAAAAATTCAGCAGGGAGTTCAGAAGAACGTTCCTTACCCAGAGAATGAGGAAAATGTGAAATTCACTCCCTTAGGGAATGGCTGAAGCAAATAGTATCGATACGTTCAAGGGGAACTAGGCAAGCATATAAGGGGGAAGGAAACAGAGGATTATGATGGTAGATGAGGAAAGATGGGAGGACGCTCATGTGCAGCATGAACATTGGCTTTGAACTACTTGGTCGACTGGTCTGTTTATGTACTTTATATCTAACGTGGTTTGAAGTATTAGAAAATCTATTGAAGAAATGGAACCCAGGCTAGGGAAGGCACCTCAGTAGATGTGGTTAGAGGCCAGTGCAAGGAGCAGAGGTTTACAGAAAATATTAGAAAAAGGCTTATGTGGCCTGAGACACCATCAGGGGTGAATCCAGAATGCTAGAGCGGAAGGACTAAAGGTTACAAAAGGACATAACTAGGAGGAATAAGTCATATGGACCATCGACTCTGCTCCACTGCTGAATGGGATCAGGGCTAATCTTCAACCTCAGCTCCACTTTCCTATCTGATCCCTCTCTTCCTTAGATAAAAACAAAATATTGCAGATGCTGGAATCTGAAACAAAAGCAGAAAATGCTGCAAAATCTCAGCAGGTCTGACAGCATTTGTGGGGGAGAGAATAGAGCCAACGTTTCGAGTCTAGATGACCCTTAGTCAGAGCTAATGTAGTTTGAAGGATTAGAAAATCTGCTGAAGAAATGGACACCAGGTACTGAGCAAGGGAAGGTAGCTCAGTTGATGTGACTAAGATGTGAATTCGTCTGACAAAGGGTCATCTAGACTCGAAACGTTGGCTCTATTCTCTCCCCACAGATGCTGTCAGAACTGCTGAGGTTTTCCAGCCCTCTATTCCTTGATTCCCTTAGAGTGCAAGAAATTTATTAATCTCAGCACGGGGGTGGCACAGTGGTTAGCACTGCTGCCAGGGACCCTGGTTAGATTCCTGGCTTGGGTCACTGTCTGTGTGGAGTTTGCACATTCTCTCCGTGTCTGCATGGGCTTCCTCCGGGTGCTCCGGTTTCCTCCCACAGTCCAAAAATGTGCGGATTAGGAGATTTGGCTATGCTAAATTGCCCCTTAGTATCAGGTGGACTAACTAGGGTAAATGCGTGGGTTTATGGGGATAGGGCCTGGCTGGGATTGTGGTTAGTGCAGACGCGATGGGCCGAATGGCCTCCCTCTGTACTGTATGATTCAGCCTTGAAAATAATAAACTGAGCAACCAGAGCCCTCTGAGGTAGATACAAAATCATCTGAGTAAACAAATTTCTCTTCATCTCAACCTAGATGGCTAACTCCTTAACCTGAAGCTAGACATCTGGCATTCAACTCTGCTTTGTTAAAGTTTATTTATTAGTGTCACAAGTAGGCTTACATTAACACTGCAATGAAGTTACTGTGAAAATCCCCTAATTAGAGCTGCTATACAAATGGAAGTTGTTGCTCAGCAGGAATCTAAAGGTTGATGAAACAAAAACAGAAAACTCTGGAAAGTCTCAGCAGGTCTGACAGCATTTGTGGAGAGAGAATACAGCCAACGTTTCAGACTCTAATCCGTCTCCACAGATACTGTCAGACCTGCTGAGATTTTCTAATATTTTCTGTTCTTGTTTCAGATTCCAGCAGTATTTTGCTTTTACGGAATCAGTGAATCTTATTCATTTGTTACAGAAACTCCTGAGGCCTGAAGTAAGCAGGTGAGTTGTTGTAAACTGATGAAAATCGATAATATGTTTAAGTTTATTTGTTAGTGTCACAAGTAGGCCTACATTAACACTACAATGAAGTTAGTGAAAATCCCCTAGTCGCCACGCTCCAGCGCCTGTTAGGGTATACTAAGGGGCAATTTTAGCATGGCCAATCAGCCTAACTTGTACATCTTTGGACTGTGGGAAGAAACCGGAGCACCCAGAGGAAACCCACGCAGACACGGGGAGAATGTGCAAACTCCACACAGACAGTGACCCAACTGGGAATCGAACCCAGGTCCTGACTGGGGAAAAAAATAATTTATTCTGTATTCAAAAACAGCCTGGCTACTTTAATGAATACTCCAGTTAATTGAAACTTCTTCTCCCCCATTCTGAGCAACGCTCGGTATTCCCTCACTATAATAAACAATGTACAAAGTGGCCAATTTATTAGGCCTGAAAATGGCACGCCGCTATTTTTTATATATATATATGTGTGTGATACCCCCTCCCGCTGCTCAGGCCCAGCACATTCCGGGTTTTATGTCTAAGCGCTGACCCAGCCCGGGCTCGGTCGAGCTGTACACTCCATCCACTTCTCGGGCCTCTCACCTCACAAGCCGCCGCCATCTTAGTTCCTCCCGGAGCAGGGCCGCGCGGAAATGACGCAATAATCGGGCGCTGTCAGCGGGCCGCGATGACGTAACTGGCACGACGACTGAGCACGCATGTGACCGTTGCCAAGGCAGCGAGGCTCTTACCGCTTCAGGTAGGCCCCGCTCTGGGCTCAAAGTGAGGGAGGGGACAGGGAGACTCCTGGGTGGGCACAGTGGTTAGCACTGCTGCCTCACAACCATGATGTGGAGATGTCGGTGTTGGACTGGGGTAAACACAGTAAGAAGTCTAACAACACCAGGTTAAAGTCCAACAGGTTTATTTGGTAGCAAAAGCCACTGGCTTTCGGAGCGCTGCTCCTTCATCAGGTGAGTGGGAATTCCGTTCACAAACGGGGCATATAAAGACACAAACTCAATTTACAGAATAATGGTTGGAATGCGAGTCTTTACAGGTAACCAAGTCTTAAAGGTACAGACAATGTGAGTGGAGAGAGCATTAAGCACAGGTTAAAGAGATGTGTATTGTCTCCAGCCAGGACAGTTAGTGAGATTTTGCAAGCCCAGGCAAGCCGTGGGGGTTACAGATAGTGTGACATGAACCCAAGATCCCGCTTGTGGCCGTCCTCATGTGTGTGTGGAACTTGGCATCAGTTTCTACTCAGCGACTCTGCGCTGTCGTGTGTCGTGAAGGCCGCCTTGGAGAACGCTTACCCGAAGATCAGATGCCCGTGACCGCTGAAGTGTTCCTGAACAGGAAGAGAACACTCCTGCCTGGTGATTGTCGAGTGGTGTCCAACCATCCGTTGTCGTAGCGTCTGCATAGCCTCCCCAATGTACCATGCCTCAGGACATCACCCCCCCCCCCCCCACCCCCACAGCGTATCAGGTAGACAACGTTGGCTGAGTTGCAAGTGTATGTACTGTGTACCTGGTGGATGGTGTTCTCACGTGAGATGATGGCATCCGTGTCAATGATCCGGCACGTCTTGCAGAGGTTGCTGTGGTAGGGCTGTGTGGTGTCGTGGTCACTGTTCTCCTGAAGGCTGGGTAGTTTGCAGCGGACAATGGTCTGTTTGAGGTTGTGCGGTTGTTTGAAGGCAAGAAGTGGGGGTGTGGGGATGGCCTTGGCGAGATGTTTGTCCTCATCAATGACATGTTGAAGGCTCCGGAAAAGATGTCGTAGCTTTTCCGCTCCGGGAAAGTACTGGACGACGAAGGGTACTCTGTCCGCCATGTCCTGTGTTTGTCTTCTGAGGAGGTTGGTGCGGTTTTTCGCTGTAGCGTGTCGGAACTGTCGATCGATGAATCGAGCACCATATCCTGTTCTTATGAGCGCCAGGGACCCGGGTTTAATTCCAGCCATGGGTCATTGTCTGTGCGGAGTCTGCACATTCTCCCCATGTCGGCATGGGTTTCCTCCAGGTGCTCCGGTTTTCTCCGACAGTCCGAAAGACGTGCTGGTTAGGTGCATTGGCCATGCTAAATTCTCCCTCAGTGTACCCGAACAGGCACCGGAGTGTGGCAACTAGGGGATTCTCCACAGTAACTTCATTGCAGTGTTAAGGTAAGCCTACTTGTGACACTAATAAATAAGCTTTAATCTAATAAATAAACTTTAAACCCTTCCGAGATAAAAGCAAATTACTGCGGGTGCTGGAATCTGAAACAAAAACAGAAAATGCTGGAAAATCTCAGCCAGTCTGACTGCATCTGTGGAGATAGAACCCCTAAAAGGGTTCTAAAGAAGTCCCGGGGAAGTTGGTGCCAGCACCGGGCCACCTTAGGGTAAAGTATCTGCTCCCCCCACTTGGTTTCCCTCCAAACCACTGTGACAGCTCCTGTTGAGAGCCAGGAGGAGGTCTCTAACAGTTGACAATCTGTTCAATTGGGCTAATATATAAAAGAACAAAGAACAGTACAGCACAGGAACAGGCCCTTCAGCCCACCACGAGTTCATAACCAATAGCTCTAAATGCACCCCAATATGATTTCTTTGCTACTCCTTTCCTACCCGCCCCACCCCCCCCCCCCCCCCAGCAACAATTTGATGTGAACAATCTTCCACAGGCCTTAATCCCATGCTGTAAGAATTCATTTATGGAAAACCTGTTGAACCTTTTAATTAATATGACCATTGACTGCATTAATTGTGCAATTCCTGTGAAAATTCCCTGGTGGCAGGAGTAGGTTTGACGGGCACAATGGTTCCTATTACTGTTCCTATGTTCCACATAGTATCCACCGCTCTTTGGGGTAGCGAATTCCACAGATTCACAATCCTTTGGGAGAAGTAGTTTCTTCTCAACACTGTTTTAAATTTGCTGCCCCTTATCCTAAGACTATGACCTCTCGTCCTAGAACGCCCCATAAGAGGAAGCATCTGCTCCACGTCTACTTTATCCATACCTTTTGTCATCTTGTATACCTCAATTTGATCTCCCTTCATTGTTCTAAATTCCAGAGAGTATAGGCCTAAACGGTTCAATCTCTCTGGAATTTAGAGTAGTTGTGATTCGTGGTCACTGCTTCATTCTGTTCCCCAAAATTCAGCAACAGTAGATTTAAAGGCCGGAATTCTCTGGCCCTTCACGCCGGCAGGATTATCTGGGCCCGCTGGCAGGATTATCTGGTCCCGCTAGCAGCACACACCTGGCCACGGCATGGGGTAATGTCAATGAGAATTCCCATTGTCAGCGGTGGGACCAGAGAATCCCACAGCTAGCAAACAACGTGCCATCTCCTGCCGCCAGGAAACACGCGGCTGGGAGGCCGGAGAATCTCGCCCACAGTCTTGTGCTCCTAAAAATAAAGTCAATAATTGAAAAACTGCCCTGAATACTTTTACTTTACTTTAATATAGGCCCATAAAGTAAAATAACTTTTAGTTAGATTTGGAAAACAACTTAAAACTGCAGCTGTAAACAAAGTTACATTCCAATACTTGTTTTGTACCAGTGATGATTTGAGAAATATTTGAAGGAGTTTACTTCTCCTTTTTGAGGTTTAGTCCACTGTAATTCTGCCTTTCAAGCCAAAAAATATTATTGAAGGACGATAGCAGTCGTAAATCTGAAGATAAAGTCGGTATTCAGGCTTGTACTGCTAACTTCATTTAAATAAAACAGAAAATACTGGAAAAACTCAGCACGTCTGGCAGCATCTATGGAGAAACAGGGTTAATGTTTCAAGTCCGCATGACTCACTTTCAGAGCTTTGACTCTTTCACCTTTTCCAGTGATATACCAGGATTTACCAGAAAATAAGGAACCTGACTCTTTTTGCAAAGAAAACCCTGAAGTACTGCCACCCAGAGAGTCGGCGTGTAATGTGTTCTCGCCCACTCTGAGGCCCACTGCCATTTCATGCTCAATTAAGGTCTGATTAGCAGTGGGCAGGACTTGGAAGGAAGTTCCACCATGGAGAGCCTTGGCAGGAGGGTAGGGGGTGCCCTGGTGTGTGAGAGGCGGGCAATTGTAGTGTTGTGGGGTAGGCCGGCTTTGTCGGGGTGGGGGGAAGGTGGGGATGCTGGACCGCTCAGGTCTTGGAAGGGAGAGTGCCCCAGATGCTAAAGGATGAGGCCCTACCACCTCTTGCCCAAGATGGAGAATTGTTTTTTTTTGGTTTCCCACCGTGCTCTAACCCATGCTCATCAGCCTGCAATTGAGGCAGGGCAGGAAAAGGGGAGAGTGTGGGTTTCCTGTCTGAGCCCCTGCCCGTCCCACCGTGAAATTGTGTCTGGGTTGGGGCAGGTGGGATTTTGACCTGGAAATGATGGACAACAGGACCGAAATTCTGACTACGTGGAAGAGGAATGACTGACGTGTTTGTTGTATTTTTTGCCCTTCGATACTGTTCAATAAAATGTTTAATTATCACAGGTCATTGGCGCCTCTTTTTTTTTTGCTCAACAGAAATATGAAAAATTAACAGGAAAGAAAAATTTGTTATTCCTGCAAGCAGAGTTTTCAAGGAAGGAGCTGTGAAATTACCTCGGTTCGCTTGACAACGTTGATAGCATAGACAAAGACTCAAGTTTATGGACAATGTAGCTTAGACTTTTAAACTGAAATAGAATTGGAGCTCATCTTTGGAGTAAGCAGACACCCTCCTGTCCCAAAGATACATTTCTGATCTCAGATATCTCTGGCCTCAGGGACTGTGACACCAGGAATAGTCTTTTGTGTGTATTGAGTTTACAGCTTCTACTTTGTATAGGTGGAAACAGCCTGCAGAAAATTAACAACTGAGTTCTTACAGAATATTTTGCAACTGAAAGGCCATCAACTCAGTTCAGACAGGATAGCCTATTACATGCCAGCACAAACATCTTTTTCATTGTTAAAGATTGCCGACTGATTCAATATTAATAAATGGCTGTTTGAGCTAATGTAATTATGGGAGATGCAATTCTCAAATGCCCTCTGTCCCAAAATAGCTACAGATGTGGTCTCGTGCACCTTGACACAGAACAAGAAAACAGCAACTGTCTGGCATGGTGTGTTTGATTGGCAGGTACTTCTGAGACCTCTGAGAAGGACTGAGAATCATTGATTGGCTAGTTTCATTTGCTTGAGAGGTTGCTGATCAAATATCTAGATTTGGTCATCCCAGTGTAGAAGTGCCTGAACACACAATACCAGATTGGAGGAAGTCAAAGAATGAGCCTTTTCTTTTTGCCAGTTTGATCCCATTCTACCCTCTCCTGAAGATGCTAATATTTCGCTGGGGTACAGTTCCACTGCCATTGGGTGCTCTAGTGCCTTGCTGAAACAGTCACCAATTAACATATGAACTTTGGTTCTCAGTGTTGGTCGGCCATTCGAATATGGGAGCACAGTAGGCAACATCAACTGGGATCGCCAGAAAACACTGGCTGATTTTCTTCTCTAACTCAGAGGCACTGAGGCCCAAGAAAAGTGTCCTTTCTGAGATGAAAACCTTTTATAATCTTGTAAACTTCTATTAGGTTTCCTCTTAACCTTCTGTGTTCCAAGGAGAACAGTCCTAACTTTCTGATGTCCTTCATCCCTGGTAAGACACCTTGGCCAGAACTTTCCGGCTGTTCACGCCGGTGGCATCTTTCAGTCCCGCTGATGACGCACCCCCGCCATGGGTTCCATGACGGTGAGGAGTGCATTCAATGGGAAACCCCATTACCAATGGCAGGACCAGAAGATCCCGCCATGGGCCAATGGCGGGTTGCCACCGTGAAACCAGGGGCAGTTTGCGCAGTGAATTCTGCCCCCAGTCTTTCTGACCTTTACATTCTTGCAGAAGTGTGGTAACCATAATTATCCACAATTCTCCAGCTGCAGCCTAATCAGTGATTTATAGAGATTTTTTATTCAATTCCTCTATTTAGAACCTTAAGCAACACATGACTTTTTAATATGTCTTATTAATTTGCTCTGCCACCTTTAAGGATTTGTGTATGTACTTTCATTGAGTTATGATACAGAAGGAGGCCAATCAGCCTAATGCGTCCATGCCAATTCTCTGCAAAGCAACCCAGTCAGTTCCACTCCGTCATTCTATCTCTGTAACCCTGTACATTTATTTCCCTCAAGTGCCTATCCAATTTAATTTGAAAATATTGATTATCTCTGCTTTCACCTTGTTGGCAGCAAGTTCCAGGTTATTACCACTTGCTGCTTAAAAAAGTCATCCTCATATGCCTCCCATATCTTTTGTCCAAAACCTTAAATCTGTGTCCCCCAAGTCCTTGTACCATCAGCTAATGGGAACAGCTTTTCTTTGTCTATATAAACGTGTCCTAATCTTGTACACCCCTATCAAATTCCCCCTCAACCTCTATTGCTCCAGGGAGAACCTCCAACAGCCTAACCTCGCAACTAAATTTCCTCATCCCTGGAACTTCTGGCAAATCTCCTGTGCAACCTCTCAAGGAGCTTCATATTCTTCTAAAATGGGTTCACCAGAACTGGACACAATAATCTAGCTGTGGCTTAGCCTGTGCCTGATAAGGATTTAACATAACTTACTGCTTTTATACTCAATAATTCTATTTATGAAGCCGAAGAGGCTGTAGATTCAATGGGTGTGATCATACTGGCTCACTGCTCCGATCAATCAGCGCGGCGAGCAGGGAAGATGGTGTGAGAGGCCACAAATTGCTATCTTCCTGGCCCCTCTTTATCGGCGAGAAAGGCTTCATGCCCAGAAAGAGTGCAAAGCCTATTAACATCGGTCTGTCTATATTTACATCCACTTACCAGGTTCAACACAGCTGCTTCCGCCCTCCCAGATGCTTCCACTCTCACTATCACGCCGACAAGAATCACTACCTCTCTGCATTAGCAGGGACTAAGTGCCATGCCCACGCGGGGGGATTGGAGGCAATTGAAGCCTGCAGATGGTCATGGGCATCGCTGGGCAGTGGCCATTGGGCAGTGCTAGCCTGGCAGTGCCCACCTTGCACCCTGGCAGTGCCCAGTTGAGGAACGTAAATGTGCAAAGGGCAATGCTAAGAGGGCAGGGCCTGAGTGGGGCTGGGGCTATGACGGGGGGACATGCACAATGATAGGGGGAATATGCAGGGGGATGCCTACACCAAGGTGGGTGCTCTGCAGGGGGGTGGTCTTGTGAGGTGGGGAGCTCTTCAAGGAGAGGAGCTCTGCAAGGGGGGAGGGTCATGCGGTGAGATCACGGAAGAACGGAGGAGTAGTGATGGTGGGGGGTGGGGTGGGGGAGGTGGTGGGTGGCGGCAAGTCAGGGGTCCACCCAGGGACTCATCGGGAGTGATTCATGCCCCAATGCCGATGGCCCATGTTGGTGTAAGGTGGTAGCAATGCAGACAATGATAGGGATGGGGGGTGTCTGATGTCTGTGATGAGGTGGGTGGGAGGAGGTCTTCTGGTTCACTGTCAGATTGGGGCGCCCTGCGAAATGGCACCCGAGCGCTGTAAAGCCGGCTTTACTGGTGCACTTAGGCTTTGCTGCCCCCTTCCCCCCTTGCCAGAGTAAAACTGTCAAATAAATTGACAGTGCTGGAAATTTACAGTGCCAAGCTTGCCCAAAAGATCGGCGCGGAGGACTCCTGTTTTCACACTGTTATGACACTCAGAAACCTTTTGGGAAAATCACCCCCAATATGTCCTGCCACTATCAAAATTCAATGCACGTGAATCCCGATGTCCCTCTGTTCCTGTGTACTCTTTCGAACTATGCCATTAATTAGCACCTCACATTTCTCTGTATTAAATACCACATGCTACTTGTTTGCCCTTTCTGCAAGCCTATCTATTTCATTCTCACTGCCACTCCTCCAAGTTTGGTAAAATCTACAAGTTTTGAATTTTTACTCTTTATTCCAATATCCAAGCATTTATATATATCACAAAAAACTAGCACTGATCCTTGGGGAACTGTCAACTATCTTCCAGTCTGAAAAAAGACATTTACCATGACTCAGTTTTCTGCTCTCAATTTTCTTCATCCAACCTGACACTGACCCCTCCTATTCCCTGAGTCAGCTTCGTTAACCGGCCTTTTAGTTCCTTAGAATTGATATAAACAACATCCACTGCATTTCCTTCATAATCTTTTACATCAGTCAAACATGAGCTGCCATTTACAAATGACGAGCTGTGGCCTCAGCATAGGAACCTGGCTGCCATTGGAAAGATACTGGTGGAGCCAGCATCTCTCCATCAATTGGCCCAGCAATGGGCCTAGGGTAGCCTCTGCCATACTCACCCTATCTCCAGCAAGATTGCTCAAAGAAAATTCAGGAACTCGTATAGCTGCCTAAGCTGCTTTTCCAGTTTTGCTCCGTCAATCCTTAAATTCTCATTGTCACAGACGATGATGTATTCTACTGGGTGTCTGAAGTGAACATTCATTTTTTTACAAATTGAGATTAGCATAACTTTGTACGATGTCTGAGGTTTTGTTTCGAAAGGTTATTTATTATTGTCACAAGTAGGCTTACAGTTACTGTGAAAATCCCCTAGCCGCCACACACCGGCGTTGTTCGGGTACACTGACGGAGAATTTAGCATGGCACCTAACCAGCCTGTCTTTCGGACTGTGGGAGGAAACCGGAGCACTTGGAGGAAACCCACGTAGACACGGGGAGAATGTGCAGACTCCGCACAGACAGTGACCCAAGGCTGGAATTGAACCCAGGTCCCTGGCGCTGTGAGGCAGCAGTGCTAACCACTGTGCCACCGTACATGAAATCATCCTCTTGAAATGATCTTTGTAGGATCATAACTCTGTAAGAAGATTCTGAATAATGGAAAGTGAAATTGGGTAGAATGATTTTATCTCCACTTTCCTCATTATTTGGAGGAACAGCAAAAACAATGAAAATGATTGGACTGCAAAACCTGAAAAATAGAGGATTATGATTGGATAAGTAGCTGAAGAAGACAAAATGCAGAGCTGAGAGGAAAGAACACAGGGTGGGGGAGTAATTGGATAGTTCTTTCAAACAGGTACGATGGGCTGAATGATCTCCTTCCATGCTGTATTACTCCAAGTTTCTGTTGCTCCACAGGTTTGTCTGGTCTCATGTCTCAACCTCCGAATTGAAGAAATCTTTGTGACCCATTAGTGCCTGTTCATACTCACACCTCCCTGATATTCAAATGTGCGTTTTTGAATCTGAAAGACAATGTCGCTTCCCAGAAACTAGCTCCAATTCTTATTGTCTAAGTGGAAGCAAATCCCACTGAGAGAGCAAAATTAATCCCATTAAACCAATCTTCTGCAGAATTCCCCAGTGGGCAGCTTTGGCTGCATTCACAGACAGTAAGGCCCTGATAAAGTAGTGCCATGGGTAGGAGCTGCTGATGGATTCTCTGACAGCTTTAAAAGCTATCACTCACACACTTAAAACCCATTCAAGAGATCAGGTTGACAAATATTGATAAATGATTTCCCGGCATTACGTTGAATGGCATACCAGTGTATCGACACAACTTCCACATTTAACACTTCCATCTCTCTTTGTTTAAACTCCAGAGTTCAAGGGCACAACTTGCTTCTCTATACAATCAAAGTTGTTTGGGTTTAATCTCAGTTGTTTGGGTTTAATCTCAGTTGTTTGGGTTTAATATCAGTTGTTTGGGTTTAATCTCAGTTGTTCTGGGTTTAATATCAGTTGTTTGGGTTTAATCTCAGTTGTTTGGGTTTAATCTCAGTTGTTCTGGGTTTAATATCAGTTGTTCTGGATTTAATCTCAGTTGTTTGGGTTTAATCTCAGTTGTTTGTGTTTAATCTCAGTTGTTCTGGGTTTAATATCAGTTGTTTGGGTTTAATCTCAGTTGTTCTGGGTTTAATATCAGTTGTTTGGGTTTAATATCAGTTGTTTGGGTTTAATCTCAGTTGTTTGGGTTTAATCTCAGTTGTTTGGGTTTAATCTCAGTTGTTTGGGTTTAATATCAGTTGTTTGGGTTTAATCTCAGTTGTTCTGGGTTTAATATCAGTTGTTTGGGTTTAATCTCAGTTGTTTGGGTTTAATCTCAGTTGTTCTGGGTTTAATATCAGTTGTTCTGGATTTAATCTCAGTTGTTTGGGTTTAATCTCAGTTGTTTGTGTTTAATCTCAGTTGTTCTGGGTTTAATATCAGTTGTTTGGGTTTAACCTCAGTTGTTCTGGGTTTAATATCAGTTGTTTGGGTTTAATCTCAGTTGTTCTGGGTTTAATCTCAGTTGTTTGGGTTTAATATCAGTTGTTTGGGTTTAATCTCAGTTGTTTGGGTTTAATCTCAGTTGTTTGGGTTTAATCTCAGTTGTTTGGGTTTAATATCAGTTGTTAATATCAGGGATTTGTTCCCAGGAGCAGGCTGAGGGTAAGAGAGTGGGTTTTCTGACTTTAATTAATTATTTATTTTTTTTGTTTCCTTACACTCTTATTAACTTTTCACTGTCTTACTTGACATAAAGTGTCCAGTATGAGTGTGAAACCAGTGTGTTGTTCCCAGTGTAGGATGTGGGAGGTCCTGGAGGCATCTGGCCTCCCGGACATCCACATCTGTGAGGGGTGTGTCGAGCTGCGGTTCCTGAGGGACCGTGTTAGGGAGCTGGAACTGCAGCTCGAGGATCTTAGGCTGATGAGGGAGAATGAGGAGGTGATAGACAAGAGCTATCATCAGGTGGTCACACCAGGGCAACGGGAGGAGGCCAAGTGGGTGATGGCCAGGAAGGGTAAGGCTAGGGTGGTTGAGAGCACCCCAGTGGATTTGCCCCTGCACAACAAGTACTCCTGCTTGAGTACTGCTGGGGGGGACAGCCCGCCTGGGGGAAGCAGCAGTGGCCGTGTCTCCGCAGTGGAGTCCAGCCCTGTAACTCAGAGGGCTAAGGAAAAGAGGAGGAAGACGGTATTAATCGGGGACTCGATGGTGAAGGGGACAGACAGGCGTTTCTGCGGAGGTAGGCGGGATTCTCGCATGGTGGTCTGCCTCCCTGGGGCCGGGATCCAGGATGTCGCTAGTCGCGTCCCGGAAATCCTGAGGTGGGAGGGAGAGGAGCCTGAGGTAGCGGTACATATTGGTACCGCTGATGTGGGTAGGAAGGGAGAAGGGGTCATGAAAAGGGAGTACAGGGAATTAGGGAGACAGCTGAGAAAGAGGAAAGCAAAGGTAGTAATCTCAGGATTACTGCCTGTGCCACGGGAAGGTGAGGGCAGGAATGGAGTGAGGTGGAAGATGAATGTGTGGCTGAGGGACTGGTGCAGGGGGCAGGGATTCAGGTTCCTGGACCATTGGGACCTCTTTAGGGGCAGGGGTGATCTGTATACAAAAAACGGGTGGAACTTGAATCACACGGGGACCAATATCCTGGCCGGTAGGTTGGCTAAAGTTACTGGGGAGAATTTAAACTAGATAGGTTGGGGGGAGGGGAGCTAGAAGAGTTGACTAGGATCAAGGAACTAATTGATGGGGTGGAGGATGCAGGGGTAAGGGGAATTACAAAATTAATGGTAGAGGAGAGGGTGCAAGTGAATGAAGGCGGTAATTTAGATAAGGGAGTAGAGGGAGAGGGTGTTCGCGACTCATCAAAGCGGGTCCAGATAAAAGCTGGAATAAGGACACTTTGCCTGAATGCACGAAGCATTCGGAACAAGGTATATGAGTTGATGGTGCAAATCAGCACGAGTGGGTACGATCTAGTGGCCATTACAGAAACGTGGCTGAAAGGTGACCAGGACTGGGAGATGAATATCCAGGGGTATCAGGCGTTTAGGAAGAATAGACAGGAAGGAAAAGGTGGTGGGGTCGCGCTATTAATAAGAGATAATATCAGGGTAGTACTGAGGGATGACATAGGCTCTGAGGAACAAAACGTGGAATCGTTATGGGTAGAGATGAGGAATAGTAGAGGGAGAAAGACACTAGTAGGTGTGGTATATAGGCCCCCAAATAATAATGTTGAGGTGGGGAGGGCTATAAACAAGCAGATAAGGGATGCGTGTAAAAACGGAACGGCAATAATCATGGGGGACTTCAACATGCACATTGACTGGCAGACTCAAGTCGGTAAGGGTGGAATGGAGGAAGAGTTCTTAGAATGCTGTCGGGATAGTTTCCTTGAACAGCATGTTACGGAACCGACGAGGGAACGAGCTATTTTGGATCTGGTATTGTGTAACGAGGTAGGTAGAATTAAGGATCTTATTGTGAAGGACCCTCTTGGGTCTAGTGACCACAATATGGTCGAATTTCTGATTCAGATGGAAGAGGAGAAAGTTTGGTCCCAAACCAGTGTCCTCTGTTTGAACAGAGGGAAATATGATAGGATGAGGGATGAATTGGCTAAGGTAGACTGGGAGAGCAGGCTGGCAGGTAGGATAGCTGAGGAACAGTGGAGGATTTTTAAGGAGATCCTTTTCAGTTCTCAGCAAAAATATATTCCAGCAAAAAACAAGGATTGTAAGAAAAGGGAGAACCAGCCGTGGATAACGAAGGAAATAAAGGAGAGTATTAAAATAAAAACAGCTGCGTACAGAGTGGCCAAAAATAGTGGAGAAACAAGTGATTGGGAAAAATTTAAGAAACAACAAAGAGAGACTAAGAAAGCGATAAAGAAAGGAAGGATAGACTATGAAGCTAGGCTAGCAATTAATATAAAAAATGATAGTAAAAGTTTTTATAAATATATAAAAAGGAATAGAGTGGCTAGAGTGAATGTTGGACCCTTGGAGGACGAGAGGGGGGAGTTAATAGTGGGAAATGAGGATATGGCTGAGTCTTTAAATAAGTTTTTTGTGTCGGTCTTCACGGTGGAGGACACAAATAGTTTGCCAAATATTAACGATAGAGGGTTGGCAGCAGGAGAAATACTTAATACAATTAATGTAACCAGAGAGGCAGTGCTGGGTAGACTAATGGGACTGAAGGTGGACAAGTCCCCGGGTCCGGATGGAATGCATCCCAGGGTATTGAAAGAAATGTCAGAGGTAATAGTGGATGCGTTAGTGATTATTTATCAAAACTCGTTGCATTCTGGGGTAGTGCCGGTTGATTGGAAAACGGCTAATGTTACGCCGCTGTTTAAAAAAGGAAGGAGACAAAAGGCGGGTAACTATAGGCCGGTCAGCTTAACGTCTGTAGTAGGGAAAATGCTGGAATCCATTATTAAAGAGGAGATAGCAGGGCATCTGGATAGAAATGGTTCGATCAATCAGACGCAGCATGGATTCATGAGGGGAAAGTCGTGCTTGACGAACATGTTGGATTTTTATGAAGATGTGACTAGGGCGGTTGATGGAGGAGAACCGGTGGATGCGGTGTTTTTGGATTTCCAAAAGGCGTTTGATAAGGTGCCCCATAAAAGGCTACTGAAGAAGATTAGGGCACGCGGAGTTGGGGGTAGTGTGTTAAAGTGGATTGGGGACTGGCTATCCGACAGGAAGCAAAGAGTCGGAATAAATGGGTGTTTTTCCGGTTGGAGGAAGGTAACTAGTGGCGTGCCGCAGGGATCGGTACTCGGGCCGCAACTATTTACCATTTATATAGATGATCTGGAGGAGGGGACGGAGTGTAGGGTAACGAAGTTTGCAGACGACACAAAGATAAGTGGAAAAGTGAATCGTGTGGAGGACGGAGAAGATCTGCAGAGAGATTTGGACAGGCTGAGTGAGTGGGCGAGGATATGGCAAATGGAGTATAACGTTGATAAATGCGAGGTTATACACTTTGGAGGAAATAATAACAAATGGGATTACTATCTCAATGGAAACAAATTAAAACATGCTACCGTGCAAAGGGACCTGGGGGTCCTTGTGCATGAGACGCAAAAGCCCAGTCTGCAGGTACAACAGGTGATCAAGAAGGCAAATGGGATGTTGGCCTATATTGCGAAGGGGATAGAATATAAAAGCAGGGATGTCTTGATGCACCTGTACAGGGCATTGGTGAGGCCGCAGCTGGAATACTGTGTGCAGTATTGGTCCCCTTATATGAGGAAGGATATATTGGCATTGGAGGGAGTGCAGAGAAGGTTCACCAGGTTGATACCGGAGATGAGGGGTTTGGATTATGAGGAGAGGCTGAGGAGATTGGGTTTGTACTCGTTGGAGTTTAGAAGGATGAGGGGGGATCTTATGGAGACTTATAAGATAATGCGGGGGCTGGATAGGGTGGAGGCGGAGAGATTCTTTCCACTTAGTAAGGAAGTTAAAACTAGAGGACACAGCCTCAAAATAAAGGGGGGTCGGTTTAAGACAGAGTTGAGGAGGAACTTCTTCTCCCAGAGGGTGGTGAATCTCTGGAATTCTCTGCCCACTGAGGTGGTGGAGGCTACCTCGCTGAATATGTTTAAAGCGCGGATGGATGGATTCCTGATCGGTAAGGGAATTAAGGGTTATGGGGATCAGGCGGGTAAGTGGTACTGATCCACGTCAGATCAGCCATGATCTTATTGAATGGCGGGGCAGGCTCGAGGGGCTAGATGGCCTACTCCTGCTCCTATTTCTTATGTTCTTATGTTCTTATGTTCTTAAACATACGCGCTGTTCTATCCTCTCCACTTCCTGTGAAATTATGACGTTTTCGGTGATAGAATCATACAACAGTTATAACACATTCACAGTAAGATAAAGCACGAGCATAGATGAAAGAGTAGGAGAAGCTGAAATGGTTTGTAGAGACTTTGTTTAACAATAAATTGTGTCTTACAATTCAGTCAATTTTTATTAATGGGTAAGAGCAGTACAAGTTATAGGATTATTTGGATTTTCATAAGATTATAGGAGATCTGACATAAATTGCTTTAGGAATGGGTTATATCTTGTGGAATTAAAGGGAATATGAAATAGGATACACATATTGATAGGCAACTGATAGAAAGGATGGTTATAAAGTAACACTTCTGACATTATGGGGCAGGGATTAGAGAAGTTAGGAATTGGTCTTTAAGTGAAATAGTGTGAGTGGTACACTTCCTAATAGTATCTGGAAGATAGATGTTCTTTGAGAATGATTTATAGAGGCCACACACATTGGCAAATGCCATGTTAATGTTTGTTAATACCAAAAGTATTAATTATTGGCACACAAAAGAGAAATGTAACTTTGCAGGAGTTAGGGCAGAAGGAACAAAAATGCAAAGTCTCAAAATTATGAAAGCAAAACACTGCAGATGTCAGAAATCTGACATAAAAAATGAAAATGCTGAGAATACTCAGCAGACCAGATAGCATCTGCAGAGAGAATTAATTGCCAGGATTTTAGGCCCCATTGTGCCATGTCTTCCACCAGCGGACATGACAAGCCATTTAAATTTCCATTTGCTTTGGTCAGGCTGCAATATCTCCACTGGGTGGAAGAGGCCATAAAATCCTGGCTAACGTTACAGTTTACTGGCCTTCTCCACTGGCTACCTGACCTGCTGAGTATTTCCAGTATTTTCTGTTTTTATATCCCAAAATATGAGATTGAAAGTAGCTGGATAGAACTTTTTCATCCAAAGATCTGGATTATAGAGGAATGATCCAGATGGATCGAAGGGCATTGTCTGAATGTGCAATGGTCTTCGCCCTCTCTCTTGTTAGGCAGTCCCTCTAAGCAAGGAGGGCACTTGCCACAGAGCCCATGGCAAGAGCTTATGCATGAAGTCTTTGAACATGGGGAGGCTGTTGTGCTACAACCATGGTTTTAGCTATTCCCTCACAATCTGAAATGAGGCCTGGATGAATGGATACAGGAGATATTGGTAATAGAGTGAAATGACCAAAATAAACTAGAAAATGACTAGTTCTGTGACTTTTAAGATGTAAATTTTGTTAATGTTTTCTCTTGACATAGCAGTATATTGAATACTGTTAACTACGTGAAACTCCAGATGTGGAACTGAAGGAAAGCAGATGTCACACTTGTACTGTGAGAAGTGCCCGAAGGAAATTGAGGATGAGCTATAAACAGGAAATCCTGTTCTTTTATATTCTGTACATATTCTAATCTGGGAATCCATTTCAGCTGATTGCCTATTTTTATGATAGTACAGGTAATGTACATTCAAGGTGAAATATTTTGCTACTGCGTACCCACAGTTACCTTGCCAGAGGACTTACTAGACATTACCTTGAATATCATGCTTGGTCAGTTAGAAATTATAAGTATGGCAAAGATTATGCTTCATGATTTTTTTCTATCACATAAAATGCTAGAATTAAATATCTTCTCTGCATTACAGATATGTACTGTCCTATATTGTTACTTAATTCAAGAATTGTTCAATAAAGCACAGCAGTCATTGTGGAACAACCCACCTACCATATCAGAAAATCAAACAACTAACCAAACAAGCTGGAAAACCCTAAAACAGCTGACAATTCAAATCAGTTCTAAAATGCTTGCCACCGCTATGTTGCAGGTAGGGGTGGGGAGACTTAAAGTACACACAAAAGATATTTTGAGCAGTGATGCATTCAAGAATATTGAAAGGTGTATGTGATTTTGTGTTTGGCGGGGTTGGGGCATGTATCTGTTCATAAAAGGTCTTGATTAAAGACTTATTAGGTGGAATTTTCCTGTCGTGCCTGCCACGGGAATCGTAGGACACGGACCATGCAAAGGTATGTTGACCTCGGGCGGGATTTTCCGGTCTTGGGGCGAGAGCGGCCGGAAAATCCCACCCATGATTTAGTGTATTATCTCAAATTGTGGACACTATTTTAGTCCTGAATTCAAGCCAAAAGAATTCCTGCAAGAGTTTGATATTTTAGATATGAAATTCCTTGTAACAATTTAAACACAACTTTACAGGGTATATTTTCTCTATTGCGTCAAGTTAGCTTGTAAATTCAAAACTATTATAACACGCAATATTGATAATCCAACCAGCAGTGCATTATAGATTCACAAGGTGAAGTAGGCTCATTGACACATCTTCTCCTGTCCCAGGTCCCCATGACAGCCCAGAGACTGGCAGGAGTGAGTAGCATTTAGAGTATATTAATTAAATGAAATCATTCATATTTTTAAATTCAGAAGCATATGTGTTTTCCTGAGACAAAATTATAAATGTGTTTTCTGATAAGAAGCAGACCCAAATATTGACCTGCCTTTTTCTCTTTTAGATAATTATCAACATAGAGTGTAGTTCAAACATTTTCAATTCGTAAAATGATAGGACGCACTAACTTAGAAATGATTCTTGACAATGATTGTGAATTAATTGCCCTGAATAATCCCTTACCTTTCAGTGCACAGAAAAATAAAGGAATCTTAATGGGAAGTGTGTAGAAGTGGAAACTTTCCTGCTTCTTGACTGTGATAGAAAAACTCAACAAAGTTCGTTCCGACAAAACAACAAGTATTTATTTACGAAAGACTGCATGCAGTTTTGGCTGAAAACTTGAGTTCAGAGAGCAGTTGGTACAACTTGCTAATTCCTCCTCAAGTTCGCGCTTACACAAAGAATCAGTTCAGCATTTATGCATAATCATTATCAGTCTGCATGACTAGAGCTTATTCAGGAATTCGATTAGTAATAGAATCATAAGCAATGTCCTAAATCATGGCAGAACCTGCTGACCTCCGAGAACTCTTTGTCTCATCATTCATACCCTTATCTTGTCCTTTGATAGAACAGAAAAGGTCGGTGACTCCGTCATCCCTGACCTTATCTTGTTTTATTTACTCATACAGCCCTAGGTTATGAGGATTCAATCTTATCAGGTCTTACAGAGGTCAGGCATGTCTTAAAGTTATGCGGAGTCAACCTTGCTTATATTGTACCAAATAGCTGACCAATTTTCCCATCATGCTATTCCTTAGTTCATACAACTTCACAAGTGGGTAAAGGCATTGACAGTGTACATCACAACCATTGTGGTACACAGATATAAAATCCAAAATACGGAATATCAATATAATATCTTAAATGCAGCACCAAACCTTGTAAATTCCACGCACACTGATGCAAATAAAACCAGTTAATGCATTTAAACAAAGGAACATACTCTTCAATAAACTATCCTCTTTTCCCTCCATACAAAAGAACCAGCTGCACCAGCCACGCAGAAAATAATAGAACTGCCAAAGAAAGCTCTTCTGGGGATTTTTTTTTTCAAAAGCTGGATTTTAGTAGTCTATTTATTGGACATAACATCCACGGAAACAAATACTAAATTCACATTCTCCAACAAATTTTTACGCCTGAATTTTATGTCCAGGGTGTGCCTTAAGTTGGTGTGGGTGGGAAAGGATGTGAAACCTGCTCTCGCCTGAGATTGCGATGTGAATGCAATATTGCAATGGGTGGCCAATGAAGGCCTGCCCAGCATGCAGTGTGTCTGCTGGTTGGGTCTCTGTGATGACGGGGATGGGAACATGAAAGATGTCAGGTCTGACAATGAGGACCAGTGAAGGAGTTTAAAACCAGAGGATGCAGCTCCCTGAAGGCTAGCAGGAGTTTTAGGGAAGGGTGAGGGTGCTGTTTGGCTTAGGAACAATAACTTTACTGCTGTCCAGATTGTCAGCAATGCCAGGAGGTTATGGAAGGAGGGAGGGCAAGTTGGGTGGGCTAAGTGCCTCCGTTTCTCAGATGAGTGCCTATCTGTGCTAGTGCAAGAGGTCAGTGCCAGGATCAATCCTGATGCCCAAGGACAGGAAGAGAAGCCCGTCCCACCTGACCAAGAAGACCTGGACCAAGGTAGCTGCCAAGGTCAGTGGGCACAAAATTACTGCAGTGCCAGAAAGGTTCAATGATCATCTATGGTCAGCAAGGGTAAGTGCAGAGATGGCATGGACCTGTTCGGAGAGGTGTAGTTGGTGTCCATTCCCCTGTGTGTTCAGGGGCTGAGTGTTTATGCTAACTGACACTGAAGTCTACAGTCCTAAAGCTGGACTGTCAGCACAATAGGCCATAGTGCATTGGAGCAGGGAGAAGTGCCACAGTGAAATTGCCCGCTAAATGATTCTCTGACATTGTCTGAAGTAAGGATTATTATTCTGAATAGTGTTAGAAGTTCTACAGAGGCTTAGAATTATATGTTTTTGGCAGGTAACGCTGCATTTTGATCATCTACATTATGTGAAGATCTGAACATTGAGCAACTGATTTGTTCGAACACGTTTTCCTTCATAGATGGCTGAGAAAAGAGTAAGAGGAGAGGGCAAGAAGAAGGTCTCAAGCTGCCCTGTGTTTTGACAGTGACTCATTTCGAGTCCTCCTCCAGGTTGTGTCCAGGAAGTGTGAGGTCCTGATGCCAGCAGATGGAAAGAGGAGATCTCCTTCAATCACCTGAACTGCCTAGATGGAGATGGCCACTGAGGTCAGCAGTGTTGGTGTGGTGACTTGAAACTGGAGGCAATGCAGGAAGAGGAATGACCTTCTGAGATCCGCAAGGGTAAGTCCTCACTCCATGTATTAGTGCACATGGAAGGGACACAGAAAGCGCAAAAATGCTTGAGACTTGTGAGTATCTCTGAAGTCCCAGGCAGCATTTTTCACCAATGACACTGCTCATAGCCTGATACCTCTGTGGAGGTGTTATTGTTGTTCTGGATAGGTGGGAGAGGGTTGGTAGTTGGCCTTTGACATGAGGAAGGTACAAAGCTTATTGCCTGTCACTCATTGTGCAGACTATGCATTCCTCACAGAACTTGGAGGTGTGCTGAATTTAAGGTGCCTGAAAGTAAACATCGTTGCATCACATCTCGTTTCAGGAAAAGCGGGTCGATAATACCTGAGAGAGAAATAGGACTGGAGGTGGTGTGCCTGATCTACCAATCCTCACGTCGCAAAGGAGGAGATTCTGCTGTTGTCTATTATAGAATGGAGCAGCCTGATTGGCAGAGGCAAAATTGGAGGAAGGCCTCTTGGTGATGAGATTGTGAAGGGGCTTTATCCAGAACTGGGACACAGATAGGAGAGAGCTAGGGGGAGTCTGACTGGGGTCTGGCATGGTGTCTGAATTGTACATGTGTGGTTTATACATATGAAAGGCCAGGAAGCTTCCTGCTAGGAACCTTGTGAGTTTGTTATAAGGGTTTAATGTTTCATAGAATCCCTACAGTGCAGAAGGAGGCCATTTGGCCCATCGAGTCTGCACCAACCACAATTCCACCCAGACGCTATCCCTGTAACACCACATATCTACCCTTCCGGCCCCCCTGACACTAAGGTGCAATTTTCCATTGCCAATAAATCTAGCCCGCACATCTTTGGAGTGTGGGAGGAAACTGGAGCACCTGGAGGAAACCCACACAGACACGGGGAGAACCTGCAGACTCCACACAGACACTCACCTGAGCCCGGAATTGAACCCGGGTCCCTGGCACTGTGAGCCAGCAGTGCTAACCAGGTTTGCAGGATGCTGTTTCTCATTGTCCATATCATGCTAATGAAATTGAATCTTGTGTTCTCTCATGCCCCATGTGAAAGGCCAATTAGCACCCCTTGTTCGTTGTGTCCTGCACAAGTGAACCATTGTCTGTTGACCCTGCCAGCCCTGAGGGTCCCACACTAGTCCCTGAGGAGGAAGAAAAAGCTTTGGAGGGTGTAGCATTCTCTCCCTCCACCAAGCACCAGCGCAGATACTGGCACCATGGCAGGGATTAGCGTGGCAAGTTGAGGGCAAGCAGAGTCTGGTGAGGGCACTTCACAATCGCACATGCAGCTGCAGAGAGTGCGGTGGAGCAAGCGGTCAGTTGGAGGAGTGTTCAAGGTGATTCAGAGTGTGAATTGGATGATGAACCTCTGGAGTTGTCTGTTAGGTGGCAGATGCAAGATATCCAGTGTGAAATGTGTGGAGATTTGCTGGATATACCAGAGGACTTGCATGCTCTGGCCCATACTGTAGAGGTGTCCATATAGGCCATGTACACTGCCATCACCCATTCTTCAGAGTGCTAAGCTTCCTCCATGGACAGACAGGTGACAGGCGAGCCCACTGATAGCAGAAACAATCATGGGTATGTCTCTGACATAAACACCATCACCCAGGCTCTGAGTTCAAAGGCTGAGAACCAGGGTGACAAGCAAATTGGGAGCCTCGACACTGAGCCATCTCCTGGGACCTCACAGGAAGGCAGGGAACATCTATCGTTCCTCGTGGCAGAGAATGAACAGCAGGTGCCACCATCTGGAAGCACCTCTCAGGGCACTTCTGGTGGAGCAGCCATTCTGCCCTTGGCACAGTCACCCTCGATTGCCAGGGTGAAAGAAAGTCCTTCTAACATTGCAGGGCCCTCAAAGTCTCAGCCACACAGAGGATGCCCACCAAAGTCATCCAAGGCAAATGGCAGTAGCCTTTCTCCATGCAGTAGCAAGTGAAGAGGGAGCACTACACCACAACACATGGAAAAGAATTAAGAAGATTCCACAGTCATCACAAACTGGGTCACATAGGTGTGTTATGTAAGTGTTTTCATTAGATGGACTATTGTCCATTGGTTAATAAATCTTCAATGTATTATCGCTTCAGTTGAGTTAATTAAGCAATTTATGAAATGTGTGGGGGAAAAAGTCCATGCATTTTCAGAATTTAACATTGGTCAGGATTCAACAATGCCTAAGGTACTGAGTTTGCTGACAGGACATTCTCAGTGAGTTAGCATTGTAGATAGATGTTGAGACACAGACAGTACATGCATCTCAGTACATACAATGCCTGACCTACTGAAACCACTGCCTTATTAAGGCTTCCCGTGTGTCATGGCCATCGGTGATTTTCCATGCAGACCCTTGCACTTCTCCATCTGGGTGTTCCGTCACCTCTTCATCAACCTCATTATCAGAGGAATATCTGCCATCTTATCTATCCCCATCCTCCAGGGCATTCCCTCTGAATGGTGAGGTTATGCAGGGCAAAGCACACTGCAATGCTCCGTCTAATCTATCCTGATATCAGAACTTCATCCCAGCAGCTTAGCGGCCCAATTGTCAGCTTGGCGATGGCCCTGGTGATGCCTTGGCTGTTGTTAGAACTCCTCTCACGGCTGTTGTTAGAACTCCTCTCACGTCTGTTCTAGGGGCCTCTCATAGGTTTTATGAGACATCTCTTCAAAAGGTAGACCTTGTCATCCAGAAGCCAACCATTTAGTGCATCAGATCCACTAAATATGACTGGTAGCTAGGAGTTTGGAAAATGTAGGAATTATGGCTGCTGCCTGGGTTCTTAGTATCTGCATCATTCTTCAGTTGTGATCACATATAGCAAATGGACATTTCAGGAGGGGGGGCCTCCTTGTTACAAATGTACAAGGCTGCCCTACTGGAGCCCATATGGTGATGGTGTGAGTGCACGCTATTGCTCCCTGAATCCTGGGGAAACCTGCCATCACCGCAAAGCCTTTGGCTCATTCTAATTAACTGTGGCAGTCCATGGAAAATGCAATATACTGATCTGCCCTTCAGAACATTGCATCTGTAGAAACCTCAATGTAGTGGTGTGCGGCAGACTGTAATGCCACTGAGGTCCCCGCAGGTTGCCTGAAAGATCCAATGGCAAAGAAATCTAGTGGCACAGTGACCTTGATGACAACTGGTATTGGGCAACCACTCTCGCAGTTGGAATCTACCTCCCCTGTCAACATCTCACAGAGAAAGATCACTGTGGCTCAAGAGCCTGAGTCTTCTCTGGCACTGTGTCTCAGACATCTGAAGGTAACTCATTCTCTGCCAAGATACTCAGTATAAGACCTTGCTCTGCATCTCCGTCGCTTGCAGCATCCTGCCTTCAGCAGCTACTTGCTCCAGAGCAGGGCTGCCAACCTCCTGCACCTCCAGTGCATCTTGCCCTTGATCATCGGGGCTTCTCCCTCTCAATCTCCTCCTCCACATCTCCTCACTGGAGGATGTGTCTCCCACATCCAAGGCCACTACCCCCAGATTCTTCAAACCAAGCAGGCTGAAGTGAAGATGTGGCACTAATACTACTGTGTTTTCATGGAACCAACAGTTAGTGATCATCAGATTATTGGTGGTCTGTGGTCTTTGTTTATCAGGCTCTGGGACTTCATGTATCAGAAACTGGATAATTTCGAGAATTGTAAGGTTTGATGATTAATTTTTTGTTGGCACAATATTGACGACATGCAAATATGGTCTTGCATTAGTTATTTTAACTCAGTAAGCGCCAAGAATTCATGCAAATTGATCGGATTGAACAAAATGTGTTGAGTGAATGAGAAATGTTGTTGAAAATAATAGCATTGAAATAGTTAATTTCACTGTCAGTAATTTCTTGAAAAGCAAAAGGCTTAAAAAAGATATCAGTTACAAAAACATGTGTTTTCCAGTATTTTCCTATAGGTAGCAATAGCAGCCAGTGGGAACTGAGAACCATTAACTTGTGTCAGTGAGATCCCCCATTTCGGAATCTGATCAGCATTGCAGCCTGCAAATACTCATTTACTTTAAAGATTATTCAGGCTAATGACCTCTCTGGAAGCTCAGGTAACCCCCTGAGGTCTCTGTTTACAAATCCACCTACTCTTCAATATTTTTATAACATCACTGATTTTTTTTGTCAAACAGAAAATTTAGTGGGAAACCTGATTCCTAGATGCAAATCTGAACAAGAACCTGTTTTCAAATATTGAATGGCCTGTCGTGTGGGTTATAAAATGGGTTTAAAAAATGATCGGAACTCAGCTAAAAATGTTGCACTTTGGTAACCAACTAGATCCTCTTGATAAATTTGGAGGTTGTCCAGATTACAAAGTTAAACCACCACCTATCTCTTTACTGATTACAATAAAAGTGGTTTGAAATGATACTGCCTGAAGGTAACACTGAACAATGTTATGTAATGCCTTTCTATCAAATTCCTTTGCCCCTTATTTTAATGCAGTTGGTAATCTGTTTAAGTTTTAGCAAGTTAAAGCACCTTTAAAATACTAAACAAGGACGTCAGATACAAACTCTTTGCCACATGATGAGTTCCTTAAGGGCATTTCAAGAAATACCACTGGTGGACGCTAAAAAGGAAAGTTATTATTCACTTTGGGCCATTTTTGCGAACCTCTTCATGGCGAGTTACAGAGTGGCGTTTACAGAGGCCAGTGTGCAGATCCTCTGCCCTTTTCCAGATGGAAATGAAACACAACCCAGGAGCTAAAAAGAAGTGAAAATATTGAAAGAATGACTTACAGAAGAAAGACAACTGTTGACATTGACTAAAAATTAAAGCACCGAAGGATTACAGAATACAGAACAAGATGCTAAGAGGTAAAAGCAGTGTAGACACATGAAGCTAGCTGACATTAATTTGTATTAATGTGGAAGCTAGGAGAACATAAAAAATGTAGGAAATGGATAACCTCTACTCTGCTTTAGCTGCCTTATAGTTAGGATTGAAGATATCTTTTAAAAAAGCAATGGGACGTTTCCATTCTATGTTTTCTCTGCTGACTTGTTACTGTTGATAATTCCAAACAGAAAACTATCTATTCTGATTTAATTTAGCGCAGAGGAGCCAAAATAACTACAGATAAGGGAGACTATTCATCCTATAAAAGAATAAATTGTAACAAATGTGTACAGGATCAAGGTACCCAATTGTAGGCCATTTTCAGGAATCAGGTCGACATATGGGCGGAATTTGCAATTGCTTTCATGTCAAGTAATTATCATCTCAAAGCACCTCAGCCAATGAATAACTTCTGCATTGCAGTCACTGCTTTTACTTGGGCCAGGGTGTCCCAAACTGTTCAGACCACAGAACCAAGAGCATTGGTGAACCCCATGCATTCTCATAATGTTGACGCTCCTTGCTTTTGCTGCAAAATAGGTGCAAACACAGAAATCAAATGTAAACTAGTATTTTCTTGTTTTATCTACACACCTATTAACCTGGCAATAATTACAAAGTTCTCTGATTAAAAATATGTAAGTCTTACCCTTTGTCATTTTTAATGGGAGGAATGATGCTAGAAAGCTGATTCCAATGTAGGGCACAACATCTCTCTCTCCCTCACACATGCGCACACACACTGACTCATGTCTCTCCCTCTCTCACATTCACACACACCTCTCCATTTCACATTCGCGCACACATGTCCCTGTCTCACATTCACATGCTCATGTCTCTCTCACATTTAACATGCACACCATCACAAACGCACTCACCCTCACACACACAAACACACTCACATACCTCTCTCCGAGGCAAGAACCCCACCCATTCGCACCCCCCCTCCTATCCCGAGGCCAGGACCCCCCCCCACCATTCCTTTTTGAGTCCAACGACAACAGCTCTGACAATGGAGTACTGATCCTGCAATACTGCACTGAAATACGTGCCTAGATTATATGCTTAAATCCTGTACTGAGGTTTGGACTAGCAACTATTGACTCTAAGAGGCAAGTGCTACTGCTGAGGCAAGCTGACATTTAGCAGCTGTTTCAAAAATGGCACATTTTTCATTGAAATTCCGTACCCTTTAGGAGAACCTAATTAGTCAAGAGAACATTTGTCATGTTGTGGAAAGTATGTTTCTTAAACTTTGTCCTGACTGAAGGGTATCATGAAGGGGCCCGTAGTTTATCCATTCTTCCTGGCAGCTGAAAAATTCAGGATGGAGAAATTTAATGACGTCCTCCCTCCTCCACCCCCCCATCGTCCCATCTCACACCATTTCAACCAGAAGAAGCTGTGTAGGACAATGGTCCATTTATAGTCCATACCACATAAAGCTAACAATACAGAGAGCGGTGGCGCAGTGGTTAGCACTGCTGCCTCACAGCACCAGGGACTTGGGTTCGATTCCTGGCTTGGGTCGCTGTCTGTGCGGAGACTGCACGTTCTCCCCATGTCTGCGTGGGTTTCCTCCGGGTGCTCTGATTTCCTCCCACAATCCAAAAGATGTGCTGGTTAGGTGCATTGGCCATGCTAAATTGTCCCTCGGTGTAACCGAGCAGGTGCTGGACTGTGATGGCCAGGGGATTTTCACAGCAACTTCATTGCAGTGTTAATGTAAGTCTACACAAATAAATAAATCTGTTTTATTGTTCTTTTATTTATTTGAAACTTGAAGAACACCTTCCTTCGAGTTGAAGCAGGCTCCGAAATCATGATTTGCGTGTCTTTTTACAATAAAATATTAATGTGACTTCCTCAAGTTGAAGGTGCTGATGTGGAAGGAATCAAAATTCAATCTTTCCTTTGCTGTCCTTGGCACATAGGTACCTTTGTGATAGAGATTGTGGCCATCTCCTAACATTTTGAGCTGAAACAGGCCATTTGAATTTTGAAGCACTGAAGGGGCAAAAAAACGACTCGAGAAAAAGAATAAAAATACTGAATGATTTGACCATGATATGGCCCATTCTTCTGAATGTGGAATAAAATAACATTAGCTGCAAGTACAGCTGCTTCACATCTGGAACCGTCGTCTAAACAGTGAGGTTTATAAATCCGTTCCGTGCTCTTAATTACTATTCCTGTAATTTCCACTCCGAGTGCGGAGTTATTCATGGGGTTCCAACATAAACACACTCTGGTAAAAGCTAAGAGTCTTTAGGAACAAACTCTCCTCTCTCTTCTACCTGTTTTTGAACTGCAGAAATTCCAAGTGTCATTTGAAACATGCAGACCTGTTTTTTAAAATAGCAAAGTCCATCTGTGTGGGCCTTTCAGTGGAATGTTTTGGCACATTCCGAATTAATTTTAATACCCATTCATTTCTCCTTGTCCTTGAGCGATTAAAACACACAAAGAGAAATTGATCATTTGAAAATGTTTCAGTATCCTGTGTCCCGTTTGCTACTTTCTCTATCTTTGCTAAAGAGGTGGTACAAGTTATTATTGAAGCACTAACAGCAGTGATAACATTGGTGCTAGCTCAAGTACAGAATTGGTTGGAGGAAAATAAATCTTGCCCCTTGGTACTCAGATGCTCAACAAAGAAAAATACTATTCTTATACCAGTGTACTTTCCTTCTTCAAACCTTTAGGAATGAGACTACCCAAACCAATACTAGCTAAATGGATTTCTATGATGTTTATCATGGAATTGTGCATGTGCCATGATGCTTGGAGGAAACTGATTTAAAAAAATCAACTTAAAGCAAAGGTTGTGATGGTATCAGAGTCTGTTTTGGTGCCTAGGTTTTTTTTTGGTACACTCGAATCCAGCTGGCATGGTGGCACAGTGGTTAGCACTGCTGCCTTCCAGCGCCAGGGATCCGGATTTGATTCCTGGCTTGGGCCACTCTGCGGAATCTGCACATTTTCCCCATGTCTGCATGGGTTTCCTCTGGGTGCTCCAGTTTCCTCCCACAGTCTGAAAGACACGCTGGTTAGATGCATTGGCCTTGCTAAATTCTCCCTCAGTGTACCCGAACAGACGCCAGAGTGTGGTGACTAGGGGATTTTCACAGTAACTTCATTGCAGTGTTAATGTAAGCCTACTTGTGGCACTAATAAATAAACTTAAACTTAAAACAACAAAGTATAGCACGGTTAGGCAGCAATGTCCATGGTTAAAATTCTAGAAGATTTTCATGAGTTGTCATCCTATTGTTACCAATACATGCACAGTGGCACTAGCATTATTCCACTCTCAGTACTATTTTGCCAGTAATTAGGACCTTGTAATATTTGTTGATAGGCGGTAGGAAGGAGGCATGCCTGCACTGTCGGAGTGCCAAAGATTGAGGAAGCATATTGATGTTGCCTTAACCGGTTTGTGGGATAATTGAGGAAAGTCAAGGGTTTGATTCCTGATTTATGCGAAGTCAGATGACCAGAGTCAGGATGGTGGTTGGGGCACTTTTTTGTGCTCTTGCGGAAATTCAGCTCAGCCCATTTTCCTGGTCGTTACCTAAAAGCCTCTGGAAGATGTTTGTACGTGTAGGCATCAACTGAGACAGAACTTGGCCGTGATGCACCCCTCCACGCCCTGCACTGAAAAACCCCACCAACCCTCAGTATTGAGAATTATACTTGGACAGTGTCCATAAATATATTAATACCTGCAGGAGAGATTGAGAAGAGAGACAATTAGCACAGTAAAAACATACTGGGTGGGATTTTCTGGCTGTGCTTGCCCCGAAATTGGAAAATCCCACCCGAGGTCAATGGACCTGTCCATGGTCCGCCCCTCACCCGCTACGATTCCCATATTGGGCAGCACTGGAAAATTCACACCACTGATTTTTGAAAAGTGCTATAATCTATTTATTTTACAAGTGTCACAAGTAGTCTTACATTAACACTGCAATAAAGTTACTACGAAAATGCCCTAGTTGCCAAACTCTGGCACCTGTTTGGGTACACGGAGGGAGAATTTAGCATGGCCAATGCACCTAACCAGCACGTCTTTGGACTGTGGGGGGGAGAAACCAGAGCACCTGGAGGAAACCCACGCAGACACGGGAAGAACGTGCAGACTCTGCACAGACAGTGACCCAAGCCGGGAATTGAACCCGGGTCCCTGGCACTGCGAGGCAGCAGTGTTAATTATTGTGCCACCGTGCCGTCCAATCTAATATCCTTCTTAATTCACTAACACCTAACTAAAAGTTAACAAAATTCCAGATTCTGCTTTCTACAATTATCTTGTCTCCTAATGAAATTACCGAAATATCAAACGAAACTAAAATTATCACTGCAAAGAATAATCAGCTTCACAAAAAAGAAACTAATAAATAGCAAATGCAGTTAGGGTTGCCTATTTTTGATTGTTTTGACTTGTAACTCTTTGATATCAGCTCTGGAATTACTCAGTGCACAGTGCATTCAAGACAGAAATTGAAAGAATTTTTCACATCGAGGGGATAAAGGGTTATTGGGATAGTGCTGGAAAGTGGAGTTGAGGTAGAAGGTCAGCCATGATCTTGTTGAATAGTGGGGCAGGTTCGAAGGGCTGAATGTCCTATTCCTGCTCTCATTCCTTACATTCTAATTGGGAGTACCTGTGATTCAAACCATACTCTGTGTTGTTTCAGCTGGACTACACCTTGTACCCAAGTGTTTTAGAAGCTAAGGACACGGTATTTGCTTTTGGGCTTTGACCGCATTGTAGTGTTTCTAAATTCCTGGTTAGGCTTATGCTAACATTCCCGGCAGTGTGTGAAAATCCACAGTAACCACATTCTACCCTGTTTGTTATTTCATTGAGTAAAATAGTATATTGGGGTTCAACCATGTTCTTGAATATCTTTTTTGTCCCAAAGGATTATGCTGGTAGAATTTAGGAAAAACAGATTTTGTTAAATCTCCTCAGGCACTTTATGTTGACAAAATACCTCCGATTATCATACTAAACGCTATGCGTCTAAATTCATTTTGAGATGTACTTTAGCTGTACAGTTTTAATTTTTTTCCCTCAAAGGATTAAGCTTTGATTGGATTATATAATGGACTATTCATCTGAAACTTATGTTTCCTTTAATATTTATACAGTTGTGAGAAGTATTTTAAAATAAACTGCAGAAGATCTAATTTGAAAAAGTGTCTTTTTATAATTGTAATACAGATCAGTTCAAGGAACATGATCCTAGACGATGACCTAGATATTAGTTGGGAGGACACAGAGGAGGTTTACTAGAATGGTTCCAGGGCTGGGGAGGGGTGGGGGGGAGGTGGGGGTGCGGTGGGGGAGAGGTTATTAGTTACAAGATTAGGTTGGAAAGAAAAGGGCTGTTCACCTTAGAGCAAAGGAGATTGAGAGGAGATTTGACAGAGGTGTACAAGATTATGACAGGCTTCGATAAGGTAGACAAGGAAAATCTCTTCCCATTAGCTGACAATAGAAGGACTAGGGGGCATTGACAATGGTTAGCACTACTGCCTCACAGCACCACGGCGCCAGGTTCAATTTCGGCCTCGGGTCACTGTCCGTGCAGAGTTTGCACTTTCTCCCTGTGTCTGCGTGGGTTTCCTCCGGTTGCTCCGGTTTCCTCCCACAGTCCAAAAATGTGCAGGTTGGGTTGATTGGCCATGGTAAATTGACCCTAGTGTCAGGGGGATTAGCAGGGTAAATGTGTGGGTTACAGGAATAGGGCTTGGGTGGGATTGTGGTCAGTACAGACCCGATGGGCCGAATGGCCTCTTTCTCTACTGTAAGGATCCTATGATTCTATTCTATGATTTGGGGCAAGAGATGCAAGGGGAATGTGAGGAAGCACTTTTTTTTAACGCAACGAATAATGATGAACTGGAACCTGCACAAGGGTGTTAGAAGTACAGACAATGAGTGATTCCAAAAGGAAACTGTATGAGCACTTGGAGCAAGTAAGCTTGCAGGGCTGTGGGGAACAAACGGGGGATTGGGACTTAGTGGATTTCTTTGTGGGGAGCCACATGGATTCAATGGGTTGAAAGGACCCCTTCTGTGCTGTAAATGGCGGGTGTGATCTTCCTGCTTTTCTCGTCCCCTGACGGCACAGCCCTGCCACATGTTTCCCGGGGGCGTGGAGTGGAATCAATCGGAAATCCAATTGACAGCAGCTGGACCAAAAGATCCCACTGCCGGCCAGCAGCGCGCCGTCTCCTGCCACCGAGAAAATTGCCGTGGGGAGGCCAGATCATCCCAGCAAACTCTATGACTCATCATGACTTTAGCAAGGTGGTATTTATTGTGTGAATATATATCCCGGGATGCCACATCCACTGCTGCACTGCAGTCATGTGCCAAGGAACAATGTTTCAGTCCACCAGCCACGTGGAGAGTAACAAGATACACTCAATAAAGCTCCAGCATTTTAGTCTAAAATGTAATTATTTCTAACCAATGGGAACCAAAAGAAATAATGGGAGTTTTCCCATCCCGCTCGCCACGGGAATCATAGCGAGTGGGGGCGGACCATGCAAAGGTCCATTGACCTTGGGTGCGATTTTCCAGTTTTGGGGCAAGCCTGGTCGGAAAATTCCATCCAATAGCTACCTGCATTTTGCAGGCATAAAACAGGTACTTAAGCATTCAACAGTACAGCTTTGTGCACATTCTGCACCAGAAATGTGTTGCTTGCCTGCCATGTTACCTCCAGTAAAGATGTCATCTTCATGCACCTGTACCAAATGTTTTGCCCTTTGTATATTCAACTAGAACCGTAAAGTGACCTCCAGAGGCTGCCAGCAAAATAGCTTTTAAAATAAAATGCTTACCCAGGATCGGGGAGATGTAGGTCTGTTTCTCCTGGCCTCACCGCATTTCTGATTCCAGATACTCTCCCTCCCACCTGATAGTTTCCTCTCTCCCTCTGATTGCCTCATCACCTTGCACTCAGACCTACCTGCAGCTCCTTTCAATGATACAGTGGTCCAAAATTTACATTTGTTTCATTGCCCAGCTGCCTGGGTATGCATAGCAGGTAATCCCATCTTGTTGGTTGATTCAGAGTGGCATAGTGGTTAGCATTCCTGCCTCACAGCATCAGGGACCCGGGTTCGATTCCCGGCTTGGGTCAGGGTCTCTGCAGAGTCTGCATGTTCTCCCTGTGTCTGTGTGGGTTTCCTCCCGCAGTCCGAAAGACGTGCTGGTTCGGTGCATTGGCCATGTAAATTCTCCCTCAGTGTACCCGACCAGGCACCGGAGTGTGGCGACTAGGGGATTTTCAAGTAACCTCAATGTAAGCCTGCTTGTGACACAAGTAAAATAAACATCAAACAAAGCTCAATTTAAATTGGTGGAGTGAGCTGACCTGAATCAAGAGTGGAGGAGAACCAGGCCAGTGACGATGTTGCCTTTAATGCTGGTGAAAGCAGCAATATTGACAAAGAATGCATTGTCAATATTATTGGCAGGGTTGAATTTCATTACCTGTTCCAGACCAGGGATTGTCTCTTTGTGCCCAGTACACTGGAATGTATATTGTAAATATCAAGAGTGTTACAGTTGTATTGAGACATCTCACAGTGGAACGTGCTGTGTGGAGACAAGTTGAAGTTTACAGCACTTTATTAACTTTGTGGGAGACTCTAAAATCGATAGTAAATATGAAATAATACTTGCATTTAAATATTGGCTTTTACATACACCTGTGTGAAAGAAAAATGTTGCTGAATTTTTTCACCCTGCACTCATCAGGACAAATGCAAGGAAACTTCGTAAGCAACATGCATTCATATGCGGGGACTCATTCTCTAAATCGAAAGGAATATGTTCGAACCTTGCACCTGCTTTTGAATTGTCTGAGGACTTGGGGAGCCTATATGGTTCTTTATCCATGGTATCAGCGTCAGCCAAGTGGTCAACTTAGCAATTAGCAACCTAATTACCTGCAATATAAATTGTTGTGATAGTTTGTAATTTGGGTGGCACGGTGGCACAATGGTTACACTGCTGCCTCACAGTGCCAGGTACACTGGTACAATTCCTGGCTTGGGTCACTGTCTGTGCAGAATCTGCACATTCTCCCGGTGTCTGCGTGGGTTTCCTCCGGGTGCTCCGGTTTCCTCCCACAGTCCGAAAGATGTGTTGGTTAGATGCATTGGCCTTGCTAAATTCTCCCTCAGTGTACCATAACAGGCACTAGAGTGTGGCAACTAGGGGATTTTCACAGTAACTTCATTGCAATGCTAATGTAAGCCTACTTGTGACACTAATAAATAAGCTTTAAACTTTAAAAACTTTTAATTTGGCATTCTTGTGTTTGTCCTGATGAGTGCAAGATGAAAAGTTTGGGAAACATGTCTCTCTCTGTTCAGCAATATTCAAGTTCTGTACTACTAAGTGACTGTATGGATAGAATGGACTTCCATGGGAGGTAGTGGAGCACAAATTATGGAATCATTCTACAAAATAGTTGAATGTTATGAACGGGAGAATGGATAGTTTTTCTGGACTTTTTTTTACGCTTTCGGGTTGTGCGTGACATCTGATCTCCTAAAAGCGGAATTTCACAGACCCACAGTGTCGAAGCCATTGAAGCTTCAATATCCTTTTTTGTCAAATTGACCCATTAATTTTCTTTTTCAGAAGATCAGTTTGTGGAAATCATCAGTGTGCATTTAGGGCAAATTAATATCACTATTCAATTGTAGTCTGCAGATACAACCAAAGGGGGCGGCACGGTAGCACAGTGGTTAGCACTGCTGCTTCACAGCTCCAGGGTCCCGGGTTCGATTCCCGGCTCGGGTCACTGTCTGTGTGGAGTTTGCACATTCTCCTCGTGTCTGCGTGGGTTTCCTCCGGGTGCTCCGGTTTCCTCCCACAGTCCAAAGATGTGTGGGTTAGGTTGATTGGCCAGGTTAAAAATTGTCCCTTAGAGTCCTGGGATGCGTAGGTTAGAGGGATTAGCGGGTAAAATATGTGGGGGTAGGGCCTGGGTGGGATTGTGGTCGGTGCAGACTCGATGGGCCGAATGGCCTCCTTCTGCACTGTAGGGTTTCTATGTTTCTATGACTTTACAAGTGAAAAAAAAACAATTGCCTGTTACTTTGGGTTCTTATTTGAAAAGATGTTTAAATATAATTTCAAGGTCTAAGACAAACTAAGTTTTCCAATTGGCTAATATAAGAAAATTATTTCTGATATTCTTACCAATTTCCATTGCGGCCGTAAGTCCAGAACAAAGAAAAGTACAGCACACAAACAGGCTTGTCAGCCCTCCAGGCCCTTGCCGAACATGATCCCCTAACTAAACTAAATTTTTACTCACTCAGTCTGTATCCCTCTATTCCTTCCCTATTCCTGTACCCAACCAGATGCCTCTTAAATGTTGCTAATGTGTCTGCTTCCACCACTTGCTCTGGCAGCGCATTCCAGACACCCACCACTCTCTGCATGAAAAACTTCCCCCCACATCTCCCTTAAACTTTCTCCCTCTCACCTTGAACCTGCGTCTCCTTGTAATTGACACTTCCACTCTAGAAAAAAGTCTCTGACTATTCACACTGTCTATGCTTCTCATAATTTTGTAGACTTCTATCAGGTCTCCCCTCAGCCTCCATCTTTCCAGTGAAAACATTCCTGGTTTATTCAACCTCTCTTCAGAGTTTCATGAGTCTCTCTAACATATTAAATGTACATGTTCTAAGTGACGGAATGCAGATATGAACAAGCAAGATGATAGGCTAACTCCTAGCCGATGGTTGTAAAAAAAAGGGCGAGGCCATTTATCATGCAGGATTCAATTGCCCACAGCAAGAGAAGTAAAATCAACAGGCTTGAGGCTCGACTTGAATACTTAATCACTGGCTCCAGAGTACCACTAGTCGAAGCCTAAAAGTTGGATGTGTGGAGTGGTGCAAGGGATGAAGGGTGGAACTAAGCAAACAAGTTAGTGTAAGTGATCAGTTGTCTCACGTTGCAAAAGTCAAGGGACAAATAGATTGCATACAAGCAACACTTTGTAGGTTCTTTACTTAGCAAACATGAATTCTAGTGTTATACTCATTATCCCACCATATGCGGGGGGGGGGGGGGGGGGGGGTGGAATGGTGGGTGAGGGGAGGGAGGATGGCGGGATCAGGCTATTCAGCTGTATGATCAACCATTATGAATGGCGGAGCAGGCTTGAAGGGCCAAATGACCTCCTACTCCTATTTTCTATGTTTCTATGCCTATATTTCAATTATTGCTTTTTTAACTGTGATAATCTCAAACCAGTTAAAGGCAAGTGACCTGAGAACTGGATGATACAGTGAATTAGGCACCTGGATCCAATTCTAGACCAGATGAGTGTGGTTAAGTTCCCCTTTGGGAGGGGGGTTTTGGCAGTTTTAATCCAGTTAGTTCCTCGTGGACTTGGACCTAAAGTACAATACTGGTATCAAATGGCAGACGTGAGGATAGTTAATGTGAGGATTGGGACAAGAGGCATTCTGGTGCAGCAGGGGTACTTTGTGAGGTAAGGTTGGTGGACTAAGTAGAGGGAGTTTTACTCTCTTTCTCGCTTAACATTCTCTCTCTCAATCTTTCCCACACCTAATGGTGCGTAGATCAGACTGTTGTCTGTTTTTGTAGCTAATTATTCCTGGAACAGGTTGCTAGTCTGATGCCAGGGGCATTTAGCTTGAGGGACACAACACCACATCAAGCATAGCCACACTCACACCTGCACTCACATCCACGGACAAACTAAAGGGCAATTTAGTGTGGCCAATCCATCTAACCTGCACATTTTAGGAGCACCCGGCGAAAACCCATACAGAACACTGGGAAAATGTGCAAACTCCACACGGACAGTCACCCAGGGAATCGAACCGGAGTCCCTGACGCTGTGAGCAGCAGTGCGAACCACTGTGTCACCGTGCCACCACCACCCCCCCCCCCCCGCCCTCACTGGGTACTAGAAATAAAAAGTGCTCCATTACCCGACATTAACTTAATCTTGATAAGAAAGTAAAAACAAGTTATAAAAGTCACTTTTAAGACAAACGGGGCCAAGTGCTATCAATGGATCGCTTTGTAATTATTTCCTGTATAGATTTGTTTTGGCGACCTGGTTTTAATAGACTGTCGGTTTCATTTACATCCTGCAGAGGGCATCGCCATCTCAGGTTTGAGGTACAATCCATTGCAGCAGAACATTCATACACAATTTCATGTACGTCAAATGTACCAACAGATCACCTCAAGATCTCTCAATATATGACATTTCTG